>NW_027187317.1:4643019-4712970 GCF_028583685.1 Petaurus breviceps papuanus | reverse complement strand
GATGGATGGATGGATGGATGGATGGATGGATGGATGGATGGATGGATGGATGGATAGATGGATGGATGGATGGATGGATGGATGGATGGATGGATGGATGGATGGCACAGGGTGAGTTGAATATGAAGGGATGATATTTTAAAAATAAAATTAAGAGATGAGAGAGGACTATATCAGGAGAAAGAGAAAGGAAGTAATAGAATGGGGTAAGTTATCTCACATAAAAGAGGCAAGAAAAATATTTTATAATGAAGGGGAAGAGGGGGGAGGTGAAAGGGAATGAGTGAACCTTATACTCATTAGATTTTGCAACATCTCTTGCACCTTGGACCTTTGGAAAATGCATTGGATCTCAGGTCGGAAGACCAGGATTCAAAACTCTCTTCTTCTTAGTAGTCATGTAACCTTAGGCAAGTCACTTAACCTCAACTGTCCTGCCCTACCCCCTCCAAAAAGCAAACACACACACACACACACACACACAGAGAAAACCCTAAAAATAAAAAATAACAGTATTTGCCTCTTGTGTTTATTACCTGTATAATCATGGGGCAGTCATTTATTTTCCCTAGTCCTTAGTTTCTTTATCTACAAAATTAAGGGGTTTGATTAGATGGCCTCTAAAGTTGATACAAGGACTAGATCTAACATGTACATATTCATCTCTCTTCAACATTTGACATTGCTTCTAGATACTTTCTCATTCCTTAATTTCCATGACTCCATAATCTCATGATTCATCCTATTTCTCTGACCACACCTTCTCCATCTGCCTTCAATGACTCTTCTTCCTTTTTCCTACCATCTAAAATTAGTAATTCTTCAAATTCTGTCCTTGCAGCTTTCTTTTTCTCTTTTCATTCTCTACCAGACAGTCTTTGAGCTAAGTGAACTAAGTGTCGAACCTGGAGTTCAAATCTAGTCTTAGATATTTACTAGTGGCGTTACCAAGGGCAAGTCACTTAACTTCTGTTCACCTCAGTTTTCTCAACTGCAAAATGGAGATAATAGAACCAAGGTTGTTGTGAGGCTCAAATGAAAAACATATTTGTAAAATACTTTGCAAATCTTAAGGCACCATATAAATGCTAACCGTAACTCAGTTTTATTTCCATGACTACAATTATTACCTCTCTGAAAATGGCTTCTAAATCTTTATTTCTAAATATGCAAATGCTAACTGTGAGTTATTGTTATTTCCATGACTACAATTATTACTTCTATAAACATGGCTTCTAAATCTTTATTCTTAGTCTGACTTTCCAATAGTTTCAAGTTCCATATTTCCTGATAGATGATCCATCATCTATCTACATGCATTCTATCTCAGCCTCTCTGTCATAAGCTGCCTCTATATGCAAGAAGCCCTCCCTCCTCTCCTCTATCTCTTAGAATTCCTAGTTGCCTTCAAGACTCATTTCATGTACTACCTCTCAAAGAAAACCTTTCTGATCTACCTTTGTGTTAGTGTTATTTCTCTCCTCAACTAATATATGTATAGAGAGATATATGATAGGTAGATGATAGATACATAAATGTAGATGTATGCACATATGTATATATACACAAGCTTATGTGCTATATGTATATTTATATATTTGTATATATGAAGAGAGAGAAAGAGAGAGAGAGACAGAGACAGAGAGATAGAGAGAGAGGAAATGAGAAATGGCAGCCAGGTGATGATGTGAATAAAGCCCTAATCTTGGAGTCAAGAAGACAAGTTCCTTAAGAACAAGGAAGTCTTGCTTCCTTATTTTCATATCCCCAGCTCTCAGCACAATGTCATAGTTAACAAATACTCCCTTCCATCCTTCCTTTCTTCTTTCCTTCCTCTCTTCCTTTCTTCCAAGGTCACTCTTATATGCACTAAACCATGCTACCTCTTACAATGTGATTAATACAGTGACTGGTCAAGGGTAAGGAAATTGGGGAGAATAGGGATCAGAGTATCTAGTTGTAAAGCTAAGCATGAGCAGCTTTCCAGAGGACTGTTTCTGTGAACAGCCTCAAGATCCTGCTTACACAGTATAGTGAACTCTGTATTTATTCCATAACAAACTAAGACAAAACATTCACAAAAAATCAAAATACAGCATTCACCATGTTATGGCATAACAACTTATCACTAAAATGGCCATGTAGTTTTCACCCAAGTGGTCACATAGTTTTAAACAAAGTATATTCATTTAGTAACTCAATCATTCTTAAGGAGGCAAGCCTCCTTAATTGACACAAAGTACATAAGTCAAAAGTTCTCCACCTCTAGGTCACATTGTCTTAATCTCTTCATCAAAAAGTCTTGTTTCTTCTCGATTGGAGATTAGTTTCCAGTCATCTTTAATTAGTAAGTCCTTAACTTAATAATCTAATTGTAAAGGTCGAAGTTCTCCACCCCTAGTAAATGATGATCTTCTCAGTTTGCATTTAATACCCAAGGACACATCTTTTCATCTTAACTCAAGGCTGGCTCTCTACTTCCATGGTCCCAGCTCCTGCCAGCTCTTGTTGTCCTCAAGTCCTTTACCATTTCTGTTCCTGGGAAGACAAAGCTTAAGAAAATCACACTAACATTCATGAACATTGCTGGTATCTTCATCAATTCACTTTTCTGCCTATGAAATCAACATAGACCCAACAACAAGGTCTGAGGAATCAGCACAAATCATTTGTATAGTCCCAGGACCTCTGAAAATTTCATCAAGAACCTCCTCCAAGATTTCTGCAAACATACAAGAAAATCCTCTTTCAGGGCTTCTGAACCAGCAGCAAGGTCCCAGAGCTGCTGTAACAACAGCATCATCCTCTATCAGCAGACAAATCTGACAAAGTAACATCAAAACAGACAGACAAAGTACTGGCACCAGTCGTGCTTCCTCCCAGTTCTCCTTTCTTCTCATTTCTCAGAAGTTCTCAATTTGGTTCTCAGAAGAAGTTCTCAGGAGAATTTCTGGCACCACAAGTTCTGTTCTCAATTCGTAGCAGTTCTCAAGAAGTTCTCAGTATCCTAGAAGTTCTCTCTCTCTCTCAGCAATTCTCATTCCTGGCAGTTCTCACTCTCTCTCCAGCAGTACCTGCTCTGCTTCCACAATGCTCACTCCCAGAGTTCTGGCCTCTCTCTCGGCTTGGGCTTTTCCTTATATGCAGTATAGGGCATTAGCTCCTCCCTGTTCTGCCCCTTCCTGTTATGTCAACAAGTCCATCCCACTGTGGGATTTCCAAGTTCTGGGTCTTAATACTTGACACAATCATTAACTTGTTACAAGGTGCTAAGTGCCTGTTTGATTGCAAATACAAGGGGCAGGGAAGATCTTCAAATTCCCATTACCATTATACCAGTCAAGTATCTACCAGCCCTACACCTTATTTATCAATTAATTGAATTAAACTGTTGTGTCAATATCAAGCATTCTGTTTTCCTGGTTTTCAGGAACTGAGAAGGTCTGGCTTTTTTCAATCATGTGATAGTGTTTAAAATGCTTAGGTCAATAATATGGCAACAATTCATTTTTCTCTAAGCTAATAAAAAGAGAAATGAAGGCCCCTTCCCAGTCTGAGTGAAGGAGCTTGTATATCTGATATTACTTTAAAATGTGTGCAATATTCGCTGTCATGATTATCCTTAGCTTATGCTAAAGAGAATCACTTCCTAGTTCTGTACTTTTTCTTTGTATAAACAGGAAAGCACATTAAATGAATCTTGTTTCAGTCTAAAGCAACTGAAACTCACAAGTACTGCAATTGCCCACCCTTGGTAACCAGTCCTATAATAGCATATGTTAATGTAGACTAACTAATGGACTTTTAATTTCCCTCTAATTTAGGGAGTTGCAAGGCGGGGGGAAGGAAGAATTATAGTATATCGGTGTTCAGCAAGAATACATTAATAATTTTTGAAGTTTTCATTTGTAAAGAAATAGAGAATTATATTCATAAATGAACATTTCAAATTAAATTGTTTTAATTATTTTAATGTTTTGAAATAGATTCCTGAAGCTCTTGCCAAAAAAGAAAAAAAAATATTTCCACCACAGTATTTCATAACTTGAAAAATATATAGATCTAGGAAAATCATCAGTTTTTCAAGAAATTGGGTTGTACAGTGGGTAGAAGACCTGCATTTAGAAATAGGAAGCAAAAATAATACCTCAGCTATTTATTACCTGTGTGACCCTGTAAAAGTCACTTAACCACTGTTAGTTTCAATTTCTTCAACTACAAAACCGGAATATTCATAACACCTCTTTCACAATGTTGTTGTGAGGATCAAATATTATAACATATGTGTAGCACTTTGCAAACCTTAAAGCAGTATATTAATGCTAACTATTATTGTTAAAAGTTCATTTAGTGATTCATTCAATAAATATTTTTAAGGTAGAACATTGTAACAAATGCTAGAGGAGATAGCAAGTTTAGTTAATACATGGTGTCTAGCCTCATCAAATTTAGAATCTAGTAGGACACAAATATAGCCACCAAATCAGTCAGCAAGCATTCATCAGGCATTTCCTATGTGCCAGGCACTGTGCTAAAGTAAACAGTGTATGACGAGACTATTAGAGATTTCCTAAACAAAGTGCCATGTGAGGTACAGGGGGAAAGACTGTTACCAACTGGAGGAATTAGGAAAGACTTCATAGAGGAGAGGACATCTGAGTCAGGCTTAAAGGATAAGTAATAATTTAAGGAAGGTAGAGGTAGAGGGAGGCCATTACAGACACTAAGCATCAGACATGTTGACAGATCAAAGAGTATCATTTGCCTGGGGCATAGAGAATGTGGACAGAAGTAATAGGGAAATAATGCTGGAAATGTGAAATGGTGTTATTGTAAGAGCACAATAAATATAAGGCGAAGGAGTATGAATGTAACTTAGCAGGCAATAGGAAATCACTTAAGATTTCTGAAAAGAGTAACAACTGTTGTTCATCCTCCATTTTTGAAGAGGACCAATGACATCAGGGGGTGATATCTTGACTTGTGCATGAATTAGATTTAAGTGAGGTAGAGTTGCACAAAGTCATCAGATTCACTCTTTTCCAGAGTCATCAAAGTCCAGTGGCAACACAAAAGTCAGGACAACTGTTAATGGGCTAGGATGCAGTAGATGACCTGTGTCTCCAATACCTGACCAAGCTCTAAGCACTCCACAGCACCTGCTTCAGCCACCTTCATGCCCACTGGAAAAAAGAAATTGTTCTCATTTGTTCATTTGGTATAACTTTAAAGAAACAAGAAAAAATAAAGTGTGGGGTGGCTAGGTGGTGCAGTGAATAGAGCACTGGCCCTGGAGTCAGGAAGACCTGAGTTCAAATCCGGCCTCAGACACTTAACAGTTACTAGCCATGTGACTTTAAACAAGTCATGTAATCCCAATTGCCCCTCCAAAAAGCAAAAGAAGAAGAAGAAGAAGAAGAAGAAGAAGAAGAAGAAGAAGAAGAAGAAGAAGAAGAAGAAGAAGAAGAAGAAGAAGAAGAAGAAGAAATAAGGTGAATGAAAAATGTCTATTATCCAAATTATGACATGATTTGGAAAGACAACATTTAGAGTTCATCCAAAATATTTATATTCTGGAATGATGCTATAAAGAGAAAAGAAGTTGAACCTAGAATGACCCCAAACTTCTCCCAGAAACAAAGTCCTGTCTTTTTAATACCAACATTCTACCAAGTTTGTATGGCTCTGAGACCTGGAAAACAGGGGGAAACTAAGAAGATAGAAATAAACTAAAATTTTAAAACTAAGAAGAACTGATCACACGAGTAAAATAACATATAAAAAGTGCATAGCTTATGTGCTTCACTGATGTATTTATGCTGCCAGAAGAAATCTAGATTTGCCTCCCCTTGGGATCTCTGTAGGAAACATGGGAGGGCATGAGTTATAGTCACACAGGATGGTTAGGCATGGGTAGCTTGGAAAAGTTTGATAATAGATGATTGAAAAGAATCTATCAGATGATTACACAGAAAGATAACTGTCTTTTGTGGTTGAATAAAAGTATTAGAATATAACCTCATCCTCTGGAGGCTCACTGAAAGCTTCCTTGGCCAAACTCCAAAGGTAGATGTGACAAAGGATGCTAAGTACCATGTATTGTTCTCACATGATTTTGATCTATTTAGCTAGAGTTGCTTTTGTGGAGCTTGGAAATTATGGGCTTCTGGTACGGTGACACCTACCTAAAATTACAAATGTTCTTCAAATTTTAATGAACCCTGATCCTCATCTAATTAGTGATGTTACCATCGACAATTGGCAGTGTTTGAGGGATCCTGAAAGGGACATATCTCAGAACACACAAAGTTTATCACCCTGGATGACATCCCCTTAATTTTTTCCCTTCTCCTTACCCCTAACATCACATCTTATACTAGTATTATTATTCCTGTTGCTGCTACTGCTGCTGCTGCTACTACTACTACTACTACTACATTTCATCTTAATAGATATGACCCAATAGTCTACCCTATAAAAATCTCTTTGGATCTTGATCCTGCCATCCAAAATGTTATTTACCCCTCCTAGTTTTAATTTCATTTGAAATTTAATAATCCTAACATTTCTGTCTTTTATCCAAGCCAATAGTGAAAATATTAAACAACAAAAGGTAAAGTACAACTCCTTGGACATTCCACTAGAAACCTCCTTCCAACCTGATAGTGAATAAAGTCTCTATTCTATTTGCTATTCTTGGTGTGGGCCCACTTAATGGGTGATCCTAAATAGTTGATATATAGTACCTCGTTCCTCAACTGAAATACACCTCCGATGTTTCAACATGACAAGGAGGTGACCCTGGATTCTCTAACAAAGTCTAGAAGATTTTACCAAGTCAGAATGACTGAGTATGGACCCATAGAAGGAATTGCATGTCTTTTGTATCCTAGCTAAGTTCAGAAAACCTCATCGCTAAATTGGCCACAAAGTGATGAATTCACCAGCAACAGCAACTCTCAAATGTCATCTGCCAAATCAAAGAGGGTTTTTAATCATCAAGTGGTGGAATACCTACATTGATGACTTACAATAACAGCCTCTTTAAATAGTAAGTAATCCTACAGGATACATGATGTTGAATTTACTAAGTGATGATCTTCAAATGAAGTCAAATCACTTTTCTGAATCACATCAATTACAATAATGTCCTCTTTGGTGTGGTTCCCATTGTGCATGATTGAAAGCCTGGAAAGTTGATAGAGTGTCAGCATGGGGTATATGGTATGGACCATGTATAATTATCTCTAAAATGGAATAAACCATTCCTCCAAAACAACCTCCTGATTTATCAGCATTTGGTGAGTACTCATCATGTGTAAAATACTATACCAGAGTTCATCATGAAATAAGGGGGAAAAAATCATAGTCCTTGCTTTAAAATAACTTGAATTCTGAAGACACATATGTGAAAAATGAAATTAAAACATGTTCACTGTTGGCATGGCTAAATTTTCAGGCTTCTCTCCACTGCCTCCCAAGCAGTCATCTCAACTTTGAGATGCCCCCACCCTGAGGTCTGGTCTTATAATTGATGAGTCTCTAGGCCAGGCAACCTTTTCATAAGGGATTCCAACCATGATCATTTCATTCCCCATTCAACTCACTCTCTACATTGTCCATTTCCTTACCAATAGCCTTGTCCCCTTTGTACTCTCTCCTCCCTGCTTTACCAATTCTGCTTTTTTGTGCTGTCTTTTCCTTTTAGAATATAAGCTCCTTACAATTTCTTTTATTTGTATTCCCAGTTTAGCACAGTGCTTAGAATCAAGAAAGTACTTAATAAATGCTTTATCTATATCTATAGGAAAACAGAATGCAAACAAATTAAATTTTCTGTAGGTAATGAAAGATATATGATAACATAGAAATGCTAATGGTCAGTGGAAAAAAGAACAAGTTTAATTCAAATAGAATTAATCCAGGAGTTCTTCTTAGAGAAGACAAAATTTTCAAAAAGTTATTAGGGCAGGAAAAGACACTACTGCATTAATTGTTTTGTTTTTGTTTTTTACTTTTTTGAGGCCAGTTGGGGTTAAGTGACTTGCCCAAGGTCACACAACTAGTTTGTGTGTGTGTGTGTGTTAAGTGTCTGAGGTCAGATTTGAACTCAGGTCCTCCTGACTCCAGGGCCGGTTCTCTATTCACTGTGCCACCTAGCTGCCCCTTTTGGTTTTTTTGTTTGTTTGTTTGTTTGTTTTACTACATTAATTATTAATTCAGATCAACCCTATCTATCATTGATTTGACTGATTGCTGAGAATAAAAATCAGAAAAGAACTAATTAACCAGAAAATAATTGATTGCATGACTTTGAGAGTGACCAAACCTTAGATTCCTAACTAAAGTACTTGAGGTTTTTTGGCTTTGGATATGACCAAAATCTGATTGACATTGTCCCTTCTAACT
The DNA here is from genome assembly GCF_028583685.1 of Petaurus breviceps papuanus. Lineage (NCBI taxonomy): Eukaryota > Metazoa > Chordata > Mammalia > Diprotodontia > Petauridae > Petaurus > Petaurus breviceps. The sequence goes on along the minus strand of NW_027187317.1, from coordinate 4,704,561 downwards.
TCTGGCCAGCTCTGCCACCAAGAAAGAGTTTCATTTTTACTGTTTATATCCCTGAAACTTCATATTAGTTCATTAAGCAGGCAGCTAATTTTTGGTAGAATGTAAACTCCTTGAGGACAGGGTTTGCCTTGGTTGTTTTGTTTTGTTTTCACAGCCTAATAGAGTAACTTATACAAAGTAGGTACTTAATAAGTACTTGTTGAATTGAATTGTCATTGGATTTTTAAGAACAGAATCTCTTTAAACAAAAAATGCTACATGAATTGTGATAATGCCCCAATTTAAAGGCAACTTTTGTTCTTGAAACTGCAAGATTTTTAAGTTATTCTCATGGAGAAACATTTTTCTCAAAAACATACCTTTGATAGCACTTAAACTTGTTAATTCCTTGAAAACAAATCCCCAGGACCCAAATTACTATGAAATATGTCCCAATTCATAAAATAATAAGCTTGACATAAATTTGGTGTGTGATGGATTACAGGTATTTGTGGTTATGCAATGTAGATGACTTAAAAAAAAACAATTAAGAGAACTACATTAGAGAGGCAGCATGGAACATTGGAAATAATACTTGATTTGGAGTCAGTGAACATTGCTTTGATTCGTGGCTCTACTTACCACAATACAATAATAGGTTTTGCTTGGTTAAATTATATCTCTTTTCAACTCAGTTTCCTCATCTCTAAAATGAAGGATTTGGAATCGATGATGCCTGAGGGCCCTTCTAGTTCTAAATCTATCATCTATGCCTCTATATGTAACATAAAATGAAAGCCAAACATTTGAGGAAATTAGAATCATTTCACTTAAGGAGCTGGAATTAAATATTCCATTTTAACTGTTACTCCTTTATAATTAAATTATTTTAAAATGTCCTGCTCATTGTTAGTCACATAAAGCCAAGGTAATGACTCACCAGTCACATGAATGACCTTGCCAGGCCCTGAGATAAATACCTTTGGTTGGAGTTGTAGAGTAATGCTGAATTTGATGCAGAAACTCAGAACCTGAAAAAAGGAGATCTGAAAGGCACCTTTCTAAAAAACAATTGATTTGCTTCATTTCATTGAAATGGCTAATGCTTTGATGGTTCATATTTACAATAGCTTGTCCTGCTCTTCAGTGGAGTTGATATGTTGGAGTCTTGAACACCATAAACTTGATCAGAACTTCCTCCGTAATAAACAGAGCGGATTTAAGATGTGCACCCCCTCCTAACCATGCTGCGTACCAATTTGTAGTGAAAGACATCTTCATGCTCAAGTGCCCCAAGTAGGTGAAAATAGTTCTGGGAAGCTCAATATGCAAACTGGTTTTGGAGCTTGAAAGACTTTCAAGAAGGGAAAATTTGACCTTCCCTAGTAAAAAGCTGTTGCTTGGCTAAATATACTATCAGGGCTGTAGTTTTAGGCACGTTCAAAGTACATATAAAAGGTGGGCCTCATCTTTGTAGGTAACTTCCTGAATAACTTAAGAAATCTAACAAAACTAGAGTCCTAGCTCGTCCAAGTTCTCTGAATGACAGAGATTAGGCTCATCAAGGGGAAACATGAACAGAATAAATTTTTAAAATCTTGATATGTCTAGGTAGGTCAATTTAGGAGACTGGCAATTTGGCCTATAGGAATGTCCCAGTTAAAGAGCAAAGAATACACTCTCTGATTGAGTCTCCAAATTTACTTCCAGTATGAAGAAATTGTGCCCAGAATTCTTCTGTGTTGTATTCCATGTGAGATAAAGGGAAATCCTTTTCCCTTACTTTGAAATCTTCAGAAATTGCCTTTATTTCTATTGGTTATCTTTTTGAATATATGAATGTGGGTAGGGAGAGAGGACATTTTTTTTTCCATTTTCTTTCTTCTTTTTTCTATGTTCCCCTTTTTTCCTTTCTTAAAACCTATTTTTAATAATGCAACCAATTGAAATTTTCTCTTCCACTACAAATTAAAGTGTATTTAATTCTCTGTATAAAAATATCCTCTTCCGCCCTCCCAATAGACTGTAAACTATTTGACATGAGAGTCCATTTTTTCTTCTGTCTTTGTATCCCATTGATATAAAGTGTCTTAAATGTGTTTAGTGCTCAGTAAATGCTTCCCGAGTTGAATGGAATTTAATTGATCTGACTGCCAAAACCTAAATCAATCATTAAAGTAACCCAAAATATCAGACCCAACTATTTTTAGTCAAGTATCCTTCTGACACACAAATGATCTGACACAAGGCATAGAATTCTGGCAAAATTTCTTTTCTAGTCAAGCATATACCAGGAGACACTAGTTTGGTATCCTGCTCTAATAAATCACAATTATCTCCAATGAAGAGTCATCTCTATTACCTAGAGTACCAGAGTAACCCATGAATATTGTACCCACCCCAATAATATTCACATCATAGCCAAAATTACCCAAATGAGATTTTCAGAGATCCTTTACTTGTTACTCTACCAAGATACAATTTGGGAATATATCCCCCTAATGGAGAGATTCTCAGCTCAAAATAAAGGAATCATGTTGTCTTCTAAGATGAAATCATATTGGTGGGTATAGGGAGAAGAATTTCTTATTACAAAGGATAAATTTGCCAAAACTAGGTTCTTTCAGTAAAATGTTGAAACAGCATATTTCTATGGAGTTGAATTGTATATTAGTAGTTGTATTTAAAGGTACACAAATGAGTATGATTATACATATACAATTATACACATAGTCACCCCAATGGCATTTTTGTATAGTAAACAATATCTAGATTATGTCCAGCACCTATGTGGAAACTGAAACATGTTAGTCAAAAATCCATATACACAGGAAAATAATCTGAATTTTGGAGTGAAATTTTCTACTTCAGGATCTTGATATTATTTGTTCTTCCTACAACTAGGTTTTTAGGATCTATTAGATGTAGAGAAAATAAATTAAAATGTATATACAAAAAAGAAAGTTAAAAAATATGGCAATTTATTCAGTTAATTAAAATTAAAATATTAACACTGGATGGATGATCAACATATTTCAAGTTATAAAAATGTACCCTTAGAGAACACCATCATAATTACTACTTAACTTAATCCCATTGTAGAATCTTAGCTATTTTTAATAATATAATCTAGATTTGTGTTTTGTCATTATAATATTAAATCAATGAAGACAGATGTATCTCCTAAATACTTAATTACATGTATACAGAGATATGACATGTATATTCATATACCATATCTATATTTGTATATAATTTATGTATTTAAGAAGTTGCTCCCAAAAAAAGGAATGGAGAAATCCTCTCAACGAAGAGGTGGGTATGAGTAGGCTATAATATATCACACAAAAAAATTACACAAGAAAAAGAAGGATAAAGGCTATCATGATGTATGATTGAAATGTATGATTGAAAAAAGAAAATGCATTATTTCCAAAGAAAGACTGAGGAATAAGAATATCTATTACAAGTGCTCCACTTACATCTTTACAATTTCAATAGAATTCAAGAAAGGTTCTTAATACATTAGATAGACACCTTGGGTGAATTTTCATAGGAACATGGGAGGGCAGCTATGGATGGGTTGTGATTTGCATCATTGTATTCTCATCATATCAATGAAATCTCAGATCCATTAACATATTATAATATATGTATAAATATATGTATTTATGTGTGTGTGTACACACACAATATAAAATGCAAAGAAAGTAGAATATATAATGTATGTGTGTAAATATATATGTTCATATATCAGAATGACTCAAAGCTGTTGTTGATAATTGTAAAATTACATTGTTAAAAACAGGCATAGGGTCAGAGAATTAGAGTTCTAAATCTAGAAAGGTCAGTTAGGTAGTGAAGTAGGTATAAAGTGCGGAAGTCATAAAGATTCATCTTCCTGAGTTCAAATCTAGCCTCAAACACTCACTACCTCTGTGACCCTGGGCAAGTGACTTGATCCTGTTTGCCTCAGTTTCTTCACATGTAAAATGAGTTAGAAAAGGAATGACAAACTACTCCAGTATCTTTGCCAAGAAAACCCCAAATAGAGATATCAGTGACCATTTATTCCAATCCTCTCATTTTACAGATGAGGAAATTGAGACACAGGGAGACAAAATGACCTGCCCAATGTTATACAGGAAGTAAGCATTGGAGGAATATTATAAAAGTGATAACAATTTCTTGTAGTAATTAACAATTTAGAAAATAAAATTTAAGGAAATTCTACCTCTAATTCTGACTCTTCCACTGGTTGCTATATGACCTTGTCCAAATCCTCTTGTAATTCTGTTATAGAATTATAAATGAAGAACTTTAACCAAGTCACCATTTAACCAATCCAGTGAAAAATTAAGCTAAAACATTATCCTAACACAGCAATTCAAAAAAAGCTTGTTTATTTTAAGTACCTACAATGCCCTAAATGCAGGACAGCTCATAGGTGGACTTTTAGAAATTAGCAACAAAATTTTAAGTACAATATATCTTTCTACTCTCCATGCTCTCTTACAGCCATATCAACATAGAGCTGATTAATCTTCACAGTTACAGCTTCAAGCATATATTTTTAAATTATTATATATCCCTGAAATTTGAAGTGCCATGTAATACAGATGACCAAGGAAAGAGTTAAAAAATATATAAGAACTTCCAAAAGCTTAGATGACTTTGGAAACACAGATCAAAAACAAAGAGACTGGAAGTATAATTAACTCCATTACTGCTCAGTCAAATGAAAACAGCCATGACACCCTTTTTTATTTATGGTAGCAGCAAATAGCTCTATTCCATTGCTGGTTATTGCTGTAGGACAGCACTGGTTTCACAGCAGGTGAAACAGACACAAGCTGCTAATATTTATGTCACCAGATCATGTTATAGATAGAAGATTTATGTGAAAGTGCCATAAAAAATGTTAAGCAGCTTTTATATCTTCTTATAACAATTCTTTTTTCCCCCTCATAAACAAAAGCTTACCCATAAAGTAGGAATTTTGAAAATGCTCATTTAAGTGGAGTCAGAAATGTATTGGCTTGAATCAATAATCTAGATTCTAGATCCTGCATTGACTAATGACAATCATAATAAAAGACTCTTGAATAACTAGTGTCTGTTCAAATTCAAGAAACTTGTTCATTTCTGATTTGTGTTCCTTAATAACCAGCAGAGTTCATTAATGTTCAGTCAACAGTCACCATTACTATGGAAAATGTAAAAAGAAGAAAACTCCTTTCCTTATCTCCCCCATCCCCAACAGGATTTCTTCCTCTGCAAATTCAATTTCTTTCTATGTTACCATCATCCCCACCTCCACCTCCAAACACAAAAACATAGAAGTGAACACATGTATGAACACATGCACACCCACACTGACAGATGGACAGATAGATACCAAGAGCTGTCTTGGGAATTCCCTTCTTTCCACAATACTTTATTATCCTTCAAGGCCTAGCTCAGCTTCTAATTCCTTTATGAAGGTTTGCCCCAGTATTTATGGTCTCTTCTACTTACTTAACAGCTATCATTTACTGTGATTCAAGTCAAATTAACTCAACAGACCTTTACTGTGCACCCAAAATAAGGTGCTGCAATGGGTCTTAGAAAACCAGGACAAACAATGAAGTAGTCCTCATCCTTTAGAATTTACTTTCTACTGGGGAAAACACCATGCACACAGATAAATCGATGTAATCAACCAATCATCAAACATTTATTAAATGCCCACTGTTGTCTACTAGAGATACAAATATAAAAAATGAAATCATTCATATTACGGAGTTGGAGTAGCTAGGTGGCACAGTGAATGAGTCTGGAGTCAGGAAAACTCTTCTTCCCGAATTCAAATCTGGCCTCGAACATTTACTAACTGTGTGACCCTGGGCCAGTCACTTAACCCTGTCTGTTTCAGTTTCCTCATCTGTCAAATGAGCTGGAGAAGGAAATGGCAAACCTTTCCAGTCTCTTTGCAAAGAAAACCTTAAATTGGGTCATGAAGAATCAACCACAACTAAAGACAACAACAACAAAAAATGAGTAACAGTTCACATGTGTGGTCTAATGATCAGTGGGGGTCCTTTGACCCTTTCAGGGCATCTTTGAAGTCAAAACTATTTTCATAATAATAATATGTTATTTACCTACTAGAATATTCCCTTTTCTAACTACATATGTAGGTGTCTGTATTTTCTTCATATGCTTTACCCAAAACAACATTTTGCAACAGATCAAATGCATAAGCAGATATGAGAATCAATTTATCTTCTATTAAGCCAGGTATTAAAGTGACTTGCAAAAATTTGGAAAATGACTCTACTCTTCTCCCTAAATTTAATTTTGCTTTGGAAAAATAGTTATTTTTCATTTTAAAAATTATGTAAACATATAATAGGCTTATTATTTTTATTTTAAATGGGTTAGTAAACATTTTATATGATCAGTTTTCATTTCTAATATTGTAATGATCAATAGATATAGCCAATTGTGTACTGGAGCCAGCTCCAAATGGCTCAGGAGAACCAATTGTTAAAATTTCAGGACGAGCATTTTCACTGTGGAAAATGGCAAACAGTACAAATTAGGGCAGATTTATTGTTTTGTTGTTTCTCTAAGATTAAGAAAGTGATGGAAAAAATATCAGTAATGAAGATTAAACTTAAAAGTGTATGCCTACATTTTTTTTCCATGTAAAGAGATTTTTAAACATTTACCAGCACACCTCTGTATCTAACCTCCATAAACAAAAGCTCTTTGGGGTCCTCAACAATTTTAACGATGTAAATGGGCACTGAGACCAAAAAGTTTGAGTAATTTTGAGAGGGAGTGAGAACTAACAGTTGAATTGGTGGTAGAGTAGGGCTCCAACAAATCAGAAAAGACCTGGCATAAAAGATCTTACCTTGCTCGGTAATAGGTAGATAGATAGATAGATAGATAGATAGATAGATAGATAGATAGATAGATAGATAGATAGATAGATAGATATAGATGGATGGATGGATGGATGGATGGATAGATAGATAGATAGATGGATAGATAGATAAATAGATAGATAGATAGATAGATAGATAGATAGATAGATGATTGATAGATAGATAGATAGATAGATAGATAGATAGATAGATAGATAGATAGATAGATAGATGGATGGATCGATGGATGGATGAGCATTTATTATTCACCTACTATGTTAACTGATGGAAATACAAAGAAAGGCAGAAAAATAAAAATAAAAACCAGTCCCTGATCTCAAGGAGCTCACAGTCTAATGGGAGATAATATGAAAACCACTATATACAAAGTATATACAGGATAAATTAGAGATAATCAACAGAGGGAAAGGACTAGCATTAACAGAGATCAAGAAAGTTGCTGGTTTTGAAAGAAAGTTAAAGATTCTATAAAGTAATCATGAGGAAGGCATGCATTAGAGACAGGTAAGTCTGTATAAAGGCATGGGTGGTAGAGAAGAGAAGGAAGAATGTCATGTATAGGGTAGATAGACTAATTTGATTCAAATGAAGGGCATAAATGGGGATAATAGGAAATGCCTGGGAAGGTAGTTGGGAGCTATATCATAGAGGTATTTAGATGCCAGGCTGAGTTTTTGTACTTTTTCCCCCCTAGAGATGTTAATTATTTTTCAGATGTCTATGTCAATTAGATTGCAAGTTCCTTTTTTATAATTTTTTTTTACATTTTAAACTTAAATACAATATGAGAAAAGAAAAAAACAAAAAAACATTACCATATACACAGCAGATCATAAGAGAAAAATTCAATAAAAACAATAAACTCCCATTTCAAGAAAACCTATATAATAAATACTACACAATGTTTTCATAGCTGCCCAGCTTTTCTTTGTTTCCTTGTTGATTTTCTTTTGTTCTATGAATGAACTTGTTACTTGTTACTACCCTAAAGAAGTTTACAATTAAAGTGGAGATGATAGATAGATATAGATGTATACACACATTCATATATGTGTGTATACATAGACATAGATATCTGTAAACATACATGCATATATGCTCATACATATGTATGTAAGACTCTACTATACTTATTTCCTCCTATTATCTGTTTCTCTGAAGGTGAATAGCATCTTCCTTCATAAGTCCAAGTCTTTCCATGTTTGTCTAAATCAACCAACTCATCATTTCCTACATCGCAACAATATTCCAACCCAATCACATCCTATTTGAGAGATTGTCTGTGAAAGTTTTTTTCCCCAATTTTCTGTGTTCCTTCTATTCTTGACCATACAGGTTTCATTTACACAAGAAATTCTTGGTTTCAAATAATTGAAATTATTCTTTTTATACTTCAAAAATGCTTTCACCTCATAATATAGTTTAAGTTATTATACTACTGAATCAACTTCTTTTACATATTTTTCCTCTGGTTTCTTTGAAGTTCCTGACCTTTTGTTCTTCAAAACGAACTTTATTATTTTTTCTAACTCAGTAAAATAATTTTTTATTAATCAAATTGGCATTGACATTGCATAAATAGATTAGTTAGGTAAAATTTTCATTTTAAAAATTATATTGGCTTTACCTGCCCATGAATACTAAATATTACTTTAATTATTTAGATCTGAGTTTATTTTATGTTTTATGTGTATGTTCATATATTTCCTGTGTTTTGGCAGGTATACACTCAGACTTTTTGTAAGGTTTTTTAAATGGTCTAAAACAATATTGAAGAATATTGCTGACACATGGTATAGTTTCTCTATTTTTTACTTTTGGTGAAATCTATTTTACCTTTAACTTTGTCTGAGATAATGTTTACAATCCCTGTGTTTTTACAAACTAAATTCCATTCCTGCTCTTTATTTTATCTTTGTGTGTATCTCTCATTTTTAAAATGTTTTCTAATAGCAATGTATTATTATATTCAAATTTTAATCTGCTGTCCATTTCTGTTTTATTGATGAATTCATCCCATTCATATTCTAAGCTGCAATTACTTTTTGTGTATTTTCTTCCTTCCTATTTTTCCTCATTATCCTTCTCACCCTATTTACCTTATCCCTTCTCATTGCTCTGCCTTACTTCTACTCACTACCTTGCTCTCCTATTACTTAAACAACACACTCCTCTAAGAGTCCCTCCCTTATCTTCTCCCCTCCATCCAACCCCCTTGCCCTCATTTCTTTCTGAATTTGGAAAACTTTTATACCTTTCTAGATATATATGTTGATCTCTCTTTAACTCATTCCCAATGAGAGTAAGGTTCTAGCACTACCTACCCACACCCCTACTAATTTCTGTATCATTTTTTTTCCTTTTATGCCTCATTTGTATGAAATAATTACTACTTTTATCTCTTCCTACACAGTCTTATTTTTTTTAGAATCACCCCCATCATACTCAGCTCATCTACACCCTTCTTTCAAACCATCCAAATAATGATGACAATCATAAAAGTACTGCTAATATTTCCACATATATGAAGTAAAAATTTGACCTATCTAAGTCCCTTATAATTTGTCTTTAATGTTTACCTTTTATTTCTCCTGGATGTTATATGTCAGAATATCCCTTAAGTTCTAGGGCTTTGTCACAAAAACTTGAAGGTCTTTGAGTTCTTTAAATGTCCTTTGTTTCATTCAGAATTATAATTAACTTTGCTTGGTAAGTTATCTGTGGTCATAACCCCTTTTGCTCTATGGAATATAGTATTCCAAGACCATGGTCCTTCAATGTAACAGCTGCTAGGTCTTGTGTAATTCTTATTCTAGCTCCATGATACTTAAGTTGTTTTATTTTCTTGTTGTTTCCAATATTTTCTCCTTAACCTGGGAGCTTTGAGACTTGGCCATGATATTCCTGCAAGTTTTCCTCCTGGAATCTCTTTCAGGTGGTGATTGGTGGATTTTTTTTATTTCCACTTTGCATTCTTGTTCTACAACTTCAGGACAATTTTTGCTTGATAATTTCTTGCAATATTGTATCAAGATTTTTTTTATCATATTTTTCAGGTTGTCTGAATATTCTCATATTATTTCTCCTCAATCTGTCCTACAGATCAGTTGTTTTATGAGTTGTTTCACTTTCTCTTCTATTTTTTTAACTTTTGATTTTGTTTTATGATTTCTTGGTATCTTAGAACATCATAAGCTTCCCCTTGCCCAATTCTAGTTTTTAAGGAATTGTTTTCTTCCTTAAGTTTTTGATTCTCTATTTCTAATTGACTTTCTGGACTTTTTTTTCATAATTTCCTTAATTTTTTTTGAATTGCTCTTATTTTTAAAAATTTTTCCTTCATCTCTCTATTTGACTTTTAAAGTACTTTTTAAGTTCTTCCAAGAACTCTTTTTTGTGCTTGGGACCATTTGATGTTTCTCATTGAAAAAGAAGTGGCTTTTTTAGCTCCATTATCTTACTCTGAATATGAACCTAGATCTTTTCTAGCCCCATATCAGCCATCTATGGTTGTGTTCTTTCTCCATTGCTAACTTATTTTATTTATTTATTTATTCTTTGTTTTATTTTTAGCAAATATTAGTGTAATGAAGTTTTAGTCCCAAGGTTTGAGGAATGATGCCCCAAGCCTTAAGTCCTTTCCACTATTATTTTCTCAGGTCTGTCCTGGGACCCAATCTTGGGCTCTCCTCTACACTCCTAAGCCATAGCTAGGGCCCCCTGCCACACTGTCCCAAAAATGACATTGATCCCTACTGTCCCTCTGGTGGCTGCAAACTACAGCTGTCTTCTCTGCCCTGGAACTGAAACCAGGTACTCTGACCTCCTGCCCATGCCCGAAGTCAATAAGGTCCTTGCCCTCTCCACTGCACTCACCAGAAGTATGCTATCTCCTTCTCTCCACAGCCACAGCTTGGGAGTCTGGTCAACACAGATGAATGGTTGATCTCAATTTTCTCCTACTCAGACACCTCCCCCCCCACACCCACCCATCCCCACCCCCATCAGCACAATGAAAGTTTCTAAGGCTGAGGCTGCTTCTCAACCCAGCTGCTACCAGGGCTTGTTTTGTTTTTTTTAATTCTGAAGAGTTGGCCTAGAGGTGTTTGCACTTCACTCAGGCCAAACCTCCACTGGAGGTCAGGTCTTTCCTGAGGTCTTCTCAAATTGTTTTAGGAGGACAACTGCTTTACCCCATGTTTATTCCTGCTGCTCTGAGGCACTGGTCTGTCTTTTTTTATGGAAGAAATTTGGAGGGCCAAAAGTTCTCTGACCTACTCTGCCATCTTCCATAATCCTATTCATCACGAATTTCTTAAAAACACAATCTATGTCTTACATAGTTTGCATCCTGTCTTCTTCCTCAGCATTTAGCATATTTTCAAAAGTGGTTGCTTGAATTCCTCAATGAATATTGGTTTCAGTGCCATTTGAAACTGCTAAGTATCCTAATAAGTTTTTTTTAATCTTTCTACATCTAAGTTCTCAATACCAAAGTATTGAAAGTAGGGGAATTGGATTGTACATTGACAAAAGAAGAACCCTATATACACAAAATTCCAAGAGGAAAACTATAAGAAGAGTTCTCAGATTCCAAAGGGAAAAACATTATTGTTCTGTCATATTTGGTAACTAATAGCATGCTGCCACCTCCCAAAAGCCTAGCCACCTAAGAAGTCAATGGAGTGCCAATCTCAGCAGAAAAAGGTAAAAATGCATCACTTCTGTACCACCACCATAATCTGACCACCATATGGCTCCCACCTCAACATTCAGCATTTATTAAGTGTCTACTATGTGTGGAATATTGTATTAGACATTCTTAAAATGTTTAGACATAGCATGTCTGTCCTCATGAAGTCTACAGTCTACCAGATAGATAACTATATATATTCTTTAAAACTTACAAGATAAATACAACAAAGAATTACAAAATAATGAGAGGTCAAGCAATTCTTCACAGGAGAGGTGGTATCTGAGTTGAACTTGAGATGTAGACATACAGGAATTCAACCATCAAAAAAATAGAAGGAAATCATTCTATGTCCAAGAAACAATGTGAGCAAAATCATGGAAGGGGGAAAACTCATAGAAAAGAAAGTACAGCTGGGTTGCGTAGTGTGGAGGACTGTTCCTTGAGTCAACTACTGCTGCTGCTATTAACTGTTACTACTTCTGCTGCTGCTGCTGCTATTTATTGCTATTGCTGCTGCTGCTATTACTGTCATAACTTTTACTGTTGCTGTTACTACTGCTGCTGCTACTGCTGCTGCTGCTTCTGTTACTACTACTACTTCTATTGCTGCTGCTACTGTTACTCCTACAGCTGCTGCTGCTGTTGCTAATGCTACTGCTACCACTGTTACTGCTGCTGCTATTACTGCTACTGCACTTGTAAAGACTACTCAAGATGGTAAGACTTTCCACTTGGGAGAAGAACCTACTCAAGACTGCATCAAAAGAAGTCTCTTAGAGACTTTCACACAGGGGAAAAAATGATTCTAGAAAGACCAAAAGGGTATGGGTTAAAGTTCTAGGTTGCCAAGTTTGCTTGTACATCTGAGACATTTAGAGAGAGAACAAAAATTCAATAGGTTTCACTTTAAGACCATAGACATTCAGCTACCAAAAAAAAAAAATCATTATTGAGTCACCACAAACTATGTTCTGTTTATCCCTCTGAGCACAGCTTTGTCTGCAAAAAGATGGCAAACCCATCTTTGTTTATAGTGTGTTTGTTCTCCCAGGTGCCCCTCAAATCACACCAGGCAGAGCTGTCTGCTCTACTTGCTTTAATAAGTCAATCGAAACACAGAGTAAGCACTTTGTGCCAGGCACAGTGCTCAAGTCTGGGGATAAAAAGATCAAAACAAAACAATTCCTTCCTTCAAGGAATTTATCTTCCTGTGTGATGGGTATCATATTGCTTATCTCCTCAGTGGGTGGATGGGCAGAAAGGAGAGAGAGAATTTGGGACTCAAAATGTAAAAAAAAAAAAAAAAAAAAAAAAAAAAAAGGTAAAATGAATGAATATTTTTCAAAGGAATTTATGTTCCATAGGGTGAATGCAGCATGTACTCAAGTGTACTGGATGTTTGAATGAGAAAATTTTGGCTTTAATCCCAATTCTGTTAGCCATGTTACTTTGGGCACATTTCTTAATCTCTGGGCCTTAATTTCCTCTTCTATAAAATGTTGGGGATGGACTACATCTTAATACATTAGAACATAATCCCCTTGAGGGCAGGAACTGTTCTGCTGTGGAACAGTGCATAGAATGCTGAAGTTAGAATCAGAAAGACTTGTGTTCAAATCCTGACATAGATACTTAATAGTTTTGCAAACCTGGGGAGATCAGTTACCCTCTGCCAGCCTCAGTTTCATTATCTGTAAGATGAGTGTGTTAATAATAGATGTATCACAGAATTGCTATAGAAATCAAATGAAATATCTGTAAAGTGGTTTGTAATCCTTCAAGAGTTATTTAGTTGGGACATGGTGGTAAGTGCTTATATCTATTGATTCAGTCTTGAAAGTTCTTTTCAACTTTAAAGTTTTGATGGAATGACTCAGTAAATAGAATATAGTAAAAAAATAGAATATAATTAGAGAAGGAGAAAAACACTAATCACAAGAGGCTTGAGAAAGGCTTCTTAAAGAAGGCTCTGTCTAACCTGATCTTTGGAGGAAGTTAGAAATTCTAAAAAGCAGAAATGAGGAGGGAATGAATGCATTCCAGGCATGGGGATGGGAAATGAAATGTTAAGTTGAGTGATCATAGATCAAGAGCTGGAAAGAGCCCATGAGGTCCTCAGATTGAACCCTCTCATGTTATAGATGAGGAATCTGAAGCCCACCTATGAAGTGGCTTGCCTAGGGTCATACAAATGGCAATCATGGCAGAGAAGGGATTCGAACTGAAGTCCTATGACTCCAGGACATTCATTTCACTATCCCAGCTAGTAGGCCAGTGTGACAGAAAATTGGCTGGTACAAAGTTTTACGCAGTTCACTAGTTTTTGCTTCACTGGGTTCACTGTTAACCTGATCCTCCATCTATTTATACACTTTCTAGACTGTTGGCCTCTTCATTTTATGTACCTTCTATAATAATTATATCATTAAGTAGGTATATAACTTTTTGGAAGTTTGGCATTTTGATATGTGCTATTCCTTACTCCAAAATTTCAGTAATGTGGACAGCATCTAAATGGTTCAAAGATATCCGCCATCAATATTATTAGACATAGTTGCCTAATTTGGGTAGAAATTTAAAGCTTATTTTTGTTGTTGTTCAGTCATTTTTCAATCATGAAACATCCTTTGTTACCCTAGTTGGAGTTTTCTTCTCAAAGATATTGCCATGGTTTTTCATTTCCTAATCCAGCTCATTTTACAGTTGAGGAAACTGAGACAAACAGGATTAAATTACTTGCCCAGGGTCTCATAGGTAATAAGTGTCTGAGGGCAGATTAGAACAAAGGAAGATGAGTTTTCCTGACCCCAGGTCCAACCTTCTATCCACTGTGCCACCTAGTTGCCCAAAGCTTATTTAGCTTTATTAAAATTTTCAATTATATGAAGGGTCATGTAGCAAAGGGAGATAAGTTGCCCATCAACTCTATTGGGAAAAAAAGAGGGGAAAAATAAAGATAAAGACAAAACAAAGAAATGTAATTGATTGCCAAGGTGTGCCCTTGGCAAAAATAAGCAAAGTTGTTCTTAGACACTCCTTTGTTCGTTCCTCTTTTCTTCTTTGATCTTTACTGAATATCTACCAAAGCTAATAGTCCTGGAGCTGTTAGGTGGTACAGTGAATAGAGCACCGGCCCTAAAGTCAGGGGTACCTGAGTTCAAATCTGACCTCAGACAATTGACTCTTAACTAGCTGTGTGACCTTGAGCAAGTCACTTAACCCTAACTGCCTCTCCCTCCAAAAAAAAAAAAAGAAATATAATAGTCCTATGCTACTATAAAACCATTAGAGCTAGGCATAATGCTATTCACTTTCCTTTTCCCTAAGCCTCCAAAACATATTTCTCCTATATCTTGCACCAATCCAATCTAATCCAGTCCAACAAGTGTTTATTAAATGCTTATTTTTGTGCAGGACGTTGTGTGAGGCAGTTGAAATATTAAAAGGAAATGAAAAAAAATCTGTACTAGCCCTCCACTGTCCTAATTATTTGTGGGTATAATATAATAAAAAACAATTTTAAATTATGCTATAAAGGCTTCACAATTGCTAGGTGGAATAGTAGATGGAGTGCCAAGCCTGGAGTCAGGAAGACATCTCCAATAGTTCAAATCTAGCCTCAGACACTTATTAGTTGTGTGACCCTAGGTAAATCACTTCACTCTGTTTGCCTCAGTTTCCTCATCCATAAATTAACCAGGAGAAGGAAATAGCAAACCACTCTAGTTTCTTTGCCAAAAAAAAAACCCCAAATGGGATCTCAAAGAGTCTAACATGACAGAATTGACTAAACAAAAACAACAAAAATAAATTGCTTAATACGTTAGCCCTCCAGGATAATATTATTAGTTTAAGAAGAGTCTTCAATATCTTAACCCCCACCCCCCAAAAAAGACATAATGTCATTTTTAAAAATTTAGATCTATATATATAGATATAAATTTATGTATATATATGTATATATATAGGCCATTGTTAGAAAAATAATGATGTGGAATAAAGATTACTCCTCAGGTCTTTTTTGAACTTCACCACTATTTAATAACTAACTTAACAACTAACTAACTATATGTTTTACTTATAGTTCTGTTGGGTCAATCTTGTTTTGTTTTGTTTTATTTTGTTTCATCTTAATACTGTTTGATTCTTAAACTATGTTAATAAAGTTAAGTAAAAATAATGAAGTGATGGGGTGGCTAGGTGGCGCAGTGAGTAAAGCTCCGGCCCCGGGAGTCAGGAGGACCTGAGTTCAGTTCTGGCCTTAGACACTTAAAACACACACACACACACACACACACACACACACACACACACACACACACTAGCCATGTAACCTTGGGCAAGTTACTTAACCCCAGTTGCCCTCCAAAAGGCAAAATAATAATAATAATAATAATGATGATGATGATGATGATGATGAAGTGATGACAGTTAAAATGTGAATATATTTTAGAGGAGTAACAAACAAGAAAAAAAATCCAAAAGCTCAGATTTTCTGACAAATACAGTTTTAAAACCATCATTTAGCAAACATTGACGTGAAACTTGCTATTAACTAGGATTTGGATTATGATTTCGAACATCAAAATATATAGAAATCACTTGAGACACATTGGAAGGACCGTAAGTCACATTTGTTTCCTTTCTCTTAAGCCCATCTCAACCCTCTTAATTCCTTTGTATCTGTGGTAATAATATTTGTCCTTTCTAATTCCCAAGGTAAATTGTTCAGAACTAGAAGAGGACACCAGCGGGATAACTGAATAACTTTCCTCAGTGGTCTTTCAAGATAAGTTATGCAAACTTAAAACACATTTTCTAAATATAGTTTAATTTTAAAATATAAAAATAATAAGATAAGGAACATATTGGTGATTGCATTGTACAGCTAATTCCCAGGACAGAAAATCCCCTCTAACAATTCAAGTTGGCACATTATCTTAAACATACAGTATTTATTTGAGAGTTGCCTGAAACACTGAGTAGTTGAATGACTACACTAGGGTAACAGTTATTATGTGTCTGAGGCAAGACTTAAACCTAGGTCATATTAACTTTGAGGCAGTCTAATCTTACACTATTCACAGATATATTACTACTACTAACTACTACCAGCACCACTACTACTACTACCATTATCATTACTACTATTAGTACTAATACTATGAAAAAAGAGGGAAAGAAGGGAGACATGGATACTTTGGGTGGCCTCCTTAAATTGTAGGTTCTAGGGGCGGCTAGGTGGTGCAGTGAATAGAGCACCAGCCCTGGAGTCAGGAGGACCTGAGTTCAAATCCAGCCTCAGACACTTGACACACACTAACGTGACTTTGGGGCATGTCACTTAACCCCAAAATTGCCCTCCAAAAAGCAAAAAAAAAAAAAATTAGGTTCTAGGAGAAGCTTACAATCTTATAGGGGAAGACAACTCATAGAATAAAAAAAAAAGTTAAAAAAAACCAGCATACAGGTGGTTGTGTGTGTGTGCAGCATTAGCAGCAGCAGTATTAGCAGCAACAGTATTAGTAATAGCAGCAGCAGAGGTAGTAATATTATAGTAGTAGCAGCAGCAGCATTAGGAATAGCAGCAGTAGTAGCAGCAGCAACAGAATCAGTTATAACAGTAGTAGCAGCAGTAGTAATAAGCTTTTCAAGTGTAGATATTTTCACATACCCACCTAGTTATTGATTTTTTCACAAATATTTTATATATGTATGTATGCATACATGTACATGTAAATATATATATTACATATATACATATGTATATTCACTTAGTAATGTTGTAAACCCTATTCAATTGAACAAATTATGTAAGTACTGACTGTTCAAAGGGCTGTGTTCTGGATACACAGATAGACAAAAGTGAAACATTCTCTGCCCTCAAGGGTTCTACTTTCTTTGGTGCTTTGGGAGTAAGGGAATACAGTATAAATACAAGTAAATATTATACACACAATATACATACATACACATTGATAATCAAAGCTAGGGCTCAACTCTTGATGCTGCTAACCTTGACTTCCTTGTGCTTTAAAATTCACTACAACAAACTTTTGTTAAGTACCTAATATATACAAGGCACCAAGTCTTAAGAATTTTTTTAAATAACAAGTGATCCAAAGCAGCTTATATCAATTTGGAAGAAATCTAACATTAGGTGATTATATCTGGAAAATCAGGGTCCCACAACTTCAGTCTCTAGCTTCTCAGTATCAGAGAACAAAACAATATTGAAGTGAAACAAAATAAAACAGTTGACCCAACAAAGGTAGTAGATAAGTGAAACATAACATATTCAATTCAACAGTAATATATTAAAGGACTATTATGTGACATGGAGGGGCAGCTAAGTGACACAGTAGAGGACTGGGTATGAAGTCAGGAAAACTCATCTTTATATTGTAGGCTAGTGGTTCTCAAAGTGTGATCTGGGAACTCTTCATGGTACTTGAGCAAGTGACCTTGAACCATTTAAACAATGTGACTTGGTTGGGGTAGAGTACTCATGCATTCTTACTGGATAAGATTTCCTGTGCATACACCAGAGAAAAGTTCCCATCTCTAGTCTGACTCCTCCCATTCATCTATCTTGGGTTTTTTTCCACCTGCAGCATGGTTTAAAGGTCAGAAGTTGGCCCTCATAATGTAGTGGACAGAACACTGAATTTGGAATAAGACATACTGAATTTTGTAACTTAGTACTTAAGGAACCTCAGTCAAGTCACTAAAGCTGTCTGGAGGCTACATTCCAGACCTTCTCTATCATGCTCTAGAAACCTCTGCATCTTGAAAGCTCCCATCAGCCCTTATTTCACACATCAAAAGTAGCACCTTTTCCTGTCTCTTTCTGTAATTAGATGGCTCCTTCTAGGACCTCTATTTAAAAAGGGTACCAAAGCCAGCCAAGTCTCATTCTACTACAGGCTATATATCTGTCTTTCTCTACTATGCTCCTCAACCATTCCCTTATCCTCTCCCCCTTTCCATCTTCCTTTTGTGTGTTGTCTTCCTCCATTAGAATATAAACTCCTTGAAGGCAAGATCTGTCTTTCTTTATGCCTATATATTTAATCCTAGCACTTAACACAGTGCCTGGCATATAATAAACTTTTGTTGTTCAGTCATGTCTGTGACCTCATTTGGGGTTTTCTTGGCAGAGACCCCAGAGTAGTTTGCCATTTCCTTCTTCAGCTCATTTTACAGATAAGGAAATTGAGGCAAACAGGGTTAAGTGACTTGCCCAGGGTCACATAGCTACTAATTATCTGAGGCAAGATTTGAACTCAAGATGAGTCTTCCTGACTCCAGGCCCAACACTCTATCCCCTGGGCCACCTAGCTACCCCACAAAAAGATGAATAAATGCTTATTGACTAAGAACCTTTCTGAGCCTCTGTTTCTTCATCTGTAAATGAGGAAGTGAGACTAGATGAGCTCCAAAGTTACACCACCAGCAGCTTTAAATCTACAATGCTGTGATAATTTTCTGCCTCCAAAAAGAATATAGTGTAGATTGCTTCCAACAGTAGAAATGTCTTCCACAACTCTGGCATCAGACTAGTCTGAATAAATGCAGTAAAATCAACAGCAAACAATCTCTGTTCTTGCTAAAGGCAAGAGTTACTATATGTAGTCATGGTTTGGTAGCAGGAGGAAAATATATTTTGCATCAAAAAAAATTAATTTTCTTTCAACATAAGACCTTGTATGTCCGGTTCCAACACAGTGAATTTTTACAGTATAGCCATAAACCCCTAAAACTGGGATTATGAAAGCAGAGGCCATAATTTACAATACTTCCATAGTTTTCAATTATTCAGGTGTTCAAAGCCCAACAAATTGAATAATGAACAGGGGTAATGAATTGAACCTTGAAAAGATGATAACAGAAAAATAGTGAGTAGTCAATACATAGCAGAACTCTCTTATAGAAGTATCCCCAAAAGAAAGAAACTTGTTTGAAGGACATATTTTCTCTTCCAGAGCCAAAAACATTTATAGAATGGTAATATGAGAAGGAATTGCTTTTTAAAAAAATACCTGTTAAAGTCATAAAACTGCTAAACTAGTATATTTCAGATGACCAAACAGAGAATTAGAATCATAAATTGGCCTGTAACATTCTCTGAGGATGCAGGTCCTTTATTTCATTGTTTTTAACAACATCAAGAGGGGGAAGAAATGTAGGCATATAAATTATTAAGGACCATCTTTTTAGAGTGAGGCTTGGAGGTCTGTTGGTATTACAGAGATGCTAAAGCACGCAGTTCCTGACTGTATTTCAAGCAACCCCACAAACCAGAAATTTCAATAATGAAATGGTTTCTGAATGCACTGTTCAAAAACCAGGTTGGATGATGTATGTTTGTGTCTGCAAGGGAAGGCTTTAAAGGACTCAAGCATAATAATCACCCAGAGCTTTGCTTTCAATGATACCACAAACCAGCATAATGTACACTTAAGAAAATTGTAAGCTCATTATGAAATAAGATGAGAGCAACCAGCAAGAATTGGTTCTAATCTCTTCCCTACCCTCATCATCACCATCATCATTATACCAAGAAAGTGCCCACTAATCCCCCACCTTTTAAAACTGTTATTTGAAGCAAGTTAATAGAGAGAAGGAGAAGAAAAACTAGCCTTATGAGCCTTATAGACCAAGGCTATGAGGCTGAATTGGGTGTGAGATCTCCAAAACTGACTTTAAAAAATCAGATCACATAAACTCAAAAGATTTTACTTTTTTACACAAAGGGAAACAAAGTCAGATTGCTCTGACTTCCATTCTACCTAGCACAACTCCCATTTTTATAGTTTTAAAGGAAGAAGGGGTTAAGAAAAAGTGGGAAGATATCAAGGAGGTTGCCACATTTTGATGTTTCAATATTTACTTTCTCTGAGAATGATCTCTACATTTTACATTCTAAAACATTTTACCTCATAAGTATCTTTGTGATTTCATAGGACTGTGCTGGTCAGATTATTTCTAACTGTCAAGGTTGCTCCATGATGGAGTTGGTCTTGTTCTTCCTCTTCAAGAGATAATCATTTCAATTTGCTATATATTGTTAAAAATTAGCAGTTCCCAGGTTGTCTGGAGCCCAGAAGCATTTGTTCTACTTGATGAGCTAGGGCGTATCAGAGCAACCAAATCTTTCAGATATAATAAATTATGCTGTGGTTAAATATATATATATATATATAGGTATATATCTGTATAGATGAAAATGCTAAAATACACACGAGCATGGAATAACTTCATAGATTCAGGTAAACTCAAAGTTGGAAAGGTCCATCTGAATAGTTTTTTTAGAGTATTTTCTTTGGCTGTCCTTCTCACCTAGAATACTCTCTCTCCTCTTCTCTATCTTCTGACTTCCTTCAAGTCTGAACTAAAATCCCATCTTTTACACAAAGCCCTTCCCAATCCTTCTTAATTCAACTACCTTCTCTCTTTTAATTATTTCTTTTTTAGACTGCCTGTAGATTGTCCATATTTGTTTGCTTATCTCCAATTACATTGGGAGCTCCTTGAGGACAGATGTGAAAACTTTGACATATGAAGATTATTGAAAGAACTAGGGTCAAGAGGTAGAGTATCTGGTTTGTAGAACAGCAAACGTCAGTGTCTCTGGAATGAAGAATATATGGTGGGGAGCAAAGTGTAAGAAGCCTGGAAAGGTTGGGGATGGGGGGGGTGGGGCAGGAAGACAGGTAAGTTAAGAGGGTTTTAAACACCAAATAGAATTTTGTGCTTGGTCTTGGAGGCAATAAGGCTATTGGAGTTTATTGAGTAAGGGGATGATGTAGTTGAATCTGTGCTTTAGGAAAAGCACTTTGGTAGCTAAACAAAGGATGGATTAGAGAGGGAAAAGTCTTAAGGTAGAAAAAACTCATCAGCAGGTTAGAGCAATACTGCAAGCATGAGTTGATGAGGATCTGAACCATGGTGGTAGTAATATGAGAGGAGAGGATGTATACTCAAAAGAGGTTGCAAAGGTGAAATTGACAGGCCTTGGTTGGATTGGGGAGGTGAAAGATAGTAAAGAATTGAGAAAGACGCCTAAATTGTAAGCTTGAGAGACTGGGAATATGGTATTATCCTCAAAAGAGTAGGGAAGTTAGGAGGGGGAGAGAGCTTAAAGGGAAAGCTCATGAGTTTGGTTTTTGACATGTTTGAGTTAAAATGTCTACTAGATGTCCAGTGTAAGATGTCTGAAAGGCAGTTGGAGATGCAAGATTAGAGGTCAGCAAAAAGGTTGGGGTTGGAGAGTTAGTTATGAGAATCATCAGTATAGAGAAGATAATTAAATTCATGGGACTTGATAAAATCACCAAGAGAAATAGTATAGAGGGAGAAGGGAAGAGGGCCCAGGACAGAACCCTGAAGAATATCTATAGTTAGAGGGCATGGTCTGAATAAGGATCCAACAAAGGAGACAGAGAAAGAATAATCTTATAGGTAGGGGGGGAGGACAGAGTGAAACCTAGAGAAAAGAAAGTATCAAGGAGGAGAAGGTGATCAACAGTGTCAAAGGCTGCAGAGAAGTCAAGGAGACTGAAATTGAGAAAAGGCCATTGAATTTGCTACTTAAGAGATAATTGGTAAGTTCGGAGAGAGTAGTTTTGGTGAAATAATGGAGTCAGAAATTGGATTGTAAGGAGTTAAGAAGAGAGTAAAAAGAAAGTGGAAACACCCATGGTAGATGACCTTTTTGAGGAATTTAACCACAAAGGGCAGAAGAGACAAGGGGGCTTGTAGAAAAAGGAGTCCAGAAAAAGATTAAGATCCTCTATTCTATGGGCTCTCCAATTTGTCAATGTATTCCTCAAGTGGAGTATCCAGAAATGAACACAATATTCTAGATATGGTCTGGGACAATATGTCTCACTTAATAAAGTTGGAAATTACATTAACTTTTTTGAATTATTTTTTTCATACTTTTGACATACATATACACACAGTGTACTAAAACATCCAGGTCTTTTCCAGAAAGGCTATAGGTATGTCTCCCCCATTTTGCATTGTAAGGTTGACTTTTTTTAATCTATTTATGGGAGTCCACAATTATCTTTATTAAATTTTCTTATTATAATTAATGATAATAAAAATAATAGCTAGCATTTATTTAAGTACCTACTATGTGCTGGCACTAGGCTAAGCATTTTATAAATATTATCTCACTTGATCCTCACAACGCTGAGAAGTAGGAGCTGTTATTTCCTCATTCTACATTTAAGGAACCTGAGTTCAGACAGAGATGGTTTGTTCAAAGTCATACCACTATTCTGGGGTCAGATTTGAAGTCAAATCTTCCTAACTCTAAGCCTAGGGCTCTATCCACTATTGAGAGAAATGATTGGATCCTTTTTCTAGTCCAATCAGTATTAATCAGTTCAGTGTGATTCCATAGGGCTAGTGATTGTTAGCAATATACTCAATAGCAATATTGAGTATACCAGCAATATAAATAAAATAGAAAACTAGTAATATAAATATACATTTAGTCAGTCTAGTTAACTAATATTAGTATAAAGAATTACATATATTAATGCATGCATACATATGTATCTATGTATTTAGGGATAATTAGAGAGGATAGATTCTTTCTTATAATAGTCCCCAAATTTAAACTACAAGCTGTAAGTTCACTGTTAACTAACCTTTATAAAGTTCACTTGACTAACTATAAGAAGGCTGAATAGAGGACCTCCACCTTTTTGGGTGATGAGTGTATGATCATGCCCAGTGTGAGTGAGATATCTTGATGTTATATCGTGAAGTCCATAAACTTATTTTTGTATCTCTGAACCACCCTCTCTTGCCCAGCATGAGAAAGGGACTATCTTATAACCACCTAGTCAGAGAAGATGGCTCTTGCCTTGTCCATCTTGTGACCACCCATGATGATGCATCATTTCTGGCCCTCCTAGAAGGCCCAAATCAAAGACTTTCAACCAATGAGACTCAGTATTTTATTTTGCCTCTTCTGTGTGCCTGGATATCAAGTACCCCTAGAGTATCAAGTAAGGCTCTAGGGAAAGGAAGCATCTCACATCATGAGGATATGTGAAATCCCATTTATTGAAGGTGTCTGGTCCCTTTAATGAATGGTTATTGACTCAAAGCTCTGCGTCAGTGGTTTTTCTTGCAGATTAGACAATTTTGGACCCCATACTATACCACTTAAATGCTTCATTAAATTAAAATTTGTCCATAACTCTAGCCTATTTAAATATTTTTAGATCCTAATTCTGTTATGCAATAGTTTAGCTATCTATCCCAGGTTTTTTTTTTTTTTGCTATCATCTTGCATTCATTCAAGCTGTTTTGTTTTGGTTGGTTTTTTTTTTTTTTTGCTTTTTGGAGGGCAATTGGGGTTAAGTGACTTGCCCAAGGTCACACAGCTAGTAAGTGTTAAGTGTCTGAGGCCAGATTTGAATGCAGGTCCTCCTGACTCCAGGGCCGGTGCTTTATTCACTGTGCCACCTAGCTGCCCCTCTGCTGATTTTTTTAAAATGATAATAACATAGTGTCAAGGGCAGATCCTTGGGGTACTCTGCTAAAGACTTCCCCAAAGCTAACACTGAGCTATAATGACAACTCATTACACCCACTGTACACTCAGTTCCAAAGTCACTTAAATGTACTATCATTTAGCCAGGGTCTCTCCACTATCCAAAGATTGTGCAAAAAGTCTTGTCAAATATTAGATTATGCTGAAAGTATAGGTGACTGTATCTGGAGCATTCCTATGATATGACAGACTATCTAGAAAATCCTGTTGCCACCCCCCTCCAAAAAAAGAGATTTTTTTTTACTCCAGCATGACCATTTTCTTTCCAAAGTTAGCATTGTTTTTTTTACACTGAAGACATTAATCTGCCCACCCACACTATTGAATTTCCCTCATAAGAAAGAAATATGTTTAAGCAAAACCATATATTAAGCCTAACAGCATAAGTCATATTGCATATCTATGGTCCCAGTTTTCTCTGTCAAAAGGTATATTTCATCATCAGCTCTCTGAGACCAAGACTGGTCATGACCTGTTATTCATGAAGTCATGCAGCTGATTTGGGAGAGGAAGGGAACAAGCATTAATTATTAAGTACCTACTATGTGCTAGCATTATGTCAAGCACTTCACAAATATCTCATTTGATTCTCACAGCAATCTGGGAGGTAGGTTATTATCACCATTTTACAATGGAAGAAACAAAACTTAAGGGCTTTGTGATCATTAGTTCCTTTTTTTTAGATGTTAACTAATAATCTCTTAACAATAAGTTCAGGGGTGGCTAGGTGGCACAGTGAATAGAGCACCGGCCCTGGAGTCAGGAGGACCTGAGTTCAAATCTGACCTCAGACACTTGATCACACTTACTAGCCATGTGAGCTGGGGCAAATTACTTAACTCCAATTGCCCTGCCTTCCCCCTCCAAAAAGCAAAAAATAAAAATTAAAAAAAAACCAATAAGTTCAGAATGTTGATAAGAGCTAAAGTCAAGTTCACTGGCCTTTAGTTCTGAGATTCTACTCTCTTCCCTTTTTTGAAAACCATGGTATTTACCCTTCTCATGAATCCTTTATAGTTTCTATGATTTTTCACTGTTAGTTGGATCAACCATCACTGTCAGTTCTTCCAATACCCTAGAACATGGTTCATCTGGGTATTTTAACAAATTAATGCAAGACAGCTAGATACTCTCTTATTACATTTTTAAGATATCTTTTCTTGGATTTCAATTTCCTGTTAACCATTTTTGTTCTGTCCTTTTAGGTCTAAGGATCACTCTCCCCAGCAGAGAGAAGTAAAATGAGTAAAGTAGTTTGGCCTCTTCACTACCTTGTCATTTCATCTACCCTGAACAATGTACAAATTCATTGTTCAATCCCACTCTTTTGTCTATAAAACAAAAGTACTTCCAAGTGTGTAGTATTTGGGGATGAAAACATGTTTATTAAAAAAATACTATATTAGAATGTTCCCCCTTCTTCCTACTAGAGCCCTGCAGAAAAGGCTGATAAGGATGAATAACAGAGAGGATGTGACAGAGTGCTTGGGTCGTGATCTGCATTATTGAAAGGGGCACTCACATTTTTGAGATCACAGATTACTAAAGTATGATAACAATTTACATGGGAAACACTCTTGTGAATGCTTTTGACATATTTACACACTTTTACATATAGTGTTTCACACGATTTTCACATTATAAAGTATGTAATACAAACGGTATTCTCATTTTGAAGACAAGGAAACTAAAACTCAAGGAATTTACGTGACTTCCCCAACTTCATAGATCTAAGAAATAGTAGAGCTGGGACTTGAGGATAATGGCAATGAGTTTAGTTCAACAAGCATTTATTAAGCACCTACTATATGGCAGGCACTGTGTCGGGCTCCAGTGCCACAGAGAAAAGCGGAAGACGGTCCCTGATCTCCAAAAGCTTACTGTCTGGTGAGAAAAGAAACACATAAACAACTATGCACAAATCTGTCATGTACACGATAATCTGGGAGAGTCTCAGAGGAAAGGCACTAAAATTAAGGAGGACTGACAAAGGCATCTTGGAGGTGAGACTCAAAGGAAATCAGAAAATCTAGGAGGTAGTGAGGAGAGTATGCTAGGCATGGGGAATAACTAGTGAAAATGCAAAGATTTTTGTGCAAGGAACAGAAAGAAGGCCAGTGTAAATTCCTGAAGAGAAGAAATTTTTCTATTTTGCAACTGTAATGTCAGCATTTAGCACATTGCCCCCCATCAATACATAACTAATGCTTGTCAAATTGAATTTAACTTCCTATTACCTTCCATGCCCAATGATCTAACAAAGTAGGTATCAACTTAGTACTATGGAGTAATTTAATTAATTAGTTAATATTTGAGTAGATAAATTAATTCCAAATAGAAACCAGGAGTATCTGATTCTTAGATAACTTCAGTTCTTAGAAATCTTAGAAAATATTGTATTTAAAGATGATGTTTCAGTGTGATGACCATACCTTCTCTGAACAGGGTATTTAGGTTATACCTGTCAATGCTTTTAATAGCCATTCAATCTTACTTTCTGAGAGTCATCCCTGATTGGTGTAGTTAGGTTTGCTTCTCATTTTTGGTGGTCAGTGTGAAGTTCAGTAGTGAGGAACAGATCAGGATTGATGTCCCCACTTTGACCAAAGTTGAGAAAACATTTTCACTTTTCCTTCCATAGGAGAGCCCTGAGCATTAGGGCTTGGAACATCAATAATTATGGGAGAGAAAATTAACACCAGTCACAAGTAGACACAACAACGCATGCTTTAGGATGGCATTTTCATTGTCCTCTAGAGAGAAAACTAGAAGCAGTTCATCCATAAGCCTGCCTGGGGCTCCCTTTCCAACTCATCAGGGTACAGCAATGATTCCCCTGAAAAGTGATAGACAAGAGAAGAATCTTGTCTTCCCCAAATATGGGCTGAAACTATTACTCATCAATGAATTTGGGGATCCAAATGGATGGATTTGCTCCATCCTCAAAAGACTTCCAAGAGAAACTTTTTTCTGATGAGTCAGGTAGCTGGTTTAGGGGATAGAACACTGAACTTGAAATCAGGAGAAGTCCTGAATATATAATCCAATACACATATTTGCCAATTGTGTGACCTGAGGCAAGTCACTTAACCTTTATTTGCTTCAGTTTCTCCATCTGTAAATAATAGTACTTACTAGAGTTGTGGTGAACATAAAATGAGATATTGAGGGGAGGGGTCAAGGTGGAATAGAAGCAAAAAAAAAATAATCAATTATGCAAATAAAATTTCAGTGTATAAACTCCTTGAAGGCAGGAACAATTTCATTTTTGTCTTTGAACCTCCAGGACTAACACATAGTGGGTGCTTGATAAATGATTACTGATTGACCAGTTGATTGATTAGAAGCCTGTCTTCTATAGTTTTAACCAAGCAAAATATTTAATCCACTGTTTGGAGAATAGGGTTCATTAGTACCATTAATTAAGATGATGTCACTCTTTTTACATAGATAATGTTTTTAGTAGGTAGATATATAATGAAATCATTTGCCACCTGTGCAATATGTTCTGCTTTTCTTGTGAAAATGAGCCTACTGACTGGAAATAGTTTAAACTAATCACAGATATTCTCTCACTCAGTGCTCCTTGTGGCTAACAGTATACATCTGAGGGGTTTTTTCAAATAAAAGACATTTAGTTAAGTAGCATATTTTTTTTTAAGCAATCGGGGTTAAGTAACTTGCTCAAGGTTACATGACCAGGTGTTTCTGGGGGGGTGCTAAGTGTCTGAGCCCAGGATTCGATCTCCAGGTCATCCTGACACTGGAGCTGTTGCTCTTACTCGCTGTGCTACTTGGATGCCCCAAGTAGCATATTTTAAATAATATTTTGATTGCCCTAAATTATATGTAAAAACAATTTTTAACATTCATATTTTTTTTAGGTTTTTGAGTTCCGAATTCTATCTGTTCTTCCCTCTCTTCCCTTCCCTCTCCCTGAGATGGTAAGCAATTTGATATGGGCTATACATATGCAATCATGTAAAATATTTAGGGATTAGTCATTTTGTGCAAGAAAACTCAAAAAAAAGTGAAAATAGTATGCTTCAGTCTTTATTCAGATAATATCAGTTCTTTCTCTGGAGGCAGATAGCATGTTTCATTATGAGTCTTGGGGATCATCTTGAATCATTGTATTGCCAAGAATATCCAAGTCATTCACAGTTCTTCATCATATAATGTTGCTGTTACTATGTGTGATGTTCTCCTGATTCTGCTCACTTCACATTTGTATTGGTTCATGTACTTCTTTCCAGGTTTTTTCTGAAATCATCCTGTTTGTCATTTCTTATGGCACAATTATATTCCATTACAACTACAACTTGTTCAATCATTCCCCTATTGATGGACATCCCCCAGTTTCCAACTCTTAGCCATCACAAAAAAGAACTGCTGCAAATATTTGTGTACAAAGAAGTCTCTCTCTACTTTTTTTTTTTTATCTCTTTGGGATATAGACCTAGCAGTGGTATTGCTGGATCAATGGGTGTGCACAGTTTTACAGCCCTTTGGGCATAGTTCAAAATTGTTCTCCAGAATGGTTGATCAGTTCACAACTCCACCAACAGTGCATTAGTGTTCAGTTTTCTCACATTCTCTCTAACATTTATCATTTTCTTTTTTTATCATATTAACCAGTTTTGATAGGTATGAAATAGTAACAGAGTTGTTTTAATTTTCATTTCTCTAATCAATAGTGATTTAGAGCATTTTGAAATGACTATAGTTTCAATTTCTTTGTCTGAAAACTGCCTGTTTGTATCTTTTGACCATTTATCAATTGGGAAATGATTTGTATTCTTATAAATTTTACTCAGTTCTCTATATATTTTAGAAATAAGGCATTTATCAGAGATACTTGTTAAAAAATGTTTTTCTGCTTTTCTTCTACTTTTGGTTGCGTTAGTTTTATAATCCTAAAATGATGAAATTGGTCCTAAACTATTATACATTGGTTATCATCAACACTACCTAGCACTGGGCATAAAATGGAAAAAGAGATCAAAGAAATTAAATAGATGCAACAAACATCTAACTAAATGTATATAAAAAGTTAGTGTGATAAGGGATAGAGACTGCACCTGTTGATTCACTAGTATAAGGGAACTCAGGTGAGGACACTATCTCTACAGATTCAGACAGCACCTTCTGTATAATTTTTAGTCTTAGAGAGTTGACTAGAGCTTAGAAAAGTTGTGCACTAGCCCTGGAGGCAAGAGGATGTGAGTTCAAGTCCAGCCTCAAACATTTAATACCTACTAGCCATGTGACCTTGGGCAAGTCACTTAACCCCACATGAAGGGAAGGGAACATAAAAAGTCTGGAAATATTGCAGTGGACTCATTTGACATCTTCTCTTCTCCTTTATGTTGTCCTTTAACATGAAAAGAAAATGTGTATGTTAATCACACACTGATACCAGATTTGTTTTTCCTACCAGAACCATGATTAGGTCATTTGGTTAACATCCAGAAATCTTTATAATATCTATGTCCAGACAAAGGCATGGGTAGTATGACAGAGAATTCAGGAAAGCCTGGACCCACTGCAACATTTATTATTAATGTTATTTTCAGTTTCATCCTAATTCTAGATTTGAATGATATTAATTTCAGTAAGAATAAATGTCAAATCTGTTGGAAAGTTCAAAATACAAAATCTTTTAAGGCAGATTGTCTATAATATTTCATTGCTATGCTTTTCACAGGAAACAACTGTTGGAGGGAAAAAAAACCTGAAAAACATTTCATTGATACTTCTAATAAATCATTAAAAAAAAACATCAACAACAAGTTTTTTTTGACTGCCAGGCAATAAGGTTAGGTTAGGGAGAGGTGGAAAGAAGCTACCTATTAAAAATATTCTCCATCATCCTAAAAACAGTGTAGTAGCTAGAATTCTGAGCTTGTATTTAAAAGACCTGGGTTCAGATTCCACGTTAGGTACTTATAAGTAGTATGAACTTGGGCAACTCATTAACCTTCTCTGTGCCTTAGTTAATTCTTATCAAAATTGAAGGAATTTGGACTTGGTGCCCTCTGAGGTCTTATACTGCTCTAAATCTGTGATGCAATGACATTCCAAATAGTAGTAGAACCAAGAGTGATTTTTCTAATCCATTCATTACAGCAAACCTTTATTAAGCATGTAGCACAGAGAACAATAAAGGAGAAGGAGAGTGAGACAGAACTATGAAGGAAGTCTGGATCCAGATTGTGAAAGTATTTAGTAATTAAGCTATCAATATTTAATGTCCTTTAAAATGCATTCTTAAAAATAAAAGATTTTTTTTTAGGTTCTTACATTTCTCTTTCCATACTTTCTGTAAACCTAATAGTTGGTCTTTATTTCTTTTTGATACCTGAGCTGCTCCATGAAGTTTTGAGGTGAGGAGGTCCTATCTTAGAAACTTAGGAAATTATGAAGTCCCTGGTACACAATCCAGTTGAGCTCTCTTAGGGACATAAAGCAATCACGTTACTTTTTCCTTACGCCACGGAAGTCAACTCTGACATTGTCTGGAAAGGGTCACCATTAAAAGCAAATCCTAAGAATTTTATAACATCTATGTATGAAATTAGAGATTAACTCCCTGTTGTATATTTCACCCTTTTCATTTCAATATTGAAACACAAATTTTGTCTGGAAGGCAGTGTGATATGGTAGAAATAAAGAGGACTAAATACTAAATTCTGTACCCACTGCTTATTTGGAGTGTGACATTAGGAAAGCAACAATCTGTTTAAAACTCAGTTATTTTTTTTCTGTAAATTGAAGGATATAAAAAGATATCTAAAATCCCTCTCAGATGAAAATTTATGATGCCTATGATCTTTGTCCCATCCTGCTATAATCCAGTCTTAATTGAGATACCAATAGCATGCTTTTGATTCCTGAAGAATGGTTTTCCCCCCTTCCAGGATAGGAAGATTCTGAAAGAATGTTTTGTTTCTCTAAATTTTTACCAGAGCAAACTTGGTCATTTTAATTTGTTGCTAAGTTCATCAAGAGGCAATCCTGGCTTTGCCACTTATTGGCTATGCATGACCTTGGACAAATCATTCAACCTCGATCTTTATCTGGAAAGTGAGATAATACTATTTAAAAATGTGCTTGGCCTAATGGATAGGTATCTGACCTTGGAGTCAGAAAGGCCTATGTTACAAATCACTTAACCTCCCAGTGCCTCAGACCCTCCCTAAGACTCTTCTAAGTTGCAGGTGTATTAGTAAAATGAGTTTAGTCAAGAACTACCTATATAAAAGAAATCACAGGTCCACCTCAGACATACCTCTCTCTCCCTTCCCACTCCCCTAGACCCCCACCAAAAATAAAAAGCAAAACAAAAAAAAAAACCCCTACTTACCTTATAGAGTAATTTTGAGGATTAAATGAGAGTATATATAAATACTTTATAAACCAAGAAGTGATATACAAATATAATAATAATAATAGCAATTATGTACCACTTTATGGTTTGTACTGACATTATAAATATCCTCACAACAACTCCAGGAGGTAGGTGTTATTATTATCTCCATTTTACAGATGAGGAAATTGAGACAGACAAGGGTTAAGGAACTTGCTCAGGATCTTGTTGTTACTGTTGTTGTCTAATCTTTGCTTTCAGAGAACCAGTGGCATCATGGGTGATGCCCATGAATTGGATTTAAGTGAGGCAGCATTGCACAAAGTTGTCAGCCCCACTCCCTCTTCCGAGTCATTGAAGTACAATGGTAGGACAAAAGTTGAGAAGACTGGAGATGGCCCAGGATGCAGTAGATGACGTTGGTTATCTTCTATATCTGATCAAGCTCTACTGCTTCCACAGAACGTACTTCATCCACCTTCATAGTCATTGGAACAAATTGTCCTCCTCTGCCAGTTCTCCTGGGGAAAGTCTTCACATGCTTATGGTAGACACTGCACCCCGTCCCCACCTCACCAACAGGTTTGAGGCCTTTTGGTTAACCTTAGCCCTGAAAAGGGCTTGGCAAGCCCTCATACCAGTGGTGCTAGTCCTCCCCAAACACCCTATATACCCTCAGAGTCACACAGCTAATGAAGGCTCACTGAGGACAGATCTGATTTTAGGTCTCTCCTGACTAAATCCAGAGCTCTGTTCACTGAGCCCACCTAGCTGCCTCTAAAGGTAAGGTATTACTAAGTATATAAAGAACTCTTAAAATTCATCTATTAGATGACCACAATTTCTTTGTACTCCTGGTACTGAATGCAGGGAGCTTGTACATAGTAAACCTTTAATAAATGTTTGTTGAATTCTAAATCCATACCTCACAATTCCTAGGAGGATACTTAGATTATAAACTTCTTGAAGGGAGAGATTATCTACACCAAATCCCATCAGTCCCATCTTGTCTGATACAGAACTTCATCAAGAAATGCTGGATTATAAATAGGAGGATGTTAACTTACAAGTTTCGTTTCTGTATAAAAGGTTATTTTGCACTGATGTCATTGATGGGACACATACTGGCCTAATGAATCACCAGCTAGTTTTATTGGCATATGTTTTTTTAAGTTTCTTGCTGAGTGTATCATTTAAGAGCATTTCTCAAAATAGGAAAACCCCAAGATGACTGTTATCTAAGTGCTGGTAATAGCCACCTTGATGGCTATTAATTCACTATAAAGTTTGCCCGATCTATTTTTAACTGGAAAAGCATAAAAGGACAGTAGTTTCCCTCTGAGAAAATTCCTGAATACATGTGTGAATCATATTTTCTGATGTATCTGATAACTTGATAAACCAGGTTCCTTTCTAAAAAATTATCTTATCAGTCAACAAAAATTTAAGATCTTATTACCATATGCTCAGCAAAAGGGATGCAAAGAATGACAAAAATATTCTTTTGCATGGCTATGATTGGTCATTTTACCATCCTTTCCCCAGAATAACTTAGTGATGGTCTGGGGAATTCCCAGTGAGGCTGATTTCCTACTCTTTTCCTTTTGTTAAAACATTCACTCCTCACTTTCTTACTCAGAAGGACCCAATTAACAGACAATTTCCCCATACTTGTGTACTCAAATGTTGTTCTTGTAAGTTAAAATAAATAATAAAAGGGTGGGGGGACCAAGAAAAAAAAACTTACTTCTGGTCATTAGTGTAAATACAGTTCTCTGTACATTATAGGAAATTAGTCACTTTTTAGAAAGAGTTTTTAATTGCTTAATCTAAGTAATGTGGACAATGGCATACATGTTTTATTTTAGGTCTATCTAGCCCACTCAGAAAATGTAATGGACCTAATTTTCATTTAGTATAGGTCTGTGCAGTTCCTAAAACATCTAAATGGCTATTAATTTAATCAGGTAATTTAACTATAGCTCTAGAAAAGGCCACCAGCTAGTTGTCACGCCATGATTATGAGGATGACATTTCTATCCCATGATGCCAGAGGCAGACTTTGATACATCATTTTCTTTTTGAAGGTTAAACTCAGATAACCTGCCTTTGGCATTTAATTAGCTACATATTAAACACTCTTTTAATAATAAAATGATTAAAAATTTTATTGCTTCTCAAATGAGGCCCTTTTAGATAGATTTAATGACTTGGTTAGAGCTCTGTAGTTTGTGAACCAAACCTTACTTAGGCCAGTGTGTAGTAATGATATGCTTTACAGCTTGCAAAATCTGTATTTTATTCAAATGACTGCCATAATCATTTTGGATAAAACTTATAATGCTTTCTTCTGTATTTTTAAGTCTAACTGTTAAATGTCATTGAAAAGTAACCAGTAACTCATTGATTTCAGGTTTTTCTGAAATGATGGAGTTCAGGTGTAACATAGGAAAGATGGAGTCAGTTTAATGTACTGTATCTTATACACTAATTGTTTACCCTTTGAAGAATCATTTTTCACCATTGGATACCTTGGGGGGGGGGGAGAAATGGTGGAATTGTGTTAATCTGGAAAGTGTGGAGAGGTGTGAGTGGACTACAAATCCTGATCCATATTTTCCAGTTAATATTAGCTGCATAATAAAAACTGACATCCGCAGAGCCATTGTTCTCCCTTTAGCATGGAAGAAAGTAAAGGAATAGATAGAAAATAGAGCTGATGATGACAAGACAGTCCCACATCAGTATTTGGAGTAACCATAATGTGAATATAGATGTTGAATATCTATCTTTACTTTGTGGACTTAAAAAAAAATCTCCAGAGGCTCCGCAAAAATCTCTGCAGTTAATTCTCAATTATGGGAAGTAATGGGGAAAATGGAACTGAATGAATCATTCAAATCTGCAGATAATCCCCAAACTTCATTTTTACCATTAATTCTAACCACCTGATCCACTGAGTTCTCACCAGAATTGGTACCTGGTAGCATAATTAACTCCAAATCAGTCTCCTCTCCTTTTCACCTTCCCAATAATATCTTTAGCAAAGGTGCTAATGAACAGTGAAATGACCCAAAAGCAGATAATAAGAGGACCTAGATAATCTACAATCTGACAAGCATATAAATAACAGTAAGTAATACCTAATAATAATGATCCTTCCCAGCTCCACCCAAACCCTCCCCCCCCCGCAAAAAAAAAAAATTATACTTGTTGTAAAGGATTTCTGCATAATATAAGAAATTAAACTTCTAAGTCTCATTTTAATTTTAAAAGAGTCTATTATTAAGAGTTATTGTTAAAATATGATAATTATAATAGTCTGTGACTCTATGAACTTTCCAATCCCAGTGGAAAAGGATTTGCAGTTGGGTACATCAGTTTGAAACCTTGCTTTCCTACTTAACTAGCAAAGCGACCCTGGACAAGTCCCTAGGTCTTGATTTCCTCATCTATGAAATGAGAGCGCTGAACTAGATGATCTCTAAGGCCCCTTATAGCTCTGAATCTAGGACCTCTTATCCTATTTGTAGTGATCATTAAGCTTCCTTAGCGAGATCCAAGAAGTGATAAATTGAGGCAAGTATTGGGATTCAAACCTAAAGCTCAGATCACTGGTCGTCTGAGTAACTTATAAAAAAAAATAATAATCCTTGACATGAATCATCCAGATAATTGTTTCAGTGGTCTACTTCTGTGTACATGGCTGAAACTGTATAGGAAGTATACATGAATTGTATTTCATGTCTTCTGTTGCAACCTTAAATTCCACTGCATCACCCATATCTAAATCCTTGAAAATCTCTCATGTGTTACCCTCCTAGTATCCCCTTCTTTTCCTTTTCCTTTCTCTTTTCTGACAATCTTAAAGCCCTCAATTGTAGGGGAGAAAAGGGAACTGTCATTGATGCTCAGCAAGAAGGAAGGGAAAGATAATTGCAGTCCCTTTCTTTCTCACCTTAAACCTATACCACCACCACTTTACATGGAAATGTCATTTGCCTTATTAAAAATTCAGTACAAAAGGATGAACTGAACTAAACACCAACCTAGTCTAAGGAAGTCAGGGAATTCAAGTTTGAAAATAGAATTTCCAGGTGAATTTCCATTCATCTCACCTGGCATTTATATTTACTGGAAAGTTGAATGAAATGTCTGTATACCCCCAGCAAAAAAATTAAGATAAAATAAAATTCACCTTAGTTTAAAATATCTAATTTAATTTAAGACAAAGGTATATTCTTAAAACCATAATAGTAACATAATCATACCCTTTTAGTGTTTGTTGATAACATCAACTTATGGATCAATGAGAATAGAATAGAATAGAGTAAGATTTCTGGGATTCTAGATAAGTTACACAGAGATGATTCAGAAAATAATGCTCCTCACTGGCAAGATCTACACATGGATATATGGAGGATATTGTAGAACAGTCATAGAAAGAAAAAAAATGAATTTTACTCTTATGACAATTTCCTATAGAGAAGAACTTTAGAATTAAATATTTAGTTACCTGGGTGTCAAATATTACTGGATTTATTTTTCCACCTAGGAAAATTCAAGCAAACTGAATCTACTCTGACTTTCCAATACGTTTCTACTCCCATAAATGTCAGTCAACCAGTCAACAAACATTTATTAAGGGTTTACTATGATCCAGACACTGTACCAAGTTCTGGGAATGCAGATACAAATGAAAATGACAATCTCTTCCCTCAGGGAGCTTGCATTCTAATGGGGAAGCCATCAGCAAAAAGCAGAAGAATGGAGAAGGTACTCTCTCTGCAGTATCATGGAAAAATTCAAAGCCTTACTTACTTTACATACTTCCCACCTATAGGGTGGGAAATGAAGAGATGTTGGCCTAGATGTCTTCCTTAAATGGAAGTTCTGGGAGGAGCCATTCCATATTCCAATGAGAGGGATGGGGCCCAGGGGCAGAGGGTAGTTCTGAGGTATGAGTTCTGAAAGCCAGGGCTTGAAGTGATCCTCTAGAATGAAGAAGGTTCTGGAGCAAAATGGACATATCCAGAGGAGTGCTTGAAAATATTGAAATGAAAGTCTTGGAATGCCTATACGTCTTCACGAAAATAGAATTTGAACCAGGAGAACACTGTACACAGTAATATCAATATTGTGCAATGACTAACTTTAATAGACTTAGCTCTTCTCAGCAATGCAATGATCTAAGACAATTCCAAAAGACTAAAGACGGAAAATGCTATCCACATCCATAGAAAGAACTATAGATCTGAATGCAGACTGAAGCATACTATTTTCCCTCTTTTTTGTTTGTTTTTTCTTGTGGTTTATCCCTTTGATCCTGATTCTTCTTTACAACATGACTAATGTAAAAATATTGTACGTATATCCTATATCAGATTACATGACATCTTGGGGAATGGGAAAGGAAGGGAGGAAGGGGGAAAAGTTAGAATTCAAAAGGTTTAAAAATAAAAATACATAAATAAATTTTTAAAAATAGAAGCTGAGCATAATCATAAGAGCACTAGACTAGAAATAAAAGGTCCTGTGTACTAGTCTTGACTTTACCACTTATCTACTGTGTAATCTTGGCTATATCATTTTATAAAGTAAAGTAAAGATCTATAAGGTAAAGATCCTACCTGTCTACCTCACAGGGCTACTTTAAAATTTTTAACTAACTGAAAAGTAGCAAACTAAAGGTAACATACTATTCTTGATAGAGTCCTGTGAATATACTTTAATAAGGCAATCTTTACATAACACCGAATAATTAGCAAAGAGTGAAAAGTTCAGTTAATCCCCAGTTATTTGTTTGGCACAACTAGACACATTGGGTGTTGTATGGAGACAATCTAGACAGAAGCAAGCTAAGCGTCCAGAGCAGGTTCTCCACCCCTGATCTGGAGAGACTTCTGCCTGGAGCAGCACTTAATGGAGGAAAGCCTTACACCTGGTAGACGTTTCAATATTTGTTGTATTGAGTTGAATGACAACAAAACTGTGTCTGAATCATTTTGACTGTAACTCTTTGGCTAACCCCAAAGCCTAAATAGCAACTTAGTCAGCAGAATCCTCACCTACACTGCCAAAGAGAAAGACTTTGACTGAATCGCTTAGAGGGAGAGAGAGTTTCAAAACTTTGGAAAGAGAGGTTGTGCTGGTAAAGTGGTTTCCATAGTTGAGTCAGAATCTCAGCTTTCTCATTCGATGCTCATGCATTCTAATTGCCCAGATATCAGCTATTTGGCATAGCAACTAGAATGCTAGGCCTGGAGTCAGGAAGACCTGAATCAGAATCTGACCTCAGACACTAACTGTGTCTAGTTGTGTTGCCTTGGACAAGTCACTTAACCTCTGTCTGCCTCAGTTCCCTCAACTGTAAAATGAGGCCTACCTCACAAGGTTGTTGGGAGGATCAAATAGGATGATATTTGGAAAGTGTTTAGCACAAAGTCTGGCATGTAGTAGGCATGGTAATAAATGATTGTTCCCTTTTCCCCTCTTTCCCTCCCCAAGACTTTCCAAAGAGTCTTGCATTTGAAGTTAGAAGACTTGAATTCAAGTCCCAGCTCCTCTAAGGCCTCTTTGAATCTCAATTTTCTTGTCTGAAAAATGGGGACACTAATAGGGTTCTTTCTTTTTTTTTTAAGCAATTGGGGTTAAGTAACTTGCTCAAGTTTACACAGCCAGGTGTTTCTGGGTGGGTGCTAAGTGTCTGAGCCTGGATTCAATCCCAGGTCATCCCGACTCTGGGGCCAGTGCTCTTACTCGCTTTGCTAACTGGCCGCCCCACTAATAGGGTTATTTCAAGGATCAAGTGTGGTCACCTGTATAAAGCACTCTGAAACCTTAAAGTATCATGTAAATGTCAGTTATTACTGTCATTATTATGATTAACAATATTTATTAATTGTTAATGATTATTAATCGCTAATAAGAAAGTGATAATAGATATCATTTCTATTCTTTTTAAAATTTTTGTTTGGGGGGGGTAGGGGACTCAATCAGAGTTAAGTGACTTGCCCAAGGTCACACAGCTAGTAAGTATCTGAAGTTGGATTTGAACTTAGGTCCCATCAATTCCTTCTGTATCTTAGTTTCCTCATCTGTAAAATGAGTGGATTGGGTTAAATGATCTCTGAGGCCCCTTTTAACTCTAACTCTCTGATCCTATTCTTCATGTTCCAAATACAAGTGGGCATCTTCATCTCCTATATAGGACCAATATTTGATGCAATCTAGCATGCAAGCTGGGAATGTCCTCTAAATCACTACATCATGACCATCACCAGCATCAATCAACATTATTACCATCCACCACAACAAATGGTGACTTCTCAATAGGAAGTTGAGATATGCTGAAGGAGCAATGATTTATTTCACTTGAGGGATGAATCAGAAACAGGACTGGAATAGAAAACAGACAAACACATGAATATCTAACACAATTGCCAGGAGCCTTTTTTCAGTATGCATGTAACAGGTTTCCTCCTCAATCCTATCTACCCCACCCACCAAAAAAATCAAGGATAAAGTAGATAAAACAAAAAGACCCTTTTACATTCACTGTAGTGGTGTGGTGTAGCAGAAAAGAAAGGGAAAACTTGAACTTGCATATGGGAGAAGGAAACATTTTTCTGTATCAATAATGGGGTCTTGAATTGTTCCCCTGTAAATTCTCAGCACTCAACACCTTTTGTCAAGTGGAATTGGACTCCATTGGCCCTGGTTGTTTCTGCTTTGTTATTTGGAGGATTGTCATGGGCCTCATGAATCCATCATTGGAGTTGAATAAGTGGTTTGTGAATTGAGGGGAAAAAAACTGGCGAATAATTCATTATAAGAAGGGAAGCTCATTATGGGGCTGGTTTCTCATCTCTCTTGATTGCTTATTTCTTACCAACAGGGTTCGATGCAACCTCTATTGCCAGAAGGTAGCCCAAAGGGCCAAGTGGCATTGATCCAAGTGTACTTTGTTTAGGAGAAAATTCAGTCTAGAGAAATATCTTCCAGAGATGGAAATCCCACGGTCATATTTTTGTCAGGGTTCTGAAACCACTATGTAACAATCGTATATTGCCGTTACTTTTGCTAATTTAGTATTATTATTATTACGGATACTTATATTATAACTCACCAACAGAGAGGATTTCTTGTTAGCCTTAATGAAAACTCAGTTCAACAAACATTCTCTTCCAATCGAACTCTACTTGCCCACAATGCTATTAATGGGCTTTTAAAAAGCATATCTTTTCACAAGTCCGTGGAAAGGAAAGGAAAGGCCTTATTTATCCAAAGTCAGTCTCTGGGAGGAAATTAGGAACATTCATTTTTCTGAGCAACTAGAGTATCATTAATGCACTGCAGTAGTATATTAATAGGCCCCTCTAAGCACCCCCACTTATTCTTAGGCAGTGACTTGGGTACAGGAATGCTAGGAGTCAAATGTATATTTTAATGGTATTGTCTCTGGTTTTCCATTGAGATTTCTGAAATCTCAAGTAGCCATTTTGTTAGGAATAATTTCCTATTATTCTGATGATCATTTCACTTTAGTAGACAGCTGAAAAGCCCTGTGTAAACAAATGGCAATTAATTTTTTTTTTTAAGAAACTAGGATGCAAAGAATACTTTTTTATCCTTTATATTCTTTTTACACTCTTATCCTTTGGAATAAAGTCCCACGGAATCTGCCCCAAACTGGATGGAATCAAGTCTGCTCTGGAACTACTTTTCCTCTCTGGAGAGAGGGGGGCAGGGGAAAGACTTCTAACAGTAGCTTTTCCATAATCTCTTTGTCCAGGTTCTAATAAGCAAAGGGGAGAATATCATCCCTGACTCTAGTAACATACATAGTTTCTAGGAAAGGACCTTTCTAGGAAAGGCTCCCACTTGGGCAGGGGGAGAAATAAGGGAGTATAGCCACTAAGTGAACAAGAGAATCCAGTTCCCAGGTGGCAGGGGACCCTGTGCAAAGAAATCCTGAACAGACTACTTTTTGAATCTGCAAAGATAAACCAGTAAAATAATTCTGCAACAAGAACTCTCTAAGAGTGGAGAACCACTAATGATATTTTCAACAGAATAAAGGAATAGAATTATAGTTAAATTTTACCACAGTCCGCATATCCAAGTGTCAAGAAAGACCACTAGGATCCTTCACGGCATCGATTTTTTTCCCTTTGTGGGTCTCATATTTCTATCTGTTAGGAGGGCAATTAGACCTCCCTCCAATTTAGCTATGGAATGAATGAATGAGTGAAAAATAATTGATTAAGCATTTACTATATATTAAACTCTAGGGACAAAAATAAAGAAGCCTTACACTCCCTGCTCTTAAGGGGAACATACTCTACTTAGGTGAGACAACATATATTTGGAGAGTTCAACTACAGAAGAGATAGATGAAAAGTCCCAGAAATCCTAAGAATGTCAACAATCAAGATGGATGACAAGGCTAAGGAGTTTAAAGTGCAGCTTAATCAAAAGGCTAGTAAGAGAAAAATCTCCAATTTCCATCGACAACTTTGTTTGGTTTTTACACTGAAGACTATCATGCATGCCCCAGTCCCAGGCAGCAACAGAACAAAGATACTGTAAGAAAAAGGACCTCATCAGAAGCATGAGCTGACTTGGTCCTATGGGTTCCCTAAGTACCACTGGGGAGAATGAGGAGAGCTTCTCCATTTCCCAACAAAACAATTTGAATGGATTTTCCTAAGCCGTGAGACTCCTCAGGGGAAACTCCTCCAGGTCTCCACTGCCCTTCCTATCCTCCCCCACCCCCTTTTTCCTCCTCCTTTCTCTTCAAGTCAAGAGAAATTTCTTAGCCTTGGGCATTAGTTCAAAATACAAACAATGACTAACAGTGTAAGAGCAAAAGAGAAGGCCCAGATTC
The DNA here is from genome assembly GCF_028583685.1 of Petaurus breviceps papuanus. Taxonomy (NCBI): domain Eukaryota; kingdom Metazoa; phylum Chordata; class Mammalia; order Diprotodontia; family Petauridae; genus Petaurus; species Petaurus breviceps. The sequence continues at coordinate 4,663,113 of NW_027187317.1, read as the reverse complement.
AGTTTCAACCATGCCTCTAGAGAAGTTTATACAATTGAACCAATTGGTGATGATGGTAGTAATCTTTTCTTTGAATCTTTTCCTCTTTTTTTTTTTTTTGGAAAGTTGGTTATAGCAAATTCAACTACCAGTGATTGAAGAGAAAATGCTATTAACATTTTAACTTTGTTCACTTTTTTGCCTTTTCTTGCCTTCACTTTTTTTCTTTTCATTCTTAAAACATTTAACAATGAGTATTTCAACACAATGAATTGAAAAAATACTGTGTGTTTAATTATGAACCTCCATACTTCATACTGCTTAGTTTTTTTCCAATTTAAAAATTTTTATGGTGTATTTATTTTTTATGTTCTTTTCTTTTTAAATTTTGAGTTCTAAATTCTCTCCCTTTCTTCCTCTTACCCCTTTCCCATCCATGGAGAAGACAAGCAAAATTATATCAGTTATACATGTGAACTCATGCAAAACATATTTTTATTAATATAAAAATCACACATTGTGCTAAATCACAAAAAAGCAAGAAAAATAAGGCAAGCTAGAAAATTATACTTAAAAGAAACATAAAATGAAGATAAATAATGGAAATATAAAACTATATATGTATAAATATGACTATTACACAGAGTAGCCCATTAATTTGAAGGGAAAGGCACCATATAAATATATCAAATCAATAAATATAACTTCAAATAGCTCCTCACTTAATCCTTATTTAAAAATTATGGTCTGCAGTTAGTTTTCTTTAATCATTTTCCTGCCCTAGTGAAGCTCTAAACAGAGTTCTTAATCTGAGGTATGTTAACTTTTTCTTAAACTATTTTGATGCTATTCAGGGGTAGACTTTCCAAAATATATAAAAATAATTATATCCACAACAATTTAAACTTTATTCTTCATTATTGACATTTTATCCATAACTTTCTTAAGTTTAGACAATAACATAATAAACTAAATCTTTTTTTGTAGCATTTGCCACTTTCTGAAATGTAAATGTTCACACAGAAATTTTAACAGTTGGAACAGCTCACCCCTGATTGTATTGAAATATAATTAGGTTCCTTTTAAATCTTATGTATTTTATTTTAAGAGCAGCCAGGTGGTACAAGTGGATAGAGTATTGGGTCTAGAATAAGGAAGATTCATCTTCTTGAGTTCAAATCTGGCCTCAGACACTTAGTAGATGTGTGATCCTGGGCAAGTCATGTAATTCTATTTGCCTCAGTTTCCTTAACTATAAAATTAGCTGGAGAAGAAAATGCAAACCACTTAAATATCTTTTCCAAGAAAACCCCAAATGGGGTTACAAAGAGTTGAACACAACTGAACAACAATTTTATTTTATACATTTAAAGATTGTATTCTTAGAAGAGGTCCATGGGCTTCATTAGATTCAATGACAGAAAACCCAGAAGAGTACATGTATTGGGACACTTCTTCTGTGACTAAGCACCCCAGGCTGTGGAAGAGTTGGGCAATTCATATTTAAACACTTTAGCATATAGGGTAAGGAAATACTATTCTTAACCATAATGGCTTGTGACAAAAATTTCTAATTAAAATTCTAAATTGTCATATTTTCTGCTATTTTAAAATTAATTGCATTTATTTGAATGTATTCATATGTTTTTAATTCATTGGTGTTCCAGGTATAGAAGCATTCTGCCATTTTTTGTTGATATGAACAAGTCACTTCACTACTCAGTGACCCAAGCAACTTTCTAAAACTATAAATTGAAGATCAAGTACCAGTCTATAATGATAGAGGGAGTTTTGTCTTAGAGAATTATACCAATAAACTCACAAACCTAGTCCAATAATAATAATAAAATAGTAATAATAATAAATTAATATGTATTACATATCTTTTCTTCAAGGCTCTATGAGGTAAAAATAAAAGCCTATAATCATTTATTAAACAAAGGTACATATAAGAGGAGGCATCTGCTGATCAAGGCTCGAATCTCTTCCTTCTGACAGCTGCTTCTAACAACAGTAATAGCTACTATTTATATAACACCTTAAGTTTTACAGGACTCTTAACATATATTATCTCATTTGATCCTCACCAAAGTCTTATAAAGTAATTGTTATTATTATTCTCATTTTACAGAAGAAACTGAGACAGCAGCTAGATGACTTGTGGTAATAAGTAATCACACACCCAGTTAAGTGTCTCAGACAAAATTTGAACTCGTCTTCCTCCCTCCAAGTCTAGCACTTCATCCACCTATTGCATGGAGTGGCTTGTGAAGAAACTCTGCCCTTCACACTGGACTGAATCATTTAGCATGTTCCTCCCACACTGGTTTGATATCTGGGTGCATAGATTTAAGTTTTCTGTTTAGCTTTTAAAACCCTCTATAACCAGACCCCTTCCTACCTTTCCAGTCTTCTTATTCTTTGTTTACTCCCACATACTCTGTGATCCAATGACACTGCCCTCCCTAGTGTTCCCCAGCCTAGATATTCATCAGACCCACTTTCTTCAAGAAACCTTTCTCTCTTCCCCCTTAATGATAGCACCTTCTTGCTGTCGCTATCCTCCAATTGATCTATAGTTATTTGCATGTTGTCTCTCCCATTAGCAAAGTGCTTGGCACACACTGGGCAAGGTATTTTAACGAATGTTTGGCTTGTTGACTGACTTCTACAGTATTCACAGAAAAAAAGTTAACTTGCATTAGCTACAGGGGACAATGAAAACTCTGAAAATAGTGTTTGGATAATTTTCATGCTATGAGTCTTTGTTGACTCTCCGCACTATAAAGGTACAGGCAGTAAAACAACCATTCTTTCAATCATGTGAGCCTTTTATTTACTGCCAGGCACAAAATTACTCTGTCATATCTTGGAAAACTTTTGAAACTTATTGTTATTTTTCACTTCACAATCATGCCTGTAATAACTTGATTATTAATCTAACAAAATGTCATTTGACTCTTTGTTTTCTGAGCCTGACTTAACATGTAGTAACATGACCAAAAACAACTCTATCATGTTTCTAAAAAATCAAATCTATTTTTCGATCTAAGTTGACTGGCAGATGTGAATTTAAAATAACCTAGACAAACTTCTAAGTCTACTCATTTATCAAGACCCATCAGCTTTGCCTCTTAGATTACAAAGATGTAATACAGCATGTCGAGCGAAAATGAAAAGTTAATTTGTGTTTCTGTTGTCAGTCATGGATAACAGATAGGCAAGGACTTCAAAGTCATGTTGCCTCATTCCAATCCTTGCAATATTTAGAGAGCATGACAAAGAATGGGCTCTGTAGTCTCATTTATACATGGAAACCCTCTCTAGACAGCCTTTTGTCTAGAAACCCTTTCTAGACCTCCTTGTCTTGCTGTAGCGGTATGGAAAAGAATGGTTAAAATCTCTCTCTCTCTCTCTCTCTCTTTCTCTCTCTCTCTCTCTCTCTCTCTCTCTCTCTCTCTCTCTCTCTCTCTCTCTCTCTCTCTCTCTCTCTCACACACACACACACACACACACACACACACACACAATCTCTGACCTATCAATCAGTAAACCTCTTGAGAATGGCCATGCTAATGAAGCCATCATCTTCAAAAATAAACAAAGAGTATCTTGAGGGAAAAGACACAACTTAGGCAGCAAAGGGAACAGGCACCATTTTTCAGGAACAGAAAAAAGAGGTCACAGAAGGCAGTGAGAGCCTGCTCTAGATCCGATGCTCCCTCTTTATTAGATGTTGGTACGACTGTCATTTCATGAGGTAAGTGGCAAAACAGGAGGAGATACAGGCAGAGAGCAAGTGGAACAGCTTCCAGGAAGAAGAAGAATTGGAAGGGATTTTTTCTGTGCTGGTATTTTACTGCATCCACATCCTCGTGCCACAAGGAAAAGCCATGTGACCCCCTGACTTACTGCCAGAGTGAGAGTGAACTTCCTAGTACCTTGATCCCATTGTGATTAGCAACAGGTTAGTTGCTTCCAGCATCACTTAGTAATTAAACATGTACATGGTTCATGAACACACACGCGTGCACACACACACACACACACACTTCTTCCTGCTACAGAGTCTCCTTCATCGGAATGTGAGCTCCTTGAAAGCAAAGTCTTCTTACTTTTCTATTTCCATCCCTTTGTTATTATTGTTGTCTAGTCACTTTTCAGTTGGACCCTTTGGTGACTTTCTTGGCAAAGATACTGGAGTGGTTTGCTATTTCCTTCTCTAGTTCATTTTATCGATGAGGAAACTAAAGCAAACAGGGTGAAGTGACTTGTATAGCTAGCAAGTGTCTGAGGCTGGATTTGAATGCAAATATTCCTGACTCCAGGACTGGTGCTCTATCTCCTGGGCCACCTAGCTGCCCATTTGTATCCCTAGCACTTAGCATATTTTTTGCACACAATAAGCACTTAATAAATGTTCATTCATTCTAATACATTCCATACATAGTGACAGGTTTGCACTGATTTTCACACATAGTCTACCTGTTATACTGTAAACTATATAAAGGCAGACTCCTCTTTCCCTAATAATAATATTTAATATAATAATTATATGTATTATAATTATAATGTAATTCTATCACAATATAATTCTATTATATGTCATTGTTCTATCATATAATTATGCCATGTGACATGATAGGATTATATTATATATTATCAAAACTAGCATTTATATAATGCTTACTATGTGCCATACACTGTGCTAAATGCTTTGCCATCATTATCTCATTTGATTCTTACAACAACCCTTTGAGGCAGGTGCTATTATTATCCCCATTTTACAGATAAGGAAACTGAGGCAAACAGAGGTTAAGTGACTTGCCAAGGGTCACACAGCTAGTAAGCATCTGAGGTCAGATTTGAACTCAGGTGTTCCTAACTCCAGGCCCTAGGCTTTCTCAGCATCTAACACAATTCCATACACACAGTAGGAGATTAGGAATATTTGTTATTTAAAACAAATATAAACTTTCAGTGATTCCAAATTGCCTATAACATAGGGTCCAAACTCCTTAGTCTACCCTTAAAAGCCTCCATGGTGTGACACTTACCTAAATCTCAATCCTTAACTCTCTTTTGCTTCAATCAAAATGATCTATTCATTGTTTCCTGATGTGTATTCTCAACTGCATCTTTTCTGACCCTCTGCATGTCAGGAGTCAGGCTCACCTAGCCTAAATGTACTAGTAGGTACCTTTAAGTGGGAAGGGCTGCTATGGTCAAAAGAACCCTGCAAATCACTAGGCTTACCCTTGAAAACTTATGGGGACAATAACAGTCTAACTAGATTCCCTTTTCATTTGTCTGGCTTAGCTTAGTCATCTCTTCTTGGTACTATGGATCTCATGGCATCAGCTCAGACATGGGGACTAAGTTATGCATGTTTTCTTCCCTCTTGTATCTTGTACTGATCTTCCATTCCATTTTCCATTAATCTAGTCAGACTTCTCAACAATATAGTTTAGTAAATATAAACTTGGTTTCCCCCTCAAGGTTTTAGTTTTTTTTTTCCTTCCCTAACTACCTGGGCTAATAGCTTACAATGGAATTTTATCAACTCACACTCAGCTGCACTCTCCTTTCTGGAAAGGTCATAGGCCAAGTTAACCCCTCATCTTTCAATGCCCTGTGTTAGGTTTCTGACATAGCCTATGCCCTCTCCCCTGATCTGTTCTTTCTTCAAGGTCTAGCTCCTGGGCAAGACCTTCCCCAAATGAATTGAGCCTCAGTGATCAATTCCTCCTCGAAACTCAAGGAGCATATATTATCTCTACCACTAATTTGCCACTGGGCATAAATTATCATATATTATTATTTATCTTTTTCTGTACATTTTCTGTGGTAATAAAAAAGGTCTCCCTTGTCTTACTATTTGCCTCTCATTATCTGCAGTGCCACAATTGAGTGTGCATTAAAATGTACATTGGTATGATGGAGATGCCATGCACATGAGTATCAGAAGCAAAGTCATCCCATTGTCTCCTGGTCTCTCCGTCATCTTCATTTAGAGCTGCTCCTGGAAGCATTACTCAGGGCTGTTGGGTTCTACATAGAATAACTACACATATTAAAGTGACTGAAGTGGGCATTTTTCCTACTCATAAGGATCAGATTGTCCACATAGTCATTCAGGCCCAGTGGTTTCAGGGAACATAGATATTTGGAACCCAAAGAATCAGCCCATGTTTTCAGTGGGGCTGTGTCAGTCAAAGGAAACCTAGGTTAGGGTAATGAGTGCTTTGTTCTAGCATGGAGAATTTAGAAGGCACAAACATATATTACTTCTTCAGGGTAGGAGGTAAAGGGAGCAAGAGTCCAGACATTGACCAAAGAGCAAAAAAGAGAGGGTTATGTTTTGGGGAAGCAGTGGGGAACAATGAATTTCATCAATTTCATTCCCTCCTGCCATCCCATGAAGAGATTCACGACCCTTCCTTTCCTTTCCCCTCTCCTTCTTTCTATAATTTTGAAGTAGACCAGTTTCTCTCCTGCCCCACCTCCACAAACAGTGATACTTTCCCCAGTAAGGGTAAGTAATCCCAGTGCTACCTTCCCTCCCTCATGCCAAGGCTTTGCTGAGGCCTCTCTGATAGAGGTCTTTCTAGAGCAGGAGAACCCAGATCCCATGGGTTGGCCCAGATGACCTCTGAGTTTGCTCCCAACTCTAAGGCATGATTCTAACTGATTCTCCCTCCTATCAACTACTTCATGCATTATTATTTTTTTTTTTTTGAGAATTACAAATTTGATTTCAAGGCCTATTTTGTGCTATTTGACTCCATTGGTGCTACGTGTCCCCTGGGATCAAAATGCATCTTTGGTGTCAATGTGAATAGTTACTCCGTCCATTTTGCCTAAATTAGCTGATGCACTGATTTGATCTATTTGATTTCATCCCCATCTCAATTTAATTGATTATATTGATGAGTTATGTTGGCACTTTATTGCTTTCAAAAAAAATCAGTTGTCATCCTATGGACAAAAATACTATCTGACTAAATGAATCCATTTTCCTGTCATTTAGATTTATTCAGAAACAATCTTAAAGTTGGTTTATTTTTTTTTTAATCTTTACCAATAAAGTATCCATAAAGCATAACAAGGTCAGATTGAAAAACAGCAACAACAAACCACTGCTGTTGGAGAGGTATCATTATCCAGCCACCTTACACAGGAAATGCTGTTATAATCATTTTGTATACTGGAGGGGGTCTTCAGAATCATCTGGTCAGGCCCGTTCATTTTATAGATTTTTTTAAAAAGACAGATTTAGAGAGATTAAACAATTTGACCAGGCTCACACAGTTAGTACCAGAACTTACAAATAAGATTAGATTAGATCTCTTTGTTCTCAGTTCTTTCCAACACACCATGCCATACTACCTCAATAAAGATGACTTTTGATAGTAATAAAAGGACAAGGGGTGCCATTCTGTCTCATTCAGAATACCTGTAGAGATCACCCAGATCTCTACCTTAGAAACCATGGCAGGGTTCTGCTCATATACAGAATACATTTTTAGAATGATATATATGTTAATGAGTAATATAAAATGAAGTATCAGGTAGATTAAAATATAAAAGGAGCAAAGGAGAGAGAGAGAGAGGGAGAGAGAGAGAGGTCATTGGTATTAGCCTATTATTTACTCCTTTGCTCTTTTTTTCAAGGAGAGAATTATGCAAAATGCATATTCTTTCTGGAATTTTTCCCTTAATCCTTCCTCTTCCTTTTCTCAAGTATGGCTGGCTGCCATTTGAATGAAAATGTAATGCTTCATGGCCCTTTTCACCCACCCGTTATGCAAAGTTAGTTTTCTACCTCTTAGAATTTAGTGCATCTCTTGTGAAGCTTGACAGGTACATGGAGGGTAGGCAGAGGGAGTCTGGAAGAAGGTAAGAGGTCTAAGAAAGCAGCCATATAATTTACAGTCCTAAAACCCATAAAAGCATATAGAGCAGGTAAGGTCAAGAATGCTATCACGGGGGCATGAGCCAGACCTCCAAAAGCTAAAGGGCCCTATTTTATCATCCCTTAGACCGTGTCACACTGGACAAATTCCAAATTTTGGAGCCAGGTATAAACACCTATGAAAGAACAAGAAAGAAACTAAAATTTTCCATGGTTTCAAATTCCCAGAACTAAAAACGTATGAATTACAGTAAGCAGCAATCTTGATATTCCCATGTCACCAAACCAGCTTAGTACAGCAATGGCACATACCAAGTACACAATAAATGCTGGCTAACAAGTTGAATAATACTTGTGGAGATTAGCAATGGATGATTGGTCAGATCTGATTATATTCAATACAGACATAGCCCCAAATATATGAGAGGCTAAGGTATTCAGTTTTGTTTGTCATTTATCTAGATATGCCTATAAATTTTCTTTCCCTTATTTTAGTAGTTAAAACTATAGCTTACTCTTCAGTTGATACTTCTCCCATGGATTTGTACTTTCTTCTTGGTTTTGTGCCATTTTAGAATGGCTATATGACCAAACTTTGATTCTCAGCTTCCTTTATTGCTCCCCTCTAAAAGTAGTAGGTCACAATAATACCTGATTATTGACATCTTCATGGCAAAAATTAGCTGGCTCATTGAGAGAAATAAAATGTGAGGGGCTTAATTGGGTCCTCTTACTGCACAAATTTATACTTTATAGTCACTTATTTTTTTTTAGGGAATTGACACATCTCATATTAAAACCAAAATATTACAAGAACAAAACATAGATGCTTCTTTAAAAAAAAGTAACATTTTCATATCTTGCCTTTTGAGAAGCATTGTATCACTTGCAACAGTTCATAAATAATGCACGACAATAAAGATTTCTGTTAAAAATATAGAAATTCCATGCATGAATTCTAGGAATTAATGTCCTCCTGGTCTTCATCTTGGTCTTTGCATTGATTCTATTTGCTGATGATGGGGTATGGGGGAGGGGAGAGGAAGCCAGTGCTAACCAGTGTCCCCTCTTTACAATTTAGATTTGAAAAGCAAATTTCCATTGGGATGTTTTTGACCTATACTGCAGCATAATATTCTATTCAGGAGTTGACACAAGTCAACTGTGGAGGGGCAAAAACAACGCATATTTTTTTGCTTGTTTCTTCCCTCATCAACAGGGAATGTGACAATGTTCCTAGCAAACCTTCTACCCAGTATACAAAAACCTGGCACTTAAGCATTTTTGAGTGATAATTCAATAGGATTAAGTTACAATCATGTGACAGCTAAACCTCACTAATGAGGTACGTTTCAGTAAACTGTTGACAGAACTGTCTGGAAGGCTTCTTTAATTTACCAACATGTAACAACATGGGAAAAGCATTAGTCAACTAGATGGAGATGAATAAGCATCGAGGTCTGGGGGTATTTTACATTAATACATGACAACCTGAAAGTGTTTCTGTCACTTGCTCTATTTAGCCCAAGGCAGGCACAAAATAACTGGTACCTGTTAGTGTGATTGACTTACCAAAGCAATGAAAGAGATTATGTTGAAGAGGGCTGGGTAGAAAACATGTCAAAGAAATTTCTTTTTTCTTCCCACTTAACAGGAAACTTGTTCCTTGAAAAGACCTGTGATGGCTACAATAAAGTTGAAAGTATGTTTCAAATCACTTCAGATGACTACACTGGCACATTCATTTCTCAGGTTCTTTGAGCTTGTCCTGATGGAAAAGATATATGTGTGTGTGTGTGTGTGTGTGTGTGTGTGTGTGTGTGTTTGTGTGTGTGTGTATGTATATTTTTCCACTCAGATGTCGATTGGGAATAATATAACCTAACCCTCACTGAACCAAATGAATTATTCCAAGCTAGAGAAAAAATGAAAATGGGAAGGTTGGAAGGTAGTGAATAGGGGCAAGGAAACTTCTCCAATAAAGCGTTAAGGCCTCAACTCTTTTATGAAAAGCAGCTAACTCTAAGAGTGTCCTGGCCAATAAGAGGATAAGAGGGCCATGAAGCCATTAGTTCCATTTATAAGGTGTTCTGAGACTAATAGCCCCCTAGTGTCTGGAAAGCAATAGAGCTAATGGACTAAGGCAAAAGGGATAAGCAGAATCTAAGTGGATGAATATAGTAACCTTTAGAGGGAGCTCAAGATTGGTAAAATTGGCATTTTGGTACCAGCCTCTGCCTATTTAGATAGTTATTCTCCCAGCCAAATCACTCCAAAATTACATTTCAAGTCAATAAATCCATTCACAAGAGAGTGAAAGGCAAAAGGGGTGGGGAGAGGGAGGAAGGGGAGGGAAGGTTGAAGCAAGGAAGAAAATATTTTAAGTGGAAAATACTGCATCTGGAGGAATTTGAATTACCCTAATCCTATGGGAATCTTCAAAGCATTTAGTATGGAAAGGAGTCAGACCATTCTTGATACAGTTAAGTCTTGATTGCATATCCTAATGGAGGAGACTAGTGGTCTAGAAAATACAAAACAGAAACTAATTCAAAAACTATTTCTATTTCTGCAATGCACAATGCAACATGGGATTTGTGTGGGACTTTTTTTTTGCAGTGGCTTTACCTTCCTTATTATTATTTGAAATGGCTAATATTAAAAATAGTTTGCTCTCCTTGAACTAAAAATGACTTCTTACTGGGGGTGACCAACCTGCTTGGGGAAAAGGAGACTATAGGAGTAGCAATTTATTCTAACACATACAGTCCTCACAATAGATACTAAAACTGCTATCAGAACAACTTGTAGTCAATATAACTACCACAGCTCTCTATGTTTTTGTCTATAATATAAGCTTAAACCCCCGGCCCCCCTTTGTCAACAACCATCAAATCTTTGTTATTAAGAAATAAACAATGGAAAAAGACTGCCTTCCTTTTCTGGCTATATATATAAACACCTAGAGAAAGGTTTCAATGTATAACCCATGTCTCAGAACATTAGTTCTGAGCTCACAGGGATTGGGTTCAATCTTTGTGTCTCTTAATAATAGCATTCTTTATGGCTGAGCTCTCACCTGGGGTTCTAGTCCCCAAGAAATCTGAATTCGGCTCAGTATTTCTAATGTTACTGCTCTATGTTCCTCCTATAATCAGTAAGGCTTAGTGATACAATTGGATAGATTTATTAAAAGCGTGAACAACAACAACAACAAAACCCCTGAAAACTGCTTCCCTGGGCTCCCTAACTCTCAATTGTCCATGGGTCATTGTCTTCAAGTTCAGCTCTCCATCCATAGTCTCTCTTTCCACAGGTAGTAGTCATTTTTGCAGGCCAGCTCCTGCTGTATCAATCATTCATACAAACAAGATGGAATCGGATTGGACCTTTTCCCAAATACCAGTACTTGGACAGAAGGTCCAAAGAAAAGCTTCAAGTCCATGAGGTCAAGGAGAAGGCACTCATAGGACCTTGGAGCTTCAAAAGGCAAAATGTTTCTTGCCCCCATCCCCAAAAGAGCTCCCTCAGGTCAAGCAGAGAAAAAGCCTATTTTGTTCTACAGCTAAATTTCTCCTACTCTAGACTGACAAATATTATTTACTTTAGATCATATATTTTTTGTGATAGAAGGGATCACAAAGGTCATCTAGTCCAACTTCCTCATTTTACACATGAAGAAACTGAAGTCCAGAGAGGTTAATTAACTTTCTTAAGGTTATATAGGTAGTTAGTGGAAAGATGAGGTTTGAAGATCAAGTGTCATGGTCTCTCCTGAACCTAGATATACATCAAAAGGTTTCTTCTCCTTGACAAGTCAAAAATGTAGAAATTTATAAAGCATGATACATTGGTGTATGCGCTTTCCAAAAGCAAAAGAGGAGTGGGGGAATGAAGAAGGAAAAGATGAGGAGGTATAGTATGTCAAGTGAAGACTGACTTGATAAGAAGAAAGTTCTTCTGGAAGAAAAATGGGTTCCCATCAGCTAGGAGATGGCTGGAAAAAATGTAGAATGAGAATAGAATGGCATATGATTTCTTAAGAATATAATGGGACAGGGGAGGCTAAGTGGCCCAGTGAATAGAGCACCGGCCTTGGAGTCAGGAAGACCTGAGTTCAAATTCGGTCTCAGACACTTAACACGAAAACTAGCCATGTGACCTTGGGCAAGTCACTTAAGCCCAATTGTCCTCCAAAATGAAAAAGAAGAAGAAGAAGAAGAAGAAGAAGAAGAAGAAGAAGAAGAAGAAGGAGGAGGAGGAGAAGGAGGAGAAGGAGGAGAAGGAGAAGAAGGAGAAGAAGGAAAAGGAGAAGGAGAAGAAGAATAAGAATAAGAATATAATGGGACATTAATACCTTATGAAATGATGACCAGAAAGAATTCAGAGAAACTTGGAAAGGCTCACATGAACTGATTCTGACTGAAGTAAGCAAAACAAGGACAATTGTTCACATGATCAACATAATAATGTAAAGGAAAACAACACTGAAAGGTTTAAGAATTGTGGTCATGAAATATGTCTCCCATGGGTCTCTTGGCTGAAAACCAGTAGACTATGGTTGCAGAACGAGGCATGGACTTTCAGTCAAGGCCAATGTGTTGATTTGTTTTTCTTTACTGAACCTATTTATTACAAGGGAGAGTCCCATGATGAAGTGGTGAATGTAATTAGAAAGTGACTGTGACATAAGAAAAGCAAACAGGCATTAATAAAACATTAAACAAAGTGAGGGATTACTTCATAATATCAGAATGACTAGTTTAAAGAAGTAAAGTTGAAATCATTTTGTAGCATTGACAAGAAATATATAATATAATATTATGTGATGTAATATGATATAATATAACATGATATGATATGATATGATATATGATATGATATAAAATAATAGTTAAGAGCTAGGGCTTGGTGTGAGGCAGAGTTCTTCAAATGGAACATATTGCTAATTATAATTAAGGAATCTTGAATTTTGATTTAAATTTTGTTTTACTGAGTTGGTGTCTGTGGCAGAAATGGGTGAGGGGAACACAAACCAATGGTGTGTCTTTCATTTTCAAAGAGGATCAATGATATCACAAGATGACTTGACTCATGTGTGAAATGGATTTAAGTGAAGCAGAATTGCAAAAAGTCTTCCACCTCACTTTCTGTGGCAATGTCCCAGGATAAATTGTTCTCATCTGCCCGTTCTTCCCGGGGAAATCTACATATGCTTGGGATAGATAATTTTCTAAGTCACCAATTGGTTTGAGGCTAGTTGGTTTCTCTCAATTTGGCTTAGCCTGTCTGCCAAAATAGTTTACTTTGCTTCTACATATGATATAGCCTCTTGTGACAGCCTTCAGTGACAGCCAAGTGACAGGTGGACAGCAGAGGTAGATGAGCAGCCCTGAAAAGTTCTCAGCAAACCCTCAAACCAGAGGTACCAGTCTTCCCTGAACACTCCATAAACACTTACAAGGTATGTAAGTGGTATAAATCACTAGGGTGTAAGAGCATCCTTTTTGTATCTGTAGAACATTGCTGCTTCTGACCCCATCACTATATGTTCATTCAGGCTTCCTGACTATATCTAAGTCCCAAGCAATCTGCTTCACTCTAAAGTTTCCTGGGAGATGCACTCCACTTTACATCTGTTGCCCTGCCTGGTTTCAACTCCATTGAACAAGATGCCCCTCCCAAGATAACCTCATCACTTCTAAATTCACTACCATGCTGTCTACTCAAGCCTCCTTTTCCTGCCTCCTTTTTTTAAGGGAGGGGCAGGTGCTGTCTTTGTTTTTATTAATTATATCTCCAGGAAAGGCTTACATGGACCAATGCAAAGTGAAATGAGCAGAACCAGGATAACATCGTGCACAGTAATAGTAATATTGAACAGTGATCAGCTATGAATCATTTAACTATTCTCAATGATACAATGATTCAAGACAATTCCAAAGGACTTATGAAGAAAAATACTATCCATCTTCAGAGAAAGAACTGAGAGTCTGAATGTAGATTGAAGCATAGTTTTTCTTTTATTTTTCTTTTCTTTCTTTTTTTTAGTCTGTGTTTTCTTTCACAACATGACTAACATGGAATATGTTTTGCATGACTGCACATATATAACCTATATCAAATTGCATTACCTTCTCAATGAGAGGAGGAAGTAGAAGGAAGGAATAAGGGAGACAATTTGGAACTCATTAAAAAATGTTTAAAATTGTTTTTACATGTAATTGGGGAAAAATAAAATGTTAAATCATAAAAATAAATCTATCTCCAGGACATGACAGTTCCTGGCATGTCATAGGCCCTTAATAAATGTTTACTAGATTGAACTGGATTAGATTAATCTAGTCACAAAGGTAGGTGCCCTGTGGTAAACTTCTCAGTAGAGACACACTAGACCAGACAGTTCTCAAAGACACTCAAGTCTGGTATAGGTGTCCTGGGCTTTTCAAGAAATATTCAATACTGGGATTAATTGTTCTAAGATGGCATAGAACTGGAATTTTGAGATAGAGCTACCAATATACTGAAAAACATTCTAGGACAATGAATCTAATTTCATTTCTACCACATTCCTTCTCTAAACTATGAAATAAGGGGAAAACATTTAATTTTTCACATAATTGAAGGAAACAGTTGTGCTATTTATTATTAGATTTTAAGGTAATTGATTAATTAAATATACATATATACATACACCTATACAGAGAGACAGATAGACAATTGGGTGTTATAATGGATAGAATACTAGATTGAAAGTCAGGAAGTTCTGAATTTGAATCCTACTTCAGATATTTACTATATGACCTGGGGCAATTCCTATAACCTCTAACCTCTCAGCCTGTTTCCTCATGTGTAGTGGGATAATAGGGCATCTAAGTGGCATAGTAGATGAAGTGCTAAGCCTGGAGTCAGGAAGACCTGAGTTCAAATCAAGCCTCAGACACTCACTAGCTGTGTGACCCTAGGCAAGTCACTTAACCCTATTTGCTTCAGTTCCTCATCTGTAAAATGAGATTGAGAGGAAATGGCAAATCACTCCAGTATCTTTGCCAAGAAAATCCCAATTGGGGTCATAAAGAGTCAGATAGTAGGACATGACTGAAACAACTGAACAATAGCAACAACATATGAGATTGAGATAATGATAGTGCTTCACAAGGTTCTTGGGAGGATCAAATAAGATAACTTATGTGAAGTGCTTTGTAAATTTTAAAGTGCTAACCATGATTATTACTATTATTATTATATAAACATCATTTATGAAT
This sequence comes from Petaurus breviceps papuanus, assembly GCF_028583685.1. Lineage (NCBI taxonomy): Eukaryota > Metazoa > Chordata > Mammalia > Diprotodontia > Petauridae > Petaurus > Petaurus breviceps. The sequence continues at coordinate 4,647,954 of NW_027187317.1, read as the reverse complement.
ATGTCTTTTTTTTACCACATCTATCCAGTAATTCCATAACAAAGATTTTTTTTTAATAAAAGAGGAAAAAATAGTTTGTCACAATCAATCAATTCATCAACCGAGTCTGATAGTATATGCAATACTTCACACCCAGAGTATTCCAGTCCTGCAAAGAAGGTAGGGAAATCATGCTATTTATTCTATTGGAATATTTATTTCATGGCTGTCTACAACTGTAGAAAATCAATTGTTAAGATACACTGGCAATATATAGCAAGGAGGCAATTAGTAATCCATAGCTTTACTACATTACAATGTAAGGACTCACTTGAAAAGGTGCTACTTCATTTGAAAAGTTTCAGACTATTATTTCTCCCAGTAAACCCCAAATAGTAGTTACAAACATTTAGGTCATATGTCTTATACACCATTGATTCAAATAGTCTTAGATCAGATTAATTATTTGAAATGTGCTAGTGAAGTAATGAATAGAAGACTGGTGAATCAATTAATGGTGTATCTAATCAGGTCATTTTTAGAGCTCAAAATGACTGAACCCCAGGTAAGATGGACTCTTCATGATCTAACCAATGAACTCTGAACTGATAACCAATGAACCAATAGATGGCGGTTGTACTTTACCACATCTGTATTTGTAAATCTATATTTTGCTTTCTACTCCAGCCCAATTTCAATCTGCAGATCCTGTGGCTTAGAATGTGATTTCTCTCAATGTACTAATTTGAATAAAATTTCATTGTAATCAGTGTGGTTGTTCTGCAAAGTTTTCTTTATGAAAGTTTACCTGTAACTTGAATTTTTCTCTTATTTCCAACCCCGCCTCCCATTAGTCATATTCAAGAAAGAAAGAAAGGAAGGAAGAGAGAAAAAAGAGAGAAAGAAGAAAGGATGAGAGAGAAGAAAAGAAGGAAGGGAAGAAAGGAAAGGAGGAAGGAAAAAGGAAGGAAGGATAGAAAACGGTAAGAAAGAGAGAGAAAGAGAGAGAGAAGGAAGGAACAGAGAGAGGGAGGGAGGAAGGAAGGAAAAAAGAGAGGAGAGAGAGAATGAAGGGAGAAAGAATGAAAGAAAAGAATATGGGTCTATTGTCCTGGACAACTTTATATTTGTGAAGTTGTAGATGGCTTTATGCTGCTTAGCAAGGTCTTATTTTATTTGTTACATCTTCTCAAACAATGGACTGTGGTTTAGACTTAAAGCAAAGCATTTTTTTCTGTTTACTTTATATTTTCCATGACATCGTTTAAAAAGCACATTATAAGAAGGCAAGTGAATTTCAGGTTCTAGGAAGCCAGCATTTCTCCCTCCTCCCTACTGCCTACATGTTTAATAAGCCAAATTTCCATTTCACAGGCTACCAAAGCCACATCTCACACTAGACTACACCCTTCATTGTGTATCATCACCAACATTTGATCCTTAAAAAGTCTAATTTTAAATAGAATCCATAAAAGGTAGCACCTAGATAGGCAAACTGCCCAGTGGGTTAACTGAGAAAGCAGCAGCAGAAGCCCTTCAAGCTAAAGAACAGTTTAACTTGCTGCTTTGCAATGCAGTGTGAAAGACCCAAAGGTTGGCGCCTTCCCTCATATTAGGTCTGTTAAGCAAAAGGGACCACATGCACCCAGATGTGACAAATGGCTAATTTATCTGTTCAGTCAGGTCCAGTAATCAGTGTTTACTGATATCACCAGAGCAGAAGAAAATAAAACAAAAACAAAACAAAAAACATTCCCCTATATCCCCAAGAAGAAGAGAAAAATACTGCTACTATAAATTCCTGATAAAGAAATGAAATAGGTTCAAGTTTAATCATACGAGCAGTAAATCAAATATCAAATTTAAAACAACGAACTACAAAGAGCCTCCTCTCAGTCACTTAGCATTGATAAATTAGTAATGGAATATTAAATTATTCATATCTTTTTTTCCTTAGGACTATAATGATATACTGTACACAGCACTGATAATTTACTTAGGCTGAGTCCATTCATTTAATTATGCTGCTAAACTTGGTAGGCCAATTGGTCATCATGAGAGTTTCCAGGCAAGCTAATCACAAATATATAGAACATGTCCCTTATTGTCCCCAGCGGCTAAGTGCTAAAATGCTATTTAGTGCTCAGAAGGTTAATGTCCTGCTTATGTAAATTGTCCAATTTAACATTCAGCAGCAGTCTCATAAATTCTGGCTCCAAGATTTCATTAAACGTATGTTCAAACTAGTTGACCTTAAAGGTTAACAAGCACAAGTTAAACAGGACAATTATTTAACTCACTTCTTATCAAGAGACTGAAGCGAGCTCACCATTTAATAGTTTTGCATACTTCACAATTAGAATTCTTATAAGGTCTCAGAGAAAGCTGCAGGTCATGAATTTTCATAAGGGTGTCAGATAATAACTATTTATCTGCACTTGTTTTCCTTTCTTATAAACTTAAACTTTGATCTTAACATTCAATTAGAAGTGATTCCACAGAGAAGGACTAGGTGACTCAAGGAGCCCGAGTTCACTGTTCATTTGGATCTAAATGAAGCTTTAAAACATGGTGTCCATATTGTCTCTAACAGAAATGAATTCTTAGATTATAGACACATTACCATGAGCACAAAGCTTAGCTGCAAAGTTGGGCCCAACATCCAGTTCAAACATGGCTAACTTCATTTGGATAGGAGACTGAAGATTTGAATTTTCCTTAAAGGTTTCCCATGGGATAAACTACATTGCATAAAAAAATATGCATTTTAGAAGAAAGAGAGAGGGAGAGGGGGAGAGAGACAGACAGACAGACAGACAAACAGAGACAGAGAGACAGAGTCAGAGACAGAGAGACAGAGAGAGAGGGGAAGGGAGGGAAGGAAGAAAGGGATGGAGGAAGAGAGGAAAGAAGGGAGGAAAGAAGGGAGAAAGGAAGGAAGAAAAAAGGTAAAAGGTAGCAAGTGAAAATCCTGAGTAATCGTAATAATCAATCTAGTTCTCAAGAATTGTAAATGAAATATACCTCCCTTGCTCTCCATGGATAGGTAGGAGAAAGGTCTATGGAGGCAGAATGCTGCAAATGTTGCTAGACATTGTCACTGCATTCATTTTTTCTATTTTTTTTTCCCCAAAGAGGGTGGAAGAGGGGAGAGAAAGTTAAAGAGAAAAAGTCTGTTCAGAAATAATTGTGATAAAAAAATTAATGGCATCAATAAAACTTGTCCCCAAAAATTGAAGATAGATTTGATGAGACATTTTCTATCCTCTTCTCTTTTTTCCTACACTCTCTCCTTGGGTATTTTGAAATATGAGCAGCAGCTTCTGGCATTGACTACCACAGTCACTGCTACCCACGGCCCTGGTGATGCATTGAGACAAGCCCCAGTGCTGACATTTCAGATCCCAACCTCACAACTTTTAAGTGTGATGGGATCAAACAGTGGCTTCAGAGATACATTAAAGCCATAACTATATGCCAGGAATCTCCCTAGAAGACAGGAACTGTATACCAGGAAAGCCATAAGAAACATTCTTTCCTTTCAGGCTCAATGACTCAAGCTGTGTTATTTAAAAGATAAAGCAGCAAATAAGAGTCAACAGATTTTTGCTAATAAATCACAAACTATATTTCTGAGTTGCTTTTCTTCAGGAATTGAACTAAAAATATAAACTTCAAAACTTCATATATGTAAGAAACTAAGAGAAACATGGAAGTATTTATATAAACTGAAAGAATAAAATAAGCAGTTGGTACAACAATATAAATGAAAATATCACTAAAAATCGTCAAACTGAGTAAGTAGGGAGAAAAAACGACAATAACAATAACAATGACAAACAGAGAATGAAATGTCCCGTCATATTGCCTGGGAGATGGGCTCCTTGGATAGAATGTTGTCTACATTGTTACAGCAATCAAAGAGACTGTTATTTGTACTAAACTTTTACCTTTGTTATAAGGAAGTGCTGTTAAATGGATAAAGCCCTAAACTTGGAGTTTGACCTCAGTTATTCCTGAGGTCAAATTCTGCCTCAGAAATACAGTAACTGTATGACCCTGGGCAAATCACTTAATGTCTCTCGGTCTTAGTTACCCTATCTATAAAATGGTGATGAAAATAGCACCTGTATCACAGTGTTACTGTGCGGATAAAATTATTTAAAATATGTAAAGGCCTTAAGCAAACTTTAAGACATTTACAGAAATGCTAGCATTTATTAAGGACATGATCACTAAGCAAAGTGTTGAAAATAAAAATGACTGTGATCTAAAATGATTTGTTAATGTTTTTATGATATAAAAACACAGGCATTAATAACTTTTTAAAGTCCATATAGATATATTTATGGTAATTATAATTAGTAGATAGCTTTGATTTGGTTGTATGTCTAAAAAGTAGCTAAGTTAAATCATGACCAAAAAAGCATGAATAGTATCTCCCCTTAGCCCAGCTTCCAATCCTGCTTCCTGTCCCTTGGGGGTAACTTATTGTTGGCTGTGTTGAAAGAGAAAGAAAAAAAGAAAGAAATATTTTCTAGTATGAAAAATGGTGACAGTATTTTATACCATCTTGTGCTGCTCTTCTTCCAAACTTCATCTTTTCCATATTGGCTTCAAATCCTGCCTGAAAGGGAACATAAATAAAGCTGAATGGCTAATGGACTAAAAACACTTATGATCAGGTTTTCATAACTAACGTTATTGATAGCTTCTCTTGCACATGCCCTCACACATAGTGCAATTTTCATTTCTAAAGTAAGATTTAGAATCCTATTTGCAATAAAAAAAAAAAAGGCTAGCAAATGCAAATAAAGAATGGGAGAGTGAGGCGTCATGTGAGGTATTCTTCAAGAAAAAGAAAATGCTTCTTTTCCAGAGCAGAAAGTCTAGAGAGGGGCTTTTATTGTGGAGCTACTGATTACCCATTTATGAGATAGATGTAGATACTCTTTC
>NW_027187317.1:4621605-4643009 GCF_028583685.1 Petaurus breviceps papuanus | reverse complement strand
AAGCATGAATAACACACTGAAAACATAACCTAAGAAGAGACTGACAAGATAGAAAGCATTCCAGTGCTTACCATATCTCTCTTGACATGATTCTCCTGGGAATATACCAATATTTTTTCCTTCAAAGATTATATTCTACCCAGGACAGCAGAACAAAATTTATCAAAAGTCTGGAATTTCAATTGGCCTTAAAATTTTTAAAGCATAAGATTTTCTTGGAAATTAACTTCAGACCATACTTTTATCATTACCATTATCATAGTTATTACAACTAGACCTCTCAAGGACTGTAAGTACACCAAATGAAAGAGGGGTGAGGGAGAGACACAGATTATAGAAAAGCAGTAAAGGGAGGTAAGGTACCTTGGGGAAAGTGAGGTTGCTAGTTCTTTATTTGATTACTTTTTCTGTCTTATTGAGAGAAAAACTCATTCTATTTTATATGAGAAAGCAGTTCCTAATGAAACAGAACCAAGTAACAATAGAAGAAACTTTAAATCTGTGGCAGTTTCATAACCAAAAACATTCCTTTAATGAGTGGAAGAATGGTGTAGTGGATAGAGAGGACTGTTAGCCTTGGAATCAGAAAGCCTGGGTTCAAGCCATACCTCAAACACATAATAGCTGTATGTTCATAAGTTCCTTAACTGCTCAAGTGTCCTGGGCAACTTTAGAAAATTATAAGTTACAGGCAATGGCTGATTTACATCAGAGGGGGAGTAAGTTCTCTGTACTGATGAAATCAGAGACCCAAATCAAAATAGAACACATACTTTTTTTTTTATTAATTCCTTTGATATTCTTAACCTTTTGTTCTTTCAAATGAATTTTATTACTGTTTTTTACTAAGTAAAATAACTTGAACTACAAAGAATGTTGTAATGGGAATGCAAATTTGGAAGATCTTCCCTGCCCCTAGGCTAAAGTGCACCTGAAACCTGGGGTGGGAGGCTTGTTTTTCAGTAGATACTTTTTGATTGGCCAGTGGGTCAATAAGGTTGTTACATTATCTGAGCCAGGAGAAGGCTATATAAGCTCTGATGTGTAGCTTTGTTTTGGGGGCTCACTTCGAGAAGTGTTCTGTGATTTGATCTGGGTTCTGGGAAGCCGTTGTCCAGAGCCCCCCGGCTTTGAAACCCAGATGTTGTTTGGTATGGATGTAATGGTTGGACAGTTTGGAAATCTGTCTACTTGATCTGTTTCTATCTTGATAATTCTGTCTGTATATTCTGAAGTTCAGGGTGCTGACCTTTTTCCCCTGAATGAGGTAAACGATATATGTTTGACTGATTAAAGTAAGCTTGTTAACCCATTTTGAGTTGCTTTCCTTTATCAAAGCAGATCCAAGAACCTGTGGTGGCAGCAAACCCTGAGGACGCTTGGGGTGCTTGCTGCTACAGATGTATGAAGCAAGATTCTATTTGCATTCAAAGAAAGAACTGATAGATAGAAGTATGTATAGAATGATTTTCCGTACACATACACACATATTTGTATCTAATGGTCATCATCTCTAGAAGAGGTAGGGGGGAGGAAAGAAAAAAGAAAAGAAAAAAGTTGCATAATAATTTTATTATATATTTAAAAGGAAAAGAAAGTTGTATATAATAGATTTACAGTTCCATGTACAAACATCTTTTTTTTTCCTATTATACCATGTTATGGAAATAATGTTTTATTTCTGAAGTTCTGAATAAAATAAATGAAATTTAGAAAAAAACAACATGCAACCCTTCAAGTAAAGTGAAATCTCCCTCCCTCAAATTATAAATAGGATTGGTCTTCTAGAAGCTTTTAAAAGTCTTTGTGAGCAAGTGTGGTGTTTACATCAAAAAAGAAAAAGAAAATAAGCAAGGTAAAAGTTATTTACAGGGAAGAAAAAAATATGCTGAGGAAATTATACAGGGAAAATATTTTTCTTGATTTTATTCTGAAAGGAACAAATAGCAAAATAAAGCAGAATTCTAGTAAAGTGGATAGAGATTTTCCCAATCAAGGAAACTTTTGTTCATATTCAGCTTCTGATACACACTGACTGTGACCTTGACCAAGTCATTTAATTTCTCTGTCCTAAGGAACTGTCTTCAAAACTACTGTGCAAGTTGCAAAGTAGATGGTGACCTGCATTAGTGGAGAAAGAAGTATTCTCACCAAGACTTTCCTCTACCAAAAGAAGCGAGGGAAACGGAGAGGAAAGAGAAAGAGAGGGGCGGGGAAGACAGTTAAAGAGAAAAGAGATGGAGAGGGAGAGGGAGAGAGTTGGTCTCACAATTTACTTTTTATAGACCAGAACAGAGATGGGCAAACTACTGCCTGCAGGTCAAATTCTACCCGCTTCCTGTTTTTATAAGACTCCAACAATGGTATCTATATTTTTATGTACAAAAACAGGCATTCTGCCAGATTTGGCCCCCGGGCAATAGTTTGTCTCCATCTCCCCACCCCCACCTGACCCCTGCTCAGAGAGTGGGCCTGCTTTGATGAAAAGACTGCTACCCAGAGTTCCATTCAGTCATCTTAGAGGCAGTCCCTATCACTGGAGATGTATGTATCCAGTAACCAGGGCTCCCACAGGGCTGGAGAGGTACCCTCTTAGATTCCTCCAAATGTAAATGCATGACTTGTAATCTCATCAGATTGATTAAGGAACTCATCAAATTGACAACCCCCTCCCCACCCTTACATGTGCAAAGGAAAAATCCAGTGCTTTAAGAAATATGAAGAGGAATAAATCTTTTTAAACTGGGAGGGAAGAGGGGTTATCAAGAAAGTCATCAAGGAAGTATAGCACCTGAGGTAGGCCACAAAAATTTTCTAACTGGGTAGCCTATATAGAAGTTACTGTGCAGTGTACTCAAGAAGGAAGAGTCTTACTGGGAATAAAGTGTTTTTCTAAGAGGGCGCTCTCACTATTCTATGGCATTGTATGGCACTCTCACACACCTGGTGTGAGATGGGGTCTTATATACAGAGGAATCTAGGGGTGGTGTAGAGGAGGAGTTTGGGGAGGGTCTTCAGGAGGAGTTAATGAGGTCAATGAGTGATTAAGGATGGGAAGTAGGTGGAGACTACAGACAATGGTGGGTTAGGCCAGTTCAAGTAGGAAGTCTCAATAGACCTGCCTCATCAAATGGGATGATTCAATCAAGAGTCCAAGGGAGGTTCCCAGAGCCTGTACATCAAGGACTCAAGGAGAGCTCAAGGGTTCTCCCAGAGCACATACCCCATCACTATGTGACCCTGGGTAAGTCACTTAACTTCTGTCTGCCTCAGTTTTCTCCTCAGTAAAATGGGGATAACAATAGCACCTGCCCCCTAGGCTTGTGAGGATAAAATGAGATATCTGTAAAGTACTTTGTATATCTTAAAACACTGTATAAATGCCGTTTATTTTCCCAGTGTTTAGTACAATGCCTGGCACATAGTAGGTGCTTCATATGAGCTTGCTGACTAGACAACATTAATACTTATTGCTCTGTAGAAAAGTTGTTACCAGATGATTAGATTTCTTTTCTGGGCATATTGGGAGTTCAGGGAGGACTAGCATAGAGTGTGGGCTTGCTGAATCCTTTCCAGGGCTGCTCATCCACCTTTCACCCAGCTCTCACCTCTGGCTCCAGGAAGCTGTAACATACACAGAAGCCAAAGCTGAGTAAACTGTCTCCACATAGGAGCTAAACCAGTATGAGGGTAACCAACTGGCCTTAATCCTGTTGCTGAGTTAGGGGAATGTCTATCCTAAGCATGCAAAGACTTTCCACAGTTGGGTGGGTAGAGTGAGTAGAGTGTGGAATGCTTAGAGCTTGGTCAGGCATGGAGGATTCCAAGGTCATCTACTTCACCCTGGGCCATCACCAGTCACCTTAACTTTTGTCCTGCTACTGGACTTTAATGACTCAGGAAGAGAGAGTGAAACTGATGACTTTGTGTAACTGCCTCACTTAAATCCAGTTTGCCTTGCAAGTCAAGACATCACCCATGTGTCTTTGGGTCATTGTCCTCTTTGAAAGTGAAGGATGAACAAGGGTACTGAGAGATTAAGTGACTTCCCTCAGGGTTACACAGCCAGTATTTATGAGAGATAGGGATTTCACCTAGGTCTTCCTGACTCCAAGACTACCCTCTCTATTCCTTATAGAACCCATGCTGTCATACGAATTGAGAAAGAATGAAATTCCAGCATATGAATTATCAAGAATCTGGTGGAACAGTGTATAGAGTGTTGGACCTGGAGTCAAGAAGTTGTGAGTTCAAATCCAGCCTCAGTCACTTACTAGCTATGGGACCCTGGGCAAGTCACAATCTCTGTCTACTTCAATTTCATTATCTGTAAAATGGGGTTAATAATAGTATCTACCTACCAGGGCTTTGTAAACCTTAAAATACCATATAAATGTTAGCTATTATTTTTAATAAGTCAATCACAGAACCAACAAGGGATATCGTTTGTCCTTCACTCAGAAAAGCCTTTGCATAAGATAACCATCTTTGCCTGATTCTCCTGCCTGAAGACAGGAGACTAAAACTGATGACCTCTTGAGATCCCTTCCAACTCTCAAAATCTAGCCCTATGGTAAATATGTGAGGTTGGAAAGGCTTATCAAACTACCATAAAGAAGGGATGGTGGTGGTGAATCAATCATGGGTAGCTAAGGAAGATTGTTTTCCCTTAGCACAAATGAGAGTTTGGCTGGATCAAGTGACTCCTCTTTTCTCTTTTGTTTGCGTGATCTTTCTGAAGAGCTGGGCAAATGCAATCATTCTTGATGAATTCTACCTAAGAGACTTTTAAGTCCCAGAGTGAGGTGAGTTTCTAAATGGAAAGGTTTTATGCAAGGTGGAATATGTCTCCTTGATGCATGATAGTACCTATCTCACTAATGTAGGCTCTGAGACCAGGAGTCCAAGAGTAATTTGTTCAAATGAAATAAAGCCTATTAGTCTTGCCAGCATTCATCTGCTCCTTTGCTTAACACCAGCATGATGATGTAATCTGTATCTTTCTTGTTTACAGGAGTGTTTTTCATTTCAAAGAAGCAATAAAACCTAGGGGCTGCGTTAGTTCAAAGGGCACAGTCTGGCCAATGATAACGAGGTTACTACCTGGATTTTAATTATAAAGGAAGCAAGGAAGACCAGAGCCCCATGAAAGAAGTAATGATGAAGACAGAAAAGCTGCTTTCTTAAGGAGTGTTCCGGAAGGACTGAGAGGCTTACTCTATCAAGAATGAAGGCTCCGGGATTCAGGGCTATCCTTATGAAAGGACTAAGACATTTTTTCTCTAAGTTTTATACTTTCCTTGAGAGTACAAAATTACCTTGTCTGTGAGAAAATGACTTTCTGGTGACTTGAGCCTTAATGGATCTCAAAAGCCTTTAGGTGACACACATGAAAGATTATTACAAGCAATTTCTTCTGTCCTAAGGGTTAATATCCAGAGGAGACACAGGACACCATATAGTGTGTCAAAATCCCATAAGCCCTTGTTTCTTTTGAGAAAGGTTATTTGCAGAGTTCAGATCCTAGACAGAATTTGGTTTTCATTTTAATTCCAACATTTTAAAAATTATGTCTCTCAGGAAAAAAAAAAGAGGCACACTATATATTTTAGTCAGATACTTTGAAGTGAATAGGTCTAAGTACTTCATTAAACCTTAAGAGTGCCTGACTTTAGAGAGTGGGGGACAATGGAAATACTCTGGTAACAACCTGATGAGTTTATCTATTTATTGTATAGAATCCTTGATTTTCGAACTTAACTGTAAAGATTATTTAGTTCTAATGCTTTCATTTTGCAAATGAAAACACTGAGGCTCAGAGGTCTTGAATATCTTTTGGAAGATCAGAGAACTAATTAGCGCAGAGCTAGGACTGGAGCCCAGGTCTACCAACACACAAATTACTGGTCTTTTCATGTCAGTCTGAATGATAGTCTCACTACTTCATGGAACTGTACTGTACTCACTTCACTGACAGAAATCACACTATGTTCAGAGTCTTTGAGAGCTAGTATAGTCAAAAACACCCATCAGCCTTTTTATTCTGCACATAGCTTTCTTTGTATATATTTCTTGGCATGTTGTCTCCCCCATTAGGTTGTAAGCTCCTTGAGGGCAGGGTCTGTCTGTCTTTTGTCTCTTTTTGTATCCCCAGCACTTAGCACATGCCTGGCTCATAATAAGCACCTGATGAGCGGTCCTTGATCGATGGTTGATTTATCCTGTGACCAATCCAAAAGTAGATTCTCTGAATTGATTTTGGGCTAGTTTTCAGGTGACAAACCTACAGGCTGTCGCAGTGTTTTCCAGCTTTGTAGAACCTGCCTGAATTTGTCCTCCCCTAGATGAGCCTCTCAGAACCCACAGAGCCCTCCCTTCTATTATGTGTCTTCAGAAGAGGACTTTAGAGGAAGAGGTGAAAATAGTATGCAAGGAATTAGAAAGAAGCATCAGAAGAACAAGTGGGAAGCACTGTAGCTATATGGTGGGAAAAACCCTGAATCTGGAGTCAGAGAATCTGGGTTCAGCTTCCAGCTCTGTCATTTACTTCTGCATGACTTTGGGCAAGTCACTTAATGATTCTATGAACCTCAATTTCTCATCTATAAAATAAGAGAATTTGGTTAGATGACCTTTAAAGTCTCTCTCACCTCTAAGATCTGTGGTCAGTGAGGTCTTTACTGTTCTCCCCTTCTAGTTAATTGTGAACAAATGTTCTGCCTTGCTTCCCCCAAATTCTTATTGGGGCCCTAACCTTTCTTGAGGTTTTCCCTGAATCTTTGCTGCTTCAATAGGGATAAATAGCTTAGGTTCATTTTTTTTTAGCTTACCTTACTATTCTCATTTGCCAAAGAGCTATTGCATTGTGTTGTGTTGTATTGTATCGTATTGCACTTCTTAGTGAAATAAGACCTAAGTGCATCGAGGCTTTCTGATGAATATTACTATAGAAGCAATATTGCTATTCATAAGTTTCCAACTTCTATTGAACAGAACTCTGGGTTCTAAATCAACCTTTTTTTTTTTTCCTTAAAAGACAATCAATTTTTCCTTTTATTGATTTTCTTTCTTAAGTTGTTCAGTTATTGCCTTCTCATTTATTTATGTTATTACTAGTATTTGGACTGTGCTGTTTCAGTAACTTGCTTAAAGGTTTTCAAGTCTAATTTTTAAATGTTAGGAGCTTTCTAATCAGAAAAAAAAGCCCAATATGTCTCATCCCACTCCTGTCAGTTATAGCTACAATTCTAATTTCTCTGTACTTCAGAATCCCTAATGAGAAGATTCCATATCCTTAAGTTTATAAGTGCTACAAAGACATGTTTGTATTTTGTTTTTCTGCATGGTTTAAAATCAAGTTCAAGAAACTATTAGGTGCTAACCTATTGTTTTCAAGGCACTCTGTTGGATGTTGAGGCTACATAGAGACTCCCAAACATAGTCCTTACTCTTAAGGAGCTTATGTTATGATGAAGAGACCAACATGTGCACAGATGAGTAAATACAAGGTTATCTGAGAAGGGAGAGAGCACCATTAACTGGAAGCAGGAAGTATGGACCAGGAAGGCTTCATGGAAGAAATGGTATCTGAACTGAGCCTTGAATAAAGATAAATATTCTGATAATCTTTGGGGAAAAGTGAGTGTGGTAATGGTATACAAGAAAAGAGTTATGATTTCATTAGTGTAGAAAGCCCAATGATGAGGAAATTTTGTCCACTTATGTAGAGGAACCATGGCTCTCCTATTTATAGTCTTAAGAGTTTTTTTTTTTATTTTTAGCAATTGGGGCTAAGTAATTTGCTCAAGGTTACATGGCTGGTTATTTCTGGGTGTGGTGCTAAGTATCTGAGCCCAGATTTGATCCCCAGGTCATCCCGACACCAGAGTCAGTGCTCTTACTCGCTGAGCCACCTGGCTGCCCCTAAGCAATTGGGGTTAAGTAACTTGCTCAAGGTTACACAGTCAGGTGTTTCTGGGTGGGTGCTAAGTGTCTGAGCCCAGATTCGATCCCCAGGTCATCCCGACACTGGAGCCAGTGCTCTTACTCGCTGTGCTACCTGGCCGCCTCAGTCTTTAGAGTTTCTTTTGGTCTTCCTTGGTTGGTTGTTATCCTTTGTGTTCATAGAGGACCAAAATGACATCACTATGTTGGGAGTCAAGGTTGAGTATGTCTGACTGTGGTTGATCAGACCAATATGAAGTTGGAAGGTGGGGCACAAATAGTGCATATGAATATTTGGAGTGGAGATGTCTCTAAATTTACACATGTCACTTTTCTTTTGAGCTACTACAATTCTGTTTTGCTCAAAGAAGCATAGTGCCTTCTTTGATACAGGCATGCTATACTTGTGGTCCTGTGTCAGTGCCTCTTATGTCTCACAATCAATTCCAAAGTTCTTCAGAGAGACTTTGAGAGTGTCCTTGTATTGTTTTTTCTGACCTCCATGTGAGTGCTTTTCTTGTTGAGTCCTTCAGGCAACTATACATTTGGTATTTTAATAACACGGTGAGCCCATCTGAGTTATGTTCTCTATAGTAGAGTTTGAATGCTTGGCAAATGAGTTGAGTAAGGACATCACTGTCTAGTACCTTATCTTGCCAGACTACACACATATACACACGTGCACACACATGCACACGCACACACACAAACATACACATGTAATTATATAGACTATATATTGTCAACCTTATAAAAGTTTGGTTAAGGGAGAAAAACAAATAGTAATATGCAGTTATTTCATTTTATTCCCTTAAAACTAGAGAACTTGTACAAGGAGACAGACTAGGTCTGCTTACTGAACAAAAGACTGAGAAAGCTTAAATACCTTTTAGGACCATCCCAATTCAGGGTGACTGTGTCACACAAATTTTTTATCTCCATATGTTACTATCCATATCATTAGAAAGGAAGTTTCTTGGTTGTAAATGCAAATTAAGAAGATGACAAATGGATCAGGGTCCATTTGCAATTTATGGTCACAGGATGTCTGTTTTCCTCCCATATGGAGTATGTCCCAAGATAATGGGAATCTCACCTCCAGCCTTATCTGGTCTCTGAAGTTGCCCACACAGAAAAAGGCCTTTTTAAAGGAAGCCAAAGCAGACTCTGGCCAAAAATACGATATTTAATGATTATCAATATGTATAACTATAAAGTTATATAGACTATAGACTTATAGCCTGTAGAGTGTTTTGGATCACAAAGTAAACTTGCCCAGGGTCATGTAATCAGTGTCTGTCAGAGGCAGGACTTGAACCCAACACAATTCCAATAAGAATAATTCATATTTCTCCGACTCCTTGACAGCACAGTCTCCTCCTCCTCCTCCTTCTTCTTCTTTCTTTCTTTTTATCCCCATCACTTAGCAAAACATCATAGGTACCTATTAAATGCTTATCAACTTGTCTTGATTTCCTCACAGCAACTAATATTATTTCTATTTTTACAGATGAGTAAACTGTAGTCTCAAGTAAATGACTTGACCATGATTATATAGCTGATCAGTAACAGAAGTGGTGCTAACCAACACTGTGGTGATTTTATGAATCTGATTTGACATTCTTTTTAAAAACATTTTCTTCCCCCTCAATTACATTTTTAAACAATTTTTAACACTTTCTAAAGTTTTGAGCTCCAAATTCTATTCCTTCCTCTCCTTCGCCATCCTTGAATTGGTAAGCAATTTGATATGTCATATGTGTATGATCATGTAAAACATTTCCATATTAGTCATTTTGTACAAGAAGACCTGAATATCAACAAAAGAAAGAAGGAAAGAAAGAGAAAAAATAGTATGCTTCTGTCTATATTCATATAATATCAGTTCTTTCTCTGGAGATGGATATCATGTTTCATCCTGAGTCTTTTGGAATTGTCTTGGATCATTGCATTGGTGAGAATAGCTGAGTCATTCACAATTCTTCATTGTACAATATTAATGTAACTGGGTATAATGCTCTCCTAGTTCTGCTCACTTCACTTGGCATCAGTTCATGCAAGTCTTTCCATGTTTTTCTGAAATTATCCTGTTTATTTCTTATAGCACAGAAATATTCTATCACAATCAATAAACTACAACTTGTTGAGCCATTCCCCAATTGAAGAGCATCCTTTCAATGTCCAATTCTTAGCTACTATAAAAAGAGCTGCTATAACTACTTTTATACACATAAGTTCTTTTCTTTTTTTAAAAAAATCTCTTTCAGATATAGACCTAACAGTTTTATTACTGGATCAAAGGGTATTCACAATTTTATAGCTCTTTGGGTATAGTTCCAAATTGCTCTCCAGTATCATTAGATCAGTTCACAACTCCACTAACAATGCAGTAATGTCCCAGTTTTCCCACATCCCCTCCAACATTGAACATTTTCATTTTTCGTCATATTGGCCAATCTGATAACTGTGAGGACATAACTCTAGAGTCGTTTTAATTTACATTTCTCTAATCAATAGTGATTTAGAACATTTTTTTCATATAACTAGAGGTAGCTTTCATTTCTTTGTCTAAAAACTGCCTGTTCATTTCCTTTCACCATTTATCGATTGTGGAATTACATGTATTCCTACACATTTGACTCGGTTCTCCATATATATGAGAAATGAGACCTTTGTGGCAAAAATTCCCCCCCAGTTTTCTGCTTTCTTATAATTTTGGTCGAACAGGTTTAGTTTGTGCAAAACCTTTTTTTTAATTTTATGTAATCAAAATTATTTTATGTTTTGTAATTCTTTCTGTATCTTGTTTGGTCCTAAATTCTTCCCTTATCTATTGATCTGACAGGTAAACTATTTCATGCTCTTTTTATTTGCTTATAGTTTCACCCTTTATGTTTAATGGATGATTTATTATTCTTGATGAGACCTAGAAGACTCACTTTAAATACTATACATTTTAAATACTGGGGAAAAAAAAAACAATATTCTATATCCACTAGATTCTCAAGATTAATTAATGTTTCTTCAACTGAATGCTTGGAAAGACAGGCACAATCTTTATTTTTTTTAATCAGTAAGAACCAAGAAAGAAATTGTTTATTAGTTATTTAATGTGTCTGTACTGATGATTCATTGTCTCAACAACTAGTTCATAAATTTCTGGGCAGAAAATCCTTACAACAGGATTTTAATAAAAGCTTGTTGGATAAATAAAACCTACTTTAAAAAAAAGACTAAGTTATACTGTCTTTCCACTGTTTCTCCTCAACCTTCCATTTTTCAGACCTCCTCCTAAGCTTCAAACCACCATTGGAGAAAGTCATTCATTTCATCTAGGCAGGTAGGTAGATAGAATGCTAGATTTGGAGTTAGGAAGAACCAAGTTCAAATCAGACCCAATGCTCTTTTACAAGATATGTAATGCTAAGCAAGTCACTTAACTCTGCCTGCCTCAGTTTCCTCACCTGTAAAATAGGTTTCCTCATTAATAGCATCTATCTTAAAGAAGTACTATGAGGATCAACCATTGTAACATATTTTGCAAACCTTACAGTGATACATGAATGCTACATAAGTATGATTATGGGGGGTAGAGAAGATGCAATGAGAAGTGACCAAATGTAATAAGGAGATGGAAGAAAAAAAAAGATGAGAGACTAAGGTATATAAGCAGAGAATGGAGGGAGAAGAAATGAGAATGGAGTGCAGAAAGGAGGAGAGGAGAAGGGATAAGAAGTCACCAAGTGGACATAGAGAAGATGAAAGATGAGGAAAGGAAAAGTAGGATAATAATAACCACGATAATAATAGCTAGAATTTATATAGCACTTTACGATGTGCAAAGCCCTTTGTATCTCAATGCAATAAATGCTAAGTCAAGATGGTAGAGAGAAGGGAGCTGAGAAGAAAGAGTCATTCAAAAAGCATTTATTAAGTACTTGCTATGAGCAAGGCATTATATAGCTTATACTCTAATGGTGGAGAAAATAGGCAAATAACTCTATACTTACAAGATTGTGTAAATGGGAAGGCACTAGAAGACTTCTTCATTCCCTCCTAAAGTCAGTGCCTCCCCTCTGTTGATTATTTGCCATTTAAATCTTATTTGTTGCCTCCCCCTTTAGACTGTGGTTTCCTTGAAAGCAGAGCCAGGTTTTTCTTTTCTTTTCTTTCTTTCTTTGTATCCCAGCCCTCAGCACAGAGCTTAGCATCTTTAGTCAGTACTCAAGAAATATTTATTAATCTTTATATTCATTAAGAATTTATATTTATTAAGAACCTACTATGTGCCACGCAAAGTGCTAAGCACTGAGGATGCAATTATGAAAATGACATTTCTTGCCCTCGTGGGGCTTACAATCCAATGTGGGAAGACGACACACAAAGGAAAGCTGAAAAGTGGTGGGATGTTTAGGGGAGTCCAAAAAAGTCAAAATAATTAATAGATACATTTTAATTGCTTTATAAATTATAATTAATAAGCGATAGTTGACTGGGGGAAGGGAAGAGGAGGGGAAAGGTCTCTAACATTAGAGACAAGTAGAGTAATTGGTGAGAAGGTAAGACGAGGCATAAAAGGAGAAAGAAGAGAAGGTATAATTTGGTGGAATGAAAGATCAGCTTGGGGATAGGGACGAGAACACGGGAAAGCAGAGGACATAGCCTTGTTTAGCCTCCTAGACCCTTATAGAGTAAAAACAGTCTCGGGTGAGAAAGTGGATACTGTGCGCAGCCGCACTTTTCCCCTTTTCTCACCGTCCCTCCGGAACCCAAATCCCAGAACCTAAGACTCCACAGTGTCCGGAAATAGAAATTGAAGGCACTCACTTCCGTTGAGGGAGGCGAATTCAGAGGGAACTTCCGCTTGGGCAAAAAAATGGCGGCGACCGTTTCAGACTCACGTGTAGGCATCGGGAAGAAGCAGAAAAAGTTACGAAAGAGGAAAAGGATGAAGATGATGGAGGCGGATTTGTCGTCGGAGTCGGAGCCCGAGCCAGAGCAGAAGGAAGACAGTCTCCGCGACCGCCGCGGTAACGGGCTGGAGGCCTGGAAGGCTTCGGGGGCTGGGGAAAAGCGCCCGAAAGGAAACTGTCCGGGGGTCTCGGGTTTGGAGACCCCGGGAGGTGGTGCAAGGGAAGTGGGGGCGACCGCGTGGCTGGTATCCCTACCCCTTGGGTGGGGAGAGGAAAGAGGGGAGTGAAGAAAAGAAAAGGGGGAACTAAGAAGAGAGAAAGGGGAGGGTGGCCCCGTGTGATGGCCCGGAGATTCCAGCCCTGCGAGCGCCCAGGGGTCTGGAGGAAATGGCCAGAACCTCCCAGTTATTTCGACAGCCAGGGTAGTTGGACCGCAGTGGACAAAGTGCTAGACCTGGCATAGGGAAGATCTGAGTTCAAATGCAACCTCAGACGCTTACTAGCTGGGTCACCCTGGGGGTTCTTGTCTTTAAAAATGGGGATTAATAATAATAGCTCCCGTGCCTGGAATGCAATCTTACTCCTATCTCGCAGAGTAGCTGTTTTTAAGATGCTGCTCAGGCATTATCTTCTGCTTGCAGTCCTTCTTGATTTCTCTCCAACTGCCTGTTCCTTTTTCCCCCCCAAACTATTTTGCATTTAATTGTTTTGTATGTATTCATATAACTGGATTATGTTTTTTTTTTTTTTTTTTTTTTTTTTTTTTTTTTTTGCAAGGGGGAAGGCAGGGCAATTGGGGTTAAGTACTTGCCCAAGGTTACAGGGGTAGTAAGTGTTAAATGTACGAGGTCGTATTTGAACTCAGGTCCTCCTGACTCCAGGGCCCGTGCTCTATTCACTGCACCGCCTAGCTGCCCCCAACTGGATTACATTTTAATGGGAATGGGAACATATAAAACTATATTTAACATAGATATTGTTTTGTATGTTCTCACCCCCTTGTGCATTAGAATGTAATCCGGTAGATATTGTTTCATTCTGAGGAGATGGTAAGCACTTTTCTTACACAGTGCCTGGACCATATGGATACATAATAAATACTTGTTGAATGGTAATATGTATAAGTACTTTGAAAACTTTTAAGCACTCTATAAACGTTAGTGGTTGTTATTATTAGCTACCGCACAGAAGTTTTGGGGGAGATATCAAGGATTACCAAAACGAATAAATACTACTTTTAATAACTTATATGTAGGGAAGGATGAAAGAGCCACGGAAAAGGTTTGGGAGACCAAACAAACTTGTGTACACACACATATCCGAATACACTTGCTCATAGAATTGTCTTATTTGCTCATTTATACACTTGAGGTATAAGTGTGACTTTTCTGTTATGTGTCTTACCTGAATGTTATATGTAATGCTCATTTATATGCTTTTTTTTAATATGGAAAATGGGTCAGTGTTTTTATTATTCCCCCCCCCCCCCCTTTTTTTTAACAAATGAGGAAACCAAATCTGAGAGGTTAAGTTATTTGCCCAGGGTCACATCATAAGTGTCTGGGATAGAATTTGAACTTGTGTCTTTCTGGCTCCAAGCTTAGTACTTTTAACCCATTATGCCACATAATTGCCTATACTAGGGATTATGAAGATTAAAGAAACTTTAAAGTCTTCTGGGAGAAATTCACTTCAATACAGAAAGCATTTACTAAATACCTAATGTATATTGAACAGTGTGTGTAGGGGAAAGGATCCAAAATGTAGGTGACTGAATAAATGAAAAAGCATTTATTATATGCTTACTTCAAAGGAGCACTGTGCTAAGCACTGGGAATACAAATAGCAAGAGCAAAGGCAGTCCTTTCCTTCGAGGAGTTTACTTTCGAATGGGTTAGACAATGCAGATAAGCAAAAAGAAGTGGGAAGCAAAGCCACTTTGGTCTGGAAAGTTATCCCTTTACCAGAGTATATGACAAACCCCATCTCGCTACAGTGTCAGGAGTTGATTTCATCATCTTTGTGTTTATAGAAAGGAGGCAAGTAAGTCACAGGAAGAGGGGTATGTGAACGAGGTAGTTGTCCAGTAGTGGTTGGGGGACAAGACTGCAGACCTCTCACTCAACATGTACATAGTAGAAGTATGTTCTCCACATGCAGTTCCCAAATTTTGTTGTTCTTATCACCACATTTCTTATACATATGTACTCTTTACTAACATAGCCAGCACTCTTCAGGCCCTTATCACTTCTTTCCTGGACTATTTCAGTAGCTTCCTAATTGGTCTTTCTGTCCCAGTGCAATCCCATCTTTCATATAGTTGTCAAAAAGCACAAATTGGACTGTTACTCCCTTATTTAAGCTACAATTAACTCCAGAATCAATGATTAGGAGCTCCTTCCCTGTATGGAAAGCATTTTTTGGTTTTCTTTTTTATTAAATTATTTATTTTTAGTTTTCAACATTTACTTCCATAAGTTTTAAATTTTCTCCCCCTCCTTCCCTGCTCCTTCCTCAAGAGAGCTTGCAATATGATATTGACTCTATACATACCTTCCTGTTAAACACATTTTCACATTAGTCATGTTGCATAGAAGAATTATAACGAATAGGAACAACCATGAGAAAAAAAAACCCCAACAAAATGAAGCAAAAAAAAAAAAGGAAATAGTCTCCTTTGTTCCACATTCTAACTCCATAGTTCTTTCTCTGGATGTGACTGGCATTTTTCATCACGTGCCCTTTGGAATTGTTTTAGGTCCTTGCATTGCTGAGAAGGGCTAAGTCTTATCAAAATCAGCCCTTGAACACTGGCTGTTACTGTGTACAGTGTTCTTCTGGTTCTGCTCCCCTCACTCAGCATTAGTTCATACACGTCTTTTTCAGTTTTCTCTGAAGTCCGCCTGTTTATCATTTCTTATAGGACAATGGTATTCCATTATATTCATATACCACAGCTTGTTTAGTCATTCCCTAATTGATGGGCACCCCCTTGATTTCCCGTTCTTGGCCACCACAAAAAGAGCTGCTATAAATATTTTTGTACATGTGAGTCCTTTTCCCATTTTTTTTTTTTATCTCTTTGGGATACAGCCCTGGAAGTAGTATAGCTAGGTCAAAACGGATGCACATTTTTATAGCCCTTTGGGCATAGTTCCAAATTGCTCATAGCATTTATTAAACAACTTTTGAGTGCAAAGCACTTTGCTAAGCTTGAGAAATGCAAAATAAGATGGTCACTTCTTTCAAGGATCCCACATTCAAATCCATTAGGGTGCACTAGCAAGTCAGATGATAAAACATCTTCATTTAGGCCATTCAGTAAAATCATATTTGTTTAGTTTTTAAAGTGCTTTAAACCTGACTAAATGTTCGGCTTTGTTAGACATTACTGCCTTTCACCTTTTGCTGTTCCTGACCTGATACTCCGACTGCTGTCTTTGTACGAGTTACCTATCTCCTGGTACCTGTAATGTACTCCCTCCTCATTGAGCCTTTTGGAATCTCTGACCTCCCTCAAGACTTGAAGTGACAACTTCGTTTATGACATCTTTTCTGGTCTAATTATCTTCCCCACTCCTACCTACCCTAGACTAGTGCCTTCCCTTTCCTAAAAGTATATATTTTATATCTTTATGTGTTTAGACACGTGTGCATATTGCCTACTTCCCTTAGTAAGTTTTCAGTTGCTAGACTTATACCCTACAGAGGTCAGTGACAAAAAGAAAACCCTTATATATACCAGAATATTTATAGCAGCACTTTTTATGCTTTGTGGCAAAGAACTGGAAACAAAGTAGTTGCCTGTTGTTTGGGGAGTATCTAAACAAGTTGTGGTATGTGAATGTAATGACATGTGACACTGCTGTAAGAAAGGGTAAATATGAATACAGAAGATGGACAGAACAGGTGTGGAGTAAATTAGGCAGAACCAGTAAAACTGCATGAACAGTGACTATTTAATAATGTAAATAGAAAGAGCCATAAAGCATTCAAAACTGAATGACCTCCAAAGCAGAAATGAGGTGGCACTTTCTGTTTCTTTAGCGATGGGAGGATGATTTGGGGTGGAACACTGCCTGTGATGTCAGATCTTTTCAGCATATTGATTAGTTTCTTTTTAAAAACAATTCTTTATTATAAGAAAAGATTCTCTGGGAGTGGGTGGAGGAGGGAAATGCAGATGATATAAAACAAAAAATTTGGATAACATTTATTTTAAAAAAATGTAACCTGTTTGAGGGCAAGGAACTATTTCACTTTTGTCTTTGTATCTGCAGATCCTAACTGTGCCTGGCACATAATTGGTGTTAAGTATTTGATTGATTGAGTATTTCTATTATTATTTGTGAACTTAGACAAATATTTAATTTCTCATTTGGTTTCCTTATTTAAATTATAAGAAGAATGTGAATCGAGTATTTATATGTTGTACCTGAGTGTTATGAGTAATGCTCATTTATATGCATTTTTTTAATGTAGAGAATAGACAAATTACCTAGAATTTAAAAAAAAATTAATGAAAAGGAAAACAAAATAGCTTTTTATTGTATTTCAATTTTAGTTCATGCCAGATGTTGAGTTTGGAACTATTGAAATCTAGCTTGCTGTTATTTTTTAGTTTTCTGACTCCATCTTCTGATCTCTTTATTCTCCTGTGAAATTTTTGTCAAACATTTTTTGAGAATAAGAGGAGTTTGTTAAAGCTGGTTGTATAGGAGACCCTGAGTTCTTGAAGCTAATTTTTTACCCCAGTAGACTTCAAGGTCTGGCAAGTCCAACCAAGCTGGAAAATTTTCAAGTACAGGCCCAGTGATGGACTGTATTTCTGTTTTTCCAGGACCAGCCTAGCTAAATTTGAAGAGGCTTATCATCAGGTTGACTGGAGAGTGATAAATTTTTCAACCACACCAACTCTTGAAGACATCTGCTAAGTTGTATTGAGCTTGCAATTTGTGTTGCTAGAGGGAGTACTACATTGACAAAACCTCGAATACTCGAAATGTTGAAGTAAGAAGAGGTGGCAGAGGTGAGGCTTCTCCCCCTCCCTCCATCCTCCCCACTGGACAAAATTTACAACTAAGACATGTTTAAGGTCTTTAGATAAAATGGGTAAACCATGAATCTGTTTGAGGATCAAAACCTCAGCTCATTAAGAATTACACCAAACTCCATTTTTGTCCTAAAATGCCTTCTGATGTTTTATCCTTCAGTCTTTTCTGACCCTATTCTACTATTAGCGGACATCAGTACTTATCTCATTAGCATGACTGACTAGATTTTATTTTATTTTTTGCGTTTGATATTTTTCCCTTCTGTCATGGACCCTATCTTTTGAGTTGGGATTCTTTCTTGCCATGTTTCAACAAATGGCATGTAACCCTTCTTTAGAATTTTTTTTTTAAGCTTAATAGGTATACACTATAGCAAAGAGAATAATTTATATGTTATAAAGATAAGTAATTCTGGTGTCATGCCAATTATAGGAAACTAGGCCTTTTTTTGTTTCTTAAGTTCCATTTCTTCAGTTCTAGAACTTTTCCATGGTCAGTCAGTTCATTCCTGTCTGGGTTAGACGTTAATTCAGTTTAAATTTTGTTTCTGATTGATTCACTTTGGCAGTTATTATCTCCCCTGCCCTAGCTTTGAGAGTCTATTACCTTCAGTATGTACCCTGATATCTTTCTGGCTATCCTGTAGTGTTACCCTGGGAAAAATATAATTGATATATGTGTATGTGTCTTTATATCTCTCTTCTCTGTCTGTTTATGATAGTTGCTCTATCTAGACAGAGTGCCAGACAGATTTGGAGTGAGGAAGGTCTAGACTCAAATTTGACCTTTGACCTCAGAACCTCAGTTTCTTTTGTCTGTAAAAATGAAGAAAATAATACTAGTAGGACTAACTCACAAGGTTGTTCTAGAGAAAGAAAGTACATACATTTAAAGGTAAACACTTTACATATATTATCTTTTATGAGCTTTACTACTCTTTGAGTTGGTAGTACTGGTATTATTATCATCCCTGTTTTTAAGGAGAAACTGAGGCTCAGAGTCAATAAATATCAAGAGGTAGGATTTGAACCCAGGTATGCTTTATTCCAGTCCGGCATTCTATCTATTGAACCATACTTTTACTTTTGCTGTTTGTCCTCCTAAGAATTTGTAATGTTACTGGGATTATTATATCTTCCCCATCCCTCAGTAGGCCTCACATGGAGCCCATTACGGGGAAGCTTGCTTAGGGTAGGCTTGCTTGTAGGAAGGCTTTCACAGCTTTTGTTAATTTCTAATTAGGCACTGAGTCATGAGGGATGTGATGCCCTCTTTCTCTAAAAAGTGTATTTATACTTTGAGGTTAGCATTTAGCTTTGAGGCTCACTCAGTAGAAGAATGTTCTTGTCATTTGACCAGATGGGACTTAGGGTAGCCATTAAGGAGCACCCCCCCCACACACACACTTTGAAAAACCCACATGTTGGTGCTTCTCTATGTTATAGTAACTATGTATGTATTGCCTTGATTAGACAGTTGGATCTGTCTGTTGATCTGTGCTAATTTCTGAGACAGTAAAAGCTCTGCCTGTTGGTCTTTATTTCTCAGCTTATATTTTCTCTTTTTTTGTTGTTTGGATTTTTGTGAAGTTCAGGGTGCTGATTTTTCCCCCTGAGCTAATGAATGTAATTAAAAAAGATTGTTGACCCCTTGATCTCTTTCCTAGTAAAGCAAATCTAAGAACCTGTGCTAGCAGCTGTCTTGGGTATGCCAGTGTGGTTGCTGCTACAAAATTCTATTATTGTATGAAGACCAAAGAAGTAAGCCTAGGTGATCTTCTCATGGAGATGTAATGAACATTTTTTAAGCACCTAGTAAGAGTAGGGTTAGTTCTGTACACTTTTTGGTGCTGGATGTCATATGAAGATGTATAGTTTTAAGGAAATTGTAATGCTTGGAAGAACACTTGGAAATTGCTTCTGGGCATTCTTGGTGAAGTTACCTTCTCTACCTGTGTTGTCCTGGACTTCAAAAACCCTGCTTTTGGAGCCATGTGACTGTAGACCCAAAATGTCTAAAACAAAACTTTTGATATCTTTTTTTTTTAATATTTATTTATTTTGGTTTTCACAAGATTTTTTCCCACAAGATTTTGAGTTCCAAATATTATCCCCATCTCTTCCGTACCCTCCACCCCAAGATGGCAAGCATACTGATTACTCCTTTGCCCAGTCTTCTCTCTCTTCTGTCCCCCACTATTGCCTTCGTATCCCCTTTCCCCTTACTTTCTTATAGGGCAAGATGAATTTCTGTACCCCATTGCCTGTATATCTTATTTCCCAGTTACATGTAGAAACAATTTAACATTTGTTTTTAAAACTTTTGAGTTCCATATTCACTACCTTCTTCCCTCCTCATCTATCTCCATTGAGAAGACAAGTAATTCAATATACATGTGTAGTTATGTAAAACATTTCCATAGTAGCCATATTGTGAAAGACTAACTGTATTTTCCTCCATCCTATGCTGCCTTCCATTTATTCTATTTTTCTCCTTTGATACTGTCCCTTTCCAAAGTATTTGCTTCTGACTACCCCCTCCCCCAGTCTGTACTCCCTTTTATCATCTCCCCCCCCCCCCCCCCACGTTATCCCTTTCCCTTCCTACTTTCCTGTAGGGTAAGATATCCAAAATTGAGTGTGTGTTATTTCTTCTTTAAGCCAAATCTAGTGAGAATAAGGTTCACTCATTCCCTTTCACTTCCCTGTTTTTCCCCTCCATTGTAATAGCTTTCTCTTACCTCTGTTACGTGAGATAATTTATCCTATTCTATCTTTCCCATTCTCTTCCCAATATATTCCTCTCTCAACCCATAATTTTATTTTTTAGGTATCATTCCTTCATATTCAACTCACCCTGTGCCCTCTGTCTATGTATACTTATACATATATACATATCCCTTTAACTATCCTAATTCTGAAAAAAGTCTAATGAGTTACAATATCGTCTTTACATGTAGGAATGCAAACAGGTCAGCTTTAATAAGTTCCTTATGATTTCTCTTTCCTGTTTACTTTTACATGCTTCTCTTGATTTTTGCATTTGAAAGTCAAATTTTCTGTTCACCTCTAGTCTTTTCATCAAGAATGCTTGAAAGTCTTCTATTTCATTGAATGACCTTATTTTCCCCTGAAGTATTATACTCAGTTTTCCTGGGCAGGTGATTCTTGGTTTTAATCTTATCTCCTTTGACCTCTGGAATATCGAATTCCAAATCCTTGGATCCCTTAATGTAGAAACTGCTAGATCTTGTGTTATTCTGATTGTGTTTCCACAGTACTCGAATTGTTTCTTCCTGACTGCTTGTAATATTTTCTCCTTGACCTGGGAACTCTGGAATTTGGCTGTCATATTCCTAGGAGTTTTCTTTTGGGCATCTTTTTTCTTTTCTTCTCTTCTCTTCTCTTCTCTTCTCTTCTCTTCTCTTCTCTTCTCTTCTCTTCTCTTCTCTTCTCTTCTCTTCTCTTCTCTTCTCTTCTCTTCTCTTCTCTTC
>NW_027187317.1:4538466-4621205 GCF_028583685.1 Petaurus breviceps papuanus | reverse complement strand
CCTTCCCTTCCCTCCCCTTCCCTTCCCTTCTTTTCTCTTTTTGGTGGGGGGAAAGCAGGTCAGTTAGGGTTAAGTGACTTGCCCAAGGTCACATGGCTAATTTGGGATTTGAACTCCTGACTCCAGGGCCTATGCTCTTTTTACTGCACCACCTAGCCACCCCTGGGATCTTTTTTAAAAGGTGATTGGTGGATTCTTTCAATTTCTGTTTTTCCCTCTGGTTCTAGAATATCAAAGCAGTTTTTCTTGATAATATCTTGAAAGATGATATCTAGGCTCTTTTTTTGATCATGGTTTTCAGGTAATTCAGTAATTTTAAAATTATCTCTTCTGGATCTATTTTCTAGGTCAGTTGTTTATCCAATGAGATATTTTACCTTGTCTTCTATTTTTTCATTCTTTTGAATCTGCAAAATCATCGGCTTCCATTTGCTCCATTTTAATTCTGAAGGAATTATTTTCTTCAGTGAGCTTTTGGACTGACTTTTCCATTTGGCCAGTTCTAAGATAGACCCTTCATTTTGGTTTGCCAGGCTGACTTCAGCTGGAGATGAATTTTACTCTGTCATTTTGTGGGTTCTTTAGGTTTAAAATTTGTTTAGAATAATTTTTTTTAACAGGTATTAGAGGTGGTTGCGGCATGAACTTAATTAAGCAAGTTCCTGTTTTAACTCTACCATCTTGGCTCCACCACCAAAACTTTTGATATTTCTCCTGAAATCTTCCCTCCAGACTTTTCTGTTACTGTCTAGCACACCCACTATCCTTCCATTTACCCAGACTCAAAATGTAGGTGTCATCCCCACTCTCTCACCCCATATGTCCAGACTGTTGCCAAGTCCTGCCAACATCTCTAGTGTATATTTTTTCTTTGACATAGCTGGTATCAACCCTTATCACCTCAAGCCTGGACTTTTGCCTTAGCTTTCTGGTTGGTCTGCCTGTATCAGGTCCCTTCACTATTCCATATATTTCCCACCTAGCTGCCAAAGTGATTTAAAAAAAAATTATTCCATAATTTAACCCATTTACTCTTGGACTATGGGCTACAGATATTTGATAAGAAGATTTTACTGGTCTTTCAATTCCTTTTGTCTTTTGATAGCAGATTTGACTGACTGCAGAGGTGGTATTGTAGTTCTATGTACCACCAGCTACTGTTTTCATATAGGACCCACAATGCCAGATACCCACAGCCTGTCTCTTCATTTTGGTCTTGCCACAGGAGGAGCAGTTATACTTGGTATGCTGGCTAATTTCAATTTTCTTCATCATTTTTCTGAGGTATGCACCATAATGTTCCATATTTACCAACACTTCTGACCTTTTTGGTACGTTTAGCCATGTTAGCAGTCATGGGGCTGGAGCTTGGAGAGGAAGCTGCCAAAGTGATTTTAAAGTTCCAGCCTAACCATGTCACCTGTCTACTCAGTAAACTCCAATGTCTACCTGTTACCTCAAGGATCAAATTTAAAATACTTTAAAGCCCTCACAACTGTACCTCTTCCTACATTTCTAATGTTAGCACATTTTACTCTCTTCCATGTACTCCGAAATCTAGTGACTGGTCTTCTTGCCATTCCCTGCATATGATATTCCATTTCCTGACTCTGATGTGGTCCCTTTTCATTGACTGTGTGCCATGCCTGGAATGCTTTCTCTCTTTTTCTTCTACTCCTGGCTTCCTTTAAAGCCCAGTTTAAATCCGACATTCTGTGTGAAGCTTTTCCTGGTCCCCCTTAATTCGAGTGCCTTCCTTGTGAGATTACCTCCCATTTAAACTGTATGTATCTAATATGTACACATTTGTTGGTGTGTTATCTCCCCTATGAGAATGTGAGCTCCTTGAAGATAGAGGTTGGGTTTGCCTTTCTTTGTATCCCCATTGTTTTACTAGTGTCTACACGGTGCTTAATAAATGTTGTTCATTTATTTACTTGACCAGGAAGCCGGGTTTCTAAGATCCCTTCCTAAACTGAGCTGTTATTTTAGCTGTATTCTTGTTTTGCTTCCTTTGGTGTTCATTTGACTGGACATCTGTTTCTTTCTGACCAGCTGATGACTCCAGTGATGTCTGCTTCATTTTTGCCTCATTTTTCAGCATATAGTAGCATTCTCTTTCACATAGCCTGGTAGTATAACATTTTATAACATGTCACAATGAAAGTTTCTTAAAGAAATGATTGCCATTAACCTTCAAAGCCTCTAAAAATACTAGACGTTCTTCAGGATTTCCACAAAAATTAAATAGCATCTTTTCCTGCTTTTGTAAATAAATGTGCCTTTCTGTAAATAGTAGCATTGGAGAAAACCTATATTTCATTAATATCTTTAATGATAGCTTCCTGAATGTAATCCAATGCATTCCGAGCTTCAGATGAAAGAATTCTAGGAGAATTAAGGTTGGTATCACCTTCCAGTGTATAATGGTGTTAAACATTCATTTGAAATTCCAAGGCTAGATCTGATCCAATTTATGTCTCCTATAAGCTTTTGCAAGTCATTTAATGTTTTAATATTATCTTTTCTAATTTCCAATTTTTGAGGTCCTATAGTAGTGTTCTATACTTTACCTAAATACATAAAAGCATCTGTATCTTTTCAGGGGCTATTTTAAGTCCTATAGCAGCAAAATTATTTGTAACCTCCTCTAAAATCTTCTCTAAAGTAAACTCATCTTGGTGTGCACATAGAAAACATCATCCATGTAATGAATTAAGTAAGCTGTGGGGTATTTGTTTCTAGTTGATTCTAAGGCTTTTGCCACAAACTTTTGACATAATGTGGGACTGTTTTTCATCCCCTGGTATAGTACCTTCCAACAGCATCTTTTTAGGAGTTCTTTTAAATTTATGGAAGATATGCAAATTTTTCTTGGTCCTGACTTTGGAGAGGTATGCTATAGAAACATCCTTTATGTCTATTACCCATAAAGGCCATTGTGATGGTACCATATTAGGAGATGGTGAACCAGGCCGTAACACCCCCATATCCTTCATGACTTTATTTACTTCTCGCAAATCCATAAGCATCCTCCATTTTCCTGAATTATTTTTTCTAATTGCAAAAATTGGAGAATTCCATGGGCTGTTTGTAATTTCAGTATTACCTAACTTCAGCTGTTCTTGCACAATATCTAATAGGGCAGCAATTTTTTCTGCACTTAGGGGCCACTGATCCACCCATACTGGTTTTGTGGTAAGCCATTCAAAAGGATCGGCTATTGGCTGCCCATCATTCAAGGCCTCTCCTGAAAATTTGTTGTGAGGGTGACCTTAAAATATCTCTGCCCCACAAGGCCATTGGTAAAACAATATGGCTGGAATTTTCCTGATATGCCCTCAAATTCCCAAGTAAGTTTCCTCACACTTTTTAAAGGTTGACTAACTTCTCCTGAGCCTTTCATATTTATATCTGATTTTTGAACAGTACACTTCAGGTCCCATTGTTCCTGGTTGATAATGGTCAGGTCTGCTCTGGTGTCTAAGAGACCCCAAATTCTCCTGCCCTCCACATATATATGAAGGGTGGGTCTTGAGGTCATAATGATTTGAGACCACATGACCCCTGGATTCTGTATTTGAAATATCCGTTGTTCCTGTTTTAATTGGATCACGGAACTGCTGGGATTCATAATTTTAATTTTAATCTTCCCAGTCCTTTTGTTCCACATAGGTTGGAGTGAATTGTATATCCATGTATTCCCCTTCTGAGGTTAATGAAAGTACCCCCATGGCAGGAGAAGAGATCCTAAAAAGCACTTCTCTCTCCTGGCTTGGGTAAATGTTTAGGGATGTAACCTCAGGCTGTAAGATAACAGCATTTACTTCATAGGAGGATTTGCCTTTCTGAATCTCTGGAGTGCCGAACTGAACATAAGTCCCTGCTGTTTTTTGTGGGCCCGCGACTTGGCCCTTGAGGCCATTTTCCGAATTTCTAAATCGACATTCTGAAGCCCAATGAAAGCCCTTATAACATTTGGGGCATTTTGATTTTGGTTGTAATTTACTATTACTGCCGGGCGCACTTGACATTCCCTTTTGAAATGACCCACTTTACGACATTTATAACAATTCTTGTTTTGTCTATTTGTGGCTGCTTGTGCTTCTGCTATAATTTGTGCTTGAAAGACTATAGGCTTTACCTCCATAGATTTTTGAATTAATTGACCCAAGGAGACGTCAGCAGGAAGTGCCATAAAAGCTTTCAATCCCACAGTGCTTCCTAAAGTATGCTCAGCTGCTTGTTGTATTTTTGCCACAAAATCAGGAAATGATTCCTCAGGTCCCTGCATGATATTTGTGAACATTTTTCCTGCTTCACCAGAACTGATTATATCTCTTTCCATGCGTGTATTGCACACTCTTGAATAGTACCATATACTGCCACTGAATAGTCCATTTGTGTGTTAGGTAATGTGTTAGGTCTGTCACCCAAAAGCATGGAAATACTGGGTGCATTAGGTCCTTCTGCCAACATAAGATCATATAGTTTGCTATGACATTTTTCCTTATAATTGACCTCCCACTGTAAATCCCCTGGGGTTAGGCATATTTTAGGTGTTTGCCTCCAGTCATATGGTGTCAAAGCTGTGGCTGCTAAATTTTCCAATAATGGCACCATATAAGAAGCTGTTGACCCATACTCTTGTACAGCCTTTTTTTTTTTTTACCTCCTTAAGATCTTTTATAATTAATTTTTTCCATGTTCTATTGCCCTGGGCATCTATTATAACGGGATAAGCCAATAAATTGCAGCCTTTAAATCCCATTTCTCTTAATGTCTGTCCTTCCTCTTTCATAAGTTTTTGAAAAGGTGTATATAATTCTGAAACTACGGTGGGACTGCCATTACACTTCCCAGCTTTTTCCATTCCCATGAGGGATTATAGGACAGACATAGACTGAGGTTAAGAGGTTTGGTATTTTCTAGGGGTCTTTTTCCCACAAATTCAGGAGGTGTGGTCTCTTCCTGATAACTGCCTTCGCTCTCACCCATGACATTCAGTATTTCTTTAAGACCTGTTTTGTCTGCTGGGCATACTTTAATAACATTATAAATTGGAAGTATGAAGCCAGAGTCAGTCTCCTGTCCATTCTCCTTAAGGTAATTAACTAAAGCCTCTCCCACTGCTTCCCAATCAGGTCCTCTGATCTGAGAGCCACTAGGGAACCATGGGGCTGCCTGATAGACTATTTAAAAAAATGTTTTCAGAATCTGTTTCTTAACTGAAATCCCTTTCTTACACACTATAAGTTGTAATATTCTCAGATCTTTTCCTTCATCTTTTAATCCCTTCACTAAACTTCCTCCCATACTACATCTCTGTGAGCTCTGATTATGAAAATTGAGCAACGAACGCCCTTCTAGAGCCTTCCCTTACCTTGAAAGAAATCTGTTGTACCTTGGATTTCATGCAGGCCCACTTCCTTCTGGCAAATCCTAGGGGTCCATCGCTAGAGACTCAACAGCAGTCCTGATGCCCCGAGTTGGCCAGCACAGTTGGTGGGCTAGCAGGTTGTGAGAATAACAAGATGGGGGTGTAATCAATAGTCTGTTTATTACAGGACCGTTTCATACAGAGCCATAGATGCAAGGGGCTCACAGAGTTTATATGCCCCCCAACAGAAGGTCTATGTGACCCAAAGGAGTGCAGACAATGTACAAGAACCCTCCCTTATTCTTGTTTACCATTTATCCTTGCTTAAGGTTAGTTATTTATTAGGGTAATATCATAGCACCATATCCAGAGGCATAAACAAAAAAAGATTACACTCCCTCTTGCTTATCTGCCCTGTAACCTTGCAGGTAACTGTATAGGGCAGGGGAATATTCCTTCAGTGGGGCCAAGGGACCCCAAAAGTTCTCTTCATCCAAATAAGTTTATACACCTTCTACCTATCGGCCCTGTAACCTTTCAGGTAATGATATAGGGGAGGGGAACATTTCATTAGCAGAGCCGGGGGACTCCTGAAAGTTCTCTACAAATTTCTTCTTGTTAGATTCAGTCCACTATTCTGGTCTTTCATTATCTTTAAATCTTGTTTCAGTTTAGAGCTGATGGACCCTTAATCAACCTTTTCATTTTGCACTTGAGGGCCATTGCCCCAAGTCATAGAAACTTAAGGATTTAAACTCTAGTCCTCTCACATCAAACCTAATGTACCTTCTGCTGAATCCAGTCTCTCTAGCCATGATTTGCAGCCTTGGGTCATCTGAAGATTTAATAAACATGCCATTTATTCTTTTATACCAAGTAATTGATTAAAATGTTTAATAGCATAGGACCACACCCACATTCCTAGGGCACTTGCTAGAGACTTTCTTTCAGCTTGACTTTGAAACATTTCTATCTCAGGTTAAATTCTATACTATAGATCATTTTGGGGACCTTTTGCAGTTTTAAGTGGCCCCTAGTTCTCAAGCATGGAGGTCCTACATGGAGAGATAGTCAGAATTTGGAGAGATAATAATGGGATTGTATAGTTGCATGAAGTAAGTTGTCTGTCAGTAGAGATTTATACTTCTATAATTTAAAAGGACATTGGGGTAGAGACTTAATCCTTAGATCTCAGTTGATTACTCAGGACATTGTAGAGCTCTTGTATGTCAATAGGTCATGTTATATACCTATAATTTCTTTAATTAGTTTGGGAAGTCCCACTGCTAATTATAATGGTAAATCTTAGAAATCTGCCTGATGCCAAGAGAGGTTAGGTGACTTGGACATGATCATATATCTAGTAAGTATGAGAGGCAGGATTTGCATCCATGTCTTTCTGACACCCAGTACAGCAGTCTATTTAGTACATCACACTGACTCTTCAAAGCCTCTCACCTTCTTATCTTTACTTTCACCTTCTTACACTTTACTCCCCTCTTCACACTGTGATCTAACCACAGTGACCTACTTGCTCTTCCTGAAACACAATGCCCTCCATCTCGTCTCCACGCTTTGGTACTGGCTGTCCTCTGTGCCTAAAATTTTCTGTACTCTCACCTCTGCTTCTTTAGTTTTCTGGTCACTTTCAGTTCCTGTTCCTCCAGATCAAATTCTATCTCTGAAGATCTTTCTTCACCCCCCCCCCCCCAAGTTCCCAATAGCTAGTGCCTTCCTCTCTGAAATGACATTCTGTATATATCTTGTATGGATCTAGTTATTTACATGCTGTCTCTGTCACTAGAATGTGAGTTTCTTTAGGACAGGTGCTTATTTTTCTTCTGTATGCATGGTGCTTAGCACAGCTGCTAGCACATAAGTAGTCACTCAATAAAATGCTTGTTAACTGACTGCCTCTCATTGGAGAGATGCTTTTTCTTTATCAATCTCTTTTTGTCTTAATAATCTATCTAACAGTTTTAATTGTGTGTATAGAGAGATTAAAGGTTCAGAGTTAGTTAAAGGATAGATGGATCATTTTCCACTTTAGCTCAAGGATATCTGTCCCATAGGTAGAGATATAAGCAGTTAAGTACTGATTTGTTAGATGTTTAATTCTGACCCTTTGGTTATGGATTCTCATATGCTGTCTTTTAAAGGTTGTAGTGATAGGTTTGACCAAATATTCCCTTTTTAATTCATCAGTTATTACCGGAGAGCCGTTTAGCCATTCAGTTTTGAGTGTGTCATCAAAACCCTCAGGCACAGTTAGTTGCTTCAGTTGTAAAATTAAAGGAGGTACACAAATATGAAAACTTAGATTTTATATTGGTTAATTGACCTTCGTGCTATATTTGAGGTTTATTATAATGTCTACTGTATACATACACATACACTATCAAATTGGGTTAAAATTTGTCAACTCAAGTTATTGACTAGAAAAACAAATATGAAAAATTTAATAGTTAATTAGATACACTTAAATCTGAAGTATTTCATTATGAAGATATTTCTGAGTTATGAAGTAACTCATGTCTCACAGGGAGTTGATATGTTTCTTAAGGTTTAGCATAATATAAACGACTTTAAGACTATATTATTCAGGAAAAAACAAAAATTCCGCCGCTACTGAATTAAGCCAGGTAAAGTAAAATAGTGGCTATATAATGTCATGCTATGCTTGTCTCTAGCTATAGCTGCAACCTACGTGGAAAAAATGAGCAATGGTAATTCCATGTGCTCTGGATAATTAAAAGACTGAATTTTTCTGTATGTACATATGAAAAATGACCATATGCAATTGACATCTCACTTGATAAATCATATGGTTAACTCAGTCCTGTTAGACATTTCTTCATTTTTGATAACCTTCAAAGCTGTATTTAATATGTAAAATACTAACAAATCAATGTGCTTTTCATTTAACTGTAGCCTACAGACTCCATATTTCGTATTGCTTAAAATAGCAAGGAAACGTGCCCAAGAAATGAAGTATATCACCATCTTACTTGAAAGATTTAGGGGTTTTTAGGACAGGCTCCAGGAAACAGACTACTTATGCTATATCTCTTGTAGTTCTGCTCAAACAACATATGTAATGACATCTGAATTTAACACTGTTATCACATGGTAGCACTTCAGTTATATTTCTGGTAATTCCATGGAATCTGGATGACTTCATGCCTTTCAAAAGAAAAAGTTGTAATTTAAGGCTGCCATTAACTTTAAACATCTTGAATTTAGTAGTAATTGGTAGAAGAAACCATGTGACAAGATCAGAACAATTTGCTATATTGATGATTCTAGGGGACTATAGTTATCATTGTAGATAACTTGCGTTAAGTATCGATGTTGCAAAATATTAATTAGAATACATATAATAGGGTGGTATAGATGAGGTTATTTTGTGTATCTTGATTATTTGAATCCTTTGTTTAAAGATTTTTTTAAGATCTTGTTGAAATACCTTTTTTTAAAAGTTTGATAAACTTTCCTGACCTTGTAAGGAAAATACAGTGAAATAATGTAATCTTCAGTGAATTAACCTTACAATACTTCAGTATTGTCATGAACACCAGTGGAATATCCATATCCAGAATATGGAATGGTTGGTGTAGGATAAGGAAGCACTAAAGAATTTTGTCACTTGAGGATTGCTATTGCCTGTCCCCAAGACAGAATTTTAAAGTAGGCAGTATTCTTGATGTTTCTTCAACTTCATTTCTTCATCCCTCTCCAACCTTCTGGAATGCTTTTTACTTTGTGCCTAAGTGACAGGTACTGTTATCCAGAGGAATTATTAAGAATATTTCTCGTGTATACAAAGAGAAAAATAAAAAAAAAAAAGATTGTAAAGTGTGCAATGGGCAGAACCAAGAGATTGTTATATAAAGTAATGGCAATATTGTTTTAAGAACAACTTAAGTACCCAAATTAACTACAAAGGACATAGGAAAGAAGATGCTATTTGCATCCAGAGAAAGAATTGATAGAAGTATGTATAGAATGGTTTTACAGATGTGTAAATATATATGTGTGTGTGTATATATATATATATATAAACCATATATGTACATACATATTTATGTATGTATGGGGGAGGAGGGAAAAATGGAAAAAAGAAAGTTACATGATAACTTTATTATATATTTAAAAGGAATAGAAAGTTGTATATAATAGATTTACAGTTTCATGTACACTTTTTTTTCTTCCTATTCTATGTTATAGAAATGTTTGTTTTATTACGTTCAGAATAAAATAGGTAAAATAAAAAATTTTTTAAAAAGGTACTTAGCATAGATTGGTTATCTCTAACTTAGTTACAGCTCCTAAGGGGAAAAAACTTAGCTTTCTGACAGTAACTTCATTATACCTCATATGTCAGACCTAAAAAGGATGTGAGGAATCTGCCCAGAAATCAGTGGAAGCATGCACCAGCCAAAGTTGTCAGCTTTCAGTTCTAGCTCCAGTCATGTGCGGGACTTGGAGCTTGGTGGCTCAGGGACTAGAGTGCTGAACTTGTAGTCAGGATGAACTGAGTTTGAATCCCATCTCAGACAATTACTAGCTGTTATCCTTAATAAGTCTCTATCTCTTTCAGTCTCAGTTTCCTTATCTGTACTATTTATTAAAGGGTCACAGAAGCTTAGAGTTGTAAGAGTCCTTAGTGTCCATCTTCAACCTCTTAACTCAATAGGAATCCCCTGAAGAATGTCAAATGGCCTTGCTTAAAACCCAGAGATGGTGAACTAAATAATAATAGCTGGTATTTAATAGTGCTTTAAGCCCTTTGCAAATATTATCTCATTAGAAGGATCAAATCACAACCATGCTGGGAGGTAACTGCTATTATTATCTCCATTTTGCAGATGAGAAAACTGAAGTAAACAGGTTGAATGACTTGCGCAAGATCACAAAACTATTTTGTGTTAGAGGCAAGAGTATTTGAACTCAGCTTTATGACTCCTTTGTATCCACTGAGCCACCTAGCCTCCTGGAGGTACTTATCCCCTTAGGCAACCAATTCCCATTTGGGATATTTCTAATTGTGAGCATGTTTTTCTTTATATCAAACCTAAACTTGTCTCTTTGAAACTTTTTTTCATTCATTCATTCAACATGCCTTTATTAGTGCCTCCTCTTCCCCAGGCATTGCTCTAGGTGTTAGGGTTAGAAAGACAAGAAAGAAATCCTTCCTAAAACTGGAGATTGCGTTCCCCGTCCCCCACTTTTTTTTTTTTTGTAGGGGGGAGGGAGCCGGGGTGGAATGTTATAAATACTGAAAATAAAATACAAAATACGTACAAAGTAATTCTGAAGTGAGGGCACTAGAATCTGCAGGGGGAGTAAATTGACAAGCATTTATTAAGCATTTACTATGTTCCAGACACAGTCATAGCTTAATGGAAATCAATGTAAACTCTGCACAAAGTAGCACTGTAGCTGATCTTTGAAAGAAACTTAGGCTTCTCAGACAATGAGTTGAATAGAGAGTGTATTCGAGGTGTGGAGGAGACATCCTGAATTAAATCACCGGAGACTAGAGATGGGGAATAGCAAACAGACCTGTTTGTTTTTTATCCTTGAGGCAAGAGGGAGCCACTGGAACTTCTCCATAAGAGGAGTGAGGAAGTTAGATGTATTTTTGGGAATATAAATTTGGGAGCTTTGTGGACAGTGTTTTGGAGGGTGAATGCAGGGAGGCAAATTATGCCAATTCTAGTTCTACTCTGTGGGCAAGTTAATTCTGTTATAATCCTTCAAATACTTAAATACCACTATCATCTACACTTAATTTCTTTTTTAGACTAAGCATCCCTAGTTTATTTAAAAAAAAACAGTCTTCATATGGTATGATCCTTTAGCCTTTCACTATTCTTATTGCCTAGCTACACATTTTGCAGTTTATTAGCTTCCTTAGATTGTGGTGCTAAGAACGGGGTAGTATGTTTTAGATGTGGTGTATTGGAGATGAAGTATAACTGGCTGTTGCCTCATTTATTCCGGAATGCTATTTCTTTCTTAATATAGCCTAAGAGGGCATTAGTTTTCTCGACTGCCATTTCACACTGTTGACTCATTGTACTTGTATTCCCTTGATCTTTTTTGTAGGAATTCCCATGTTTCCCCCAATTTGTGAGGTTGTTTTTGTAAACCCAACTATAAGACTTTATATTTATTCTCATTAAATTTAATATTAACTTTAGTCCAGTGCTTAGCCTGTCAGAATGTTTTAAAGTGACACATTATCATCCAAAGGATTGATACCCTTCCTGGTTTTGTGTCATTTCTAAATTTGATAAAGGTGCCTCCGGTAATGGGTGTCTGCCAACCAGCTCTCTGTCTTCCCTCTTCTTTTCTTTCCTTCTACTCTCTCACTTGGCGACCTGATTAGCTCCCATGAATTTAATTATCATCTTAGTGCAATGACTCCTTTATCACTATGTCTAGCCCTAAACTCTCCAAAGTTCCAGTTGCTTATTTTCAGCCAGGTGTCCCAGAGATATCTCAAACTTAACACATCTAAAACTAAACCCATTACTTCTGTTCAGGATGCCACCATTCTTCCAGACACCCACATTCTCAAACTTGTTTTTTTATTGTCTCCTTGCTCCATTTTATGCCACAAAGGAAATAAGTTGACTAATTTTGTCATTTTTACTTCCAACTTACCTTTTACATTCATCCCCTTTCTCTGCTTACAAATTTAGAACTTCATTATTTCTTGCCTTGACTATTGAAGTAACCTCCTAATTGGTCTCCCTGCCAGACTTACTAAAGATAGCTGCCAAAGTGATTTGTTTAAAATGCAGGTCAGACCAAGCCACTCCTCTACTCCTTGTTACCTTCACTATCAAATATAAACTCTTCTGTTTGACTTCTAAAGCCCTTCACAACTAGGTCCTATCTGTTTTTCTAATCATGTTATGCATTGTTCCTTCTAGGACTATGTTGACAAAGCTGGCCATCTTGCTATTTGTCGTGTAGGACATTCCATCTCCTTATAATCTTAGAATCCTTTATTTCCTTCAAAGTTTTGGTCATGCACCACCTTCTTCATGAAGGCTTTCCTGATCCCTTTAGCTGTTAGTGACCTCGACACAACAAATTTACCATATATTAATATACCTGTCATGCCAATAGTATGTTAGCTTCTTTGGGTCACTATCTGTTTTCATTTCTTGTATTTGTATTCCCATTGATGAGTCCAGTGTCTCTCCCATAGTAGATGATTAATTTGTTGAACAGCACAAGGCTAGGCACTTGATCACTCCACTAGAGACCTCCTTTCAAGTTGGTCATCAACCATTCTGAACCTGTACCAATGGTCTAGCCCATATCTCTCCATTTTAGCAAGAATACTTGTCAAATGTTTTGGTGATATCCAGGCAAACTTTAATTATATCATTCCCCTGATGTCCCAGTTTAGTTACCCTGTCACAAAAGGAAATGGGGACTGTCATGTCCTTTTTTTTTTTTAATGAAGCCATTGTTTGCTCTTTGTGATCACTGCTTCTTGTCCTATATGCTCATTAACTATGTGATTAATACATACTAGAATCTTACTGGAAGTTTAATTGAAACTCACTGGTTTCTATACTCTCTGTTCCTTTATTTAACTTGGGGCAAAGGACCTCGGGACCCAGTTACCCTTTTCCGGTCTTGCAGTGCCTCTCTTATTCTCTGTGGTCTTTTGGGAGGTTAGGGCAGGGACAGACAATAGTCATTTTTAAAATATTTTTTTTGTTGTTAATTTAATCTTCAATAAACAGATCAATATGAAAAGAATGAAAAAGGATTGCATGTGAACCCCCCACCTTCTGTCAGAATTTCTCCATGTCTTCTTGAGAACTTTTTTAGTTTTTTTCTAACATCACGATCAAAGGCCTGAAATCTTTCAAAGTTGTTTGCTTTTACATTATTGTGGTCATTATGTAAATTATTTTCCTGGTTTTATTCACCTCTCTCTGCATCAGTTTATACAAGTCTTCCCAAATTTTTGAGTCAGTTTTTATATTTGTTGTTTGTTAAGGCATAATAATATTGCATTGCATTCAATTGCATTTGTTTATTTAGCAATTTTCCAATTAATGGGCACCCCTCCCCCAATTTTTCTGCTACAGCAAAATTGCTGCCTTAAATATGGGCCCTTTCCCTTTCATTTTGACTTCTTTGGGGCATATGCCTAATAGTAACACCAGTGGAGTGGCTAGGTGGCTAGAGCACTGGCCCTGGAGTCAGGAGAACAGGAGTTCAAATCTGGCCTCAGACACTTAAGGCTTACTAGTCGTGTGACCTTGGGCAGGTCACTTAACCCCAATTGCCCTGCCTTCCCCCCTCAAAAAAAAAATAGTAACACCAGGTTAAAGGGTATATACAGGCTAGTCTCTGTGGTCTTTCCAGGATCACGTAACAGTGTCTCAGCAGCCAGATTTAGAACCAGAAATAGTGTACCTCCTTTACAAATTGGAAAATCGAAGCACTGGCTCTTACCTAATTAGCACTCTCAGGACCCTCAGGTGTATTAAATGGTAGCATTCAGATCTGAATCCATGTAACCTCCAAATTGTGCTACAGTGTCATTTCTATTTTAAGGACTGTCATGTGAATGAATGTTTACACTTCGTATCTTTGTCCCCAGAGGAAAGATCAGGGAGCAAACAGTAAAAAGTTAAAGAGAATCAGAGTATTATCTCCTATAAAGAAAACATCTCTACAAAGCTGTCTAGCAATAGAATGGGCTACATTGAGAGGTAAAATAACTAAAGGTCTTAAATAGAGGTCATTGGGTAGATGCTAGCTTATTGCTTGCACTCAGTGACCTCAAAGGTCTTTTCAAACACTTGAATTTTTTTGAAACCTGGTTCTAAGTGTAAAAGTAGATGGTCTTTACATTTAGGTTTTCTGATTTCATTTTGTACAAAGTTATGTTTAAATAGAACACAACTGGTAAAAAAAAAAGATGTATGCTAGGAAAGTATTTAATCTTATTTAGATAGTAGGTTTATCTGTCTCTCTGCAATGCCAGTGAAATGGTTCATGGCATAATTTCAGAGAAAAGTCAATGAAATTTATTGTTGCTTTATAAATTGTTTCTCTGGGTTCATTTGTCTGGGATTATCTCTCTCTCTCTCTCTCTCTCTCTCTCTCTCTCTCTCTCTCTCTCTCCTTCTTGCTATTCATTCCAGAAAGAACTTAAGTTTCCTCAGCACCCAAATAAGGTAAGGGCAGGGCTGTGAGGAGATGATTGACTTTTCCCTCTTTCCATACTTTCCTCCCCTTTAAATAAACAAAAAACAAAGTGCAAACCTTTTCAGTTTTATTTTTCTTATCATCAGTATTTGCTCAGAGGCT
Source organism: Petaurus breviceps papuanus (assembly GCF_028583685.1). Lineage (NCBI taxonomy): Eukaryota > Metazoa > Chordata > Mammalia > Diprotodontia > Petauridae > Petaurus > Petaurus breviceps. The sequence goes on along the minus strand of NW_027187317.1, from coordinate 4,606,471 downwards.
GGGGGTAACAAATGTGATACAAAGTTTTTCAGGAAGTGAGTTTAAGTCCAAGATAACTATATCTTTTCTAGTTTATAACCTCTCTTCTCCTTTCCCCTCCACTCCTTCTCCCTGTCCCCTTTGGAAATAGACCTAGTTTTTTATATGGGGAATTTCCAGGAATGGATGATAAGAGATTATTACTTATAACTAAATAATACATTTTTGAAAAAAAGATATTATTTGGGAAACAATAATTTAGTTATTATATGAAGTAACTATTGTTTGTGTACAATGGGCATTGAAATGTTAGTTTAGTTATTGTATACATATGGAGTATGGGGCAATGGAATTGGAAAATGGGATTTTGAAAATACTGAAATATTTCAAGAATATGATTTCATAGGTTGAGAGTGTTTGCCAACACAGTAGTAAACCTTTTATGTCTTTGTAGACTATGAGTTGCTATGGTAGAAAAATCAGTCATGCAGTTTTCTGCTGTCTAGAGGTGAGTTATCAAATATGTCTATGCTGGCCCTTAGATGAGTGACATGTTTCTCTATTCCTAGGCCTGTACTTAAAACCTTTTTAGCTTTGTTCCATCATAGCTGCAGACAAGGATTTTAGTTTACAGATATTGAAATATTGGGCAGCTAGGTGGCACAGTGCATAGAGATCCGACTTCAAATTAGGCCTCAGAAACTTACTAGTTTGCAAGTCACTTAAATTCTGCTTGCCTCAGTTTCCTTATCTGTAAATTGTACCTATTATCAGGATTGTGAGGATCAAATTAAATAATGATTATAAAGTACTTAGCACAGTGTCTGGCACATGGTGAGTGCTATATAAATGTTAGCTATTATCAATGATCTTTTGAGAGACTATAGCTTTAGGTATAATGTGCAAAACATAAGTAGGTGTATCTTTCCCAAAGGTAAATAGCTTTGATTTGAAAGAAGAAAAGGAGATGGGAGGAGGGGCAAAGGTATGGGGAAGAAGGAGATAGGTGGAAGAGAGAGCAATTAAACATTAGATGAGATATAGTCTTGAGTATTGAGAAACTTTTGCAGTGTAGCTGGAAAGGGCTAGTCTTATCCAATTTGATTTGTGAGTTGATCAGGACAAAACACTAGGTGTCAGTGTTGTAGTTTTTAACATTTTTCCAGAAGCTGTTTGTCAGGGATTTTTTTACTTTCAGGCACCAGAATATACCTTAAATGATGGGCATGATATCTTAATGGATCACTTGACCTTGCTACTTAAGAAGAAGGGAAAAAAACGTATTTATTTTTAAATTATTTCTCATCTTGAAAACATCCTCCTTGTGGAAAATAAATATTAGCAAACTAGTTATGTTTATACTTAAGCTGCAGATTGTGTCCTTTAGTTTACTACTTTCATAAATACTCAGGAAAAAGATAGTGTTTGAATTTCACATGTATGTGTGAATTGAGTCATTGTAGAAAGGTTTCTCACCTGTAGTCTTTCCTCTTCAGGGGTGGGGAACCTGAGGCTTCACGGCCACATGTGACCCTCTAGGTCTTCAAGTTCATTCCTTTGAATCCAAACTTTACAGAACAAATTTGTTTGGACTCAGTCAAAGGGCCACACTTGAGGACATAGAGGGCCACGTATGACCTTGAGGCCACAGGTTCCCTACCCCTGCTTTTAGGTAGTTAATTTTTGGACCATTTACCCCATGAAATAAAACCAAAAAGGCCCTCATTTGAAGAGGTCAGGTTGAAGCTGTTCTGGGGCTGCTTCTCATACTTGTTCTTCTAACTTGATGCTGATCTTGACCATTACCCTTATCAGTTGAAAGTCTGATTGCATACAGATAACTAATTCTGATATGGCTCCCACATCAGTAACAGGTCCTTTCTTGTCTATTGAGATACAGTCAAATTCATGCATTGGGATGTTTGGTGCTCACAGAGCCAGCATTTTCAAACTCGCTTTTGGTATCTTATTGTCTGCCTGGGTAATAAGCATAGAGGTGTACATTCCCCGCATGTATTAACTGATCATATAAAATATCTTGTTCAGTGTTCCCCTTGACAATCATGTCCCTCTGTAGAGGGTGAAGTCCTGTTTAAGGGTGATTCATGTTGATTGCTTCAAACCTCAAAATATTTCAGGGCTTCTTCAGCTAGATCTGCAATTATACAAAGGGAATAAAGTCCAGTAGTGATCTCTGTGGGAAAAACTAAATGGAGTTAAAAACTGCTTATTTTCCAGGATATGAAATGTAGTTTTAGAGTCAGTCCATTGAGAACAAAGGTACAAATCTTTGGGAAAGGTGCTATACTTTGACAGCAAATTGAGCCCCAAATTGAATGGTAGGAAGGGTGGAAGTATGCTAGATTGAATTTGGGAAATTGCACAGTCTTTTCAGTGATGCTCAACTATTGTCCAGTGGGAGAAAAAGAGAACATCCATTTTTTTTTTTTAACAGTAATGTTCTTTTGGTGGGATTATATGGCTACAGATCTTAGAATAACACCAACAATGAAAAATTAGAATTGCAGTGGAGAGATGCATAGTGGACACATATCACTGAGCACATTTTCAATGATGATCCATGTGCAAAAAGTAGTTTTAAGTGATTTAGGTGAAGAAAAAATTGCAAAAGGTCAGGTAATTTGAGGGTCTACATGTGAACAGTTCAAGTTAGATATGGTGTCCTTAAAATGTAAAAAGATCTAGAGGAATGTTGATTAGATCCTCTGGAAAATTGGTAGGAGTATATTGGTAAGTGTAGTACAGAAGGTTTCTCCCCATACCTTTGGAGGGAATGGATGGAATAAAAGATTCATTTCAGTTTTGAAGTGTGTATTGTAAGATTTATTAGTATTTCTAAGCAAGGACTAAAACTTCTTGTTTCATTATATTGGGAGCTGCATGATGCCAAAAGGTTCCATACTTAAAAGTTAATAAATGAATATTTTTTATTCCAGAGCTTAAAAATAACCTCCTAGTTAATGAGATTTACTGTCATTTTAGTTACTCTCTAGTAATGTCCATATTTAGCCATTAGCATTTGGTAATTACAACTAATGCATTTATATAGCTGTAACATAAACTACTTTAACTTTGTGAATTAGATATTAGTTAGATACTGCATCACTATTTTGTTGTTGATGATGAAAATATGGATCATTGAGATGCTGCTGATTATTTATACATATATATGGTGTGAAGCCCCGACTCAGAATCATAGAAAGACCTGGAATGGACTTTAGAAATGATCTCATTTGGCTAGTCCTTTTCCTCCACCTTCTATTCCCATATTCCTTCCATGAAGGAATTGAAATCTCAGAAAGATTAAATAACGTGCCTGAAGTCAAATAGCTAGTAAGTGGCAGAGCTTAGAGTGAGGTCTTTCTGTTCCTTTTGCTAATTCCAAAGAGATAGATACATAGTACCATTTTGTATCTTCTTTAGTATGTTGGCTATAATTTGGCACTGTGATAGTGGCTCTGGATGTTTTTCTTGTGGAAATTAAAGCGTAACTAAAAGATTTTTTTTTTTTTGTCTTTTTGAGGGCACTTGGGGTTAAGTAACTTGCCCAAGGTTACACAGCTAGATTTTTTGTGTGGGTGTTAAGTGTCTGAGGCCAGAACCGAACTCAGGTCCTCCTGACTCCGGGGCCAGCGCTTTGTTCACTGCGCCACCTAGCCGCCCCAACTAAAAGGTTTTATAAAACTAGAAGTTAACAAATATTCATATGGGGGATGTTCATATTAATAACACAGAGAAACTTTTTTTTGGAGGGTATTATATGTCCTTTCTATTTTAGAGAAAAACTAAAACTTAGTGTGTTGGTTAAGAGATGTTGAATGAAAACTCTGTATAAGAGTGTTAAGAGCTGGCTAGTGATGTAGGAGGTTTGGAAAGGGAGCTGGCTTACCTTTCATTGTGCCAGTCGTCTCCTTTTCAGCTCCAAGATGATGACCAAAATGTTAATTAGTGTTACCAGATTTCATTTACACTCTCTTAACAGATTTCATTTCATACTAAAATCCTTAGGCAAATATAAGCAGAAGTAAAATGTTCTCCAGCTGGGAGCAATTTTTGCCTCATCTGATCTCAGAGTATTTTATGCTTACCTTAAGTGGTTGCCACACATTCATGTGCATGCGCATGTGTGTGCGTGTGTGTGTCTATGTATTTCATTATTTTTTTTACTTAACCAAGCCCTTCATGTTTATTACATAAATGAATGAATGAATTTTCATAACATTTACACAGTAAAAAATAATAAATTCAAGAGTCTAATGTCTGAGTTACCTCCATTTTAACAAACATGATGAGAATTGTATTTTACAGACCAGCAAATTCAGTAATACCTGGTAAATGTGTTTGCTGTAAACTATTTTTCTTCTCTGATCAGAAATAGTCTCCTCATCTAGCAAATTTAGCATCTTATTATTTCCAGTTGTGCTTTATTATTTTCAGCCATTATAAGACAGCTTCAAGGGTATAGCTGCTTTCCCACATATGCTCAGAGATTTCTGATCTTGAACTCAGACTATCTGCTTCTGTTGCAGAGCCTTTCATAATAGACTACATTCACTGAATCTTCTCATAGGATATCAGTGTTTAGTATGTTTTCTTCTCTTTTAAGGTTCTGTAGGAAGTTGGGAAGTTGCTAAAGACCATTTTTCTTCTGATGAAGCAATTGAAGGTGATAATGAAGATGATACCATAGCTTATGACAAAGAAAATGAAAGTGCCGCAGAATCTAATGTTGGGACCAATGCAGGCTGGGCAGATGCCATGGCAAAAATTCTTAACAAAAAAACTCCTAAAAGTCAACCTACCATCCTCATCAAAAACAAAGAGCTGGAAAAGGAAAAAGAGAAAGAAAAACAAGAGAGACTGGAGAAAAGAAAACAGGTGTGTCTTACAGCTATCTTGTAGATTAAATTATGTCTGCTTCATTTATTTTTTGAAGGGGGAGGATCCATGTGCAAAAAGTAGTTTTAAGTGATTTAGGTGAAGAAAAAATTGCAAAAGGATGTAGACTGGTCAGGTAATTTGAGGGTCTACATGTGAACAGTTCAAGTTAGATATGGTATTTTGGGGATTAAGTGAATTGCCCAAGGTCACACAGCTAGTAAGTGTTAGGTGTCTGAGGTCAGATTTGAACTCAGGTCCTCCTCACTCTGGGGCCGGTGTTCTATTCACTGTGCCACCTAGCTGCCCCTACTTCATTTCTTAGCAGTACCAAGTTATTTCTGGCATTGTTTGCCCAATTAACAATAACTTTTCACTTATGCAGTAAACACAATTTTGAACATAACGGAATTACTCTCCTGGTCATGTTGGGTTTTTTTTAAGCAACCTTCAAGATTAAAAAAATTAAACTCCAAGGAAACTTCACATTTGTCCGTTTTAAGTTTATAAACATATAAGTGACCCAGTTGAGAGCTACAATTTTGTTTCTGGCAATAAATAAGTTATTCATTGTGTGCATATGTTTTCTGAACTTGGTTCTGAAATGACCTTTTGAGTATACTGTGTATTCTAAGGGATAGCAGGTTGGTTACTCTCTTGAGTTGAAAATGTACTGTGTAAGATTAATTTGTGGTCCCACAAATCAGAGATGACTTGCAGTTTTGTTAACTTGACTTGTTCACTGCTCGATAAACTTGAACAGTCTGCCTTTCATTACATCAATGCCAGTAGGGGTTTGAAAAGTGTAGTTCTTTGATCAGAGGCCAAAACTGTGTCATTAACTCGTGAATTTATATTCTGGTGGCTATTATAAATACACCATAGTTTTATGAAGGTTTTTAAAAATCTCTTATATCTGATGATGAAAATTGACTATGTATAATATTGAATTTTCCAAAAGATACTACTTGGGGAAAGACAGCTTTGCACAGTTGCAATGCCGGTATGTAAAGAGTCCCCTTAATGGTAATGCAAAGGACTATTACAAAGAAATGTATATTTTAAAGACAAAAGAAAATTAGAAGGTTCATAGGGTAACTCAGGACCTTCCTTCTTTGGTAGAAGATTAGGCCCTTTGACATATTATGTTTATAATACCGATTGCTGTATTTGAGACCGTAGGGTGGCAGAAATTTTCCATCTTTTGTGTAGAGGCTACTCTGAATTTGTTATTCTGTTAGACATGACTATGGGGTCATCTTAACTGTAGTTTTTTTTTTTTTAATACTTTATTAACTTCTGATTTACATCATCCATTTCCGCCAGATTTTGAGTTACAAATTTTCTCCCCATTTCTCCCCCACCCACCGCCCCAAAATAGCAGTTCCACAGGATATCCCCTCCTGCAGTCTGCTCTCTCTCACATTTTCCCCCATACCCCTTTCCACTTTTCCAGTGGATCTCTATGCCTCAGTGCCTGCACATCCCATTTCCCAATTACATGTAAGATGGTATTAATAATAGTATATATATATATATACATATATATACACACACATGTATACATATATATATATACATATTTGAATATTTGATTTAAAAACTTTCAATTCCAGATTAATTTCCTTCCTTCCCCATCACCCACCCCTACTGTGAAGATATGAAGTTCAGTATAGGTTGCACATGTGTGGCTAATGCAAAACAATAACATAGTAGATACATTGTAAAAGACTGATTACACTTCCCTCCCTCCCATCCCACTTCCCACCCACTCTACTCTCCACTTTGATCCCGTCTATTTTCAAAAGTGGGTGCTTCCAACCTCCCTCCCCCCAGCCTACCCTCCCTTCTATCATCCCCCCTTTCATCCCCTTCCCCCCACTATTCTCCTGGAGGGTGAGATACCCTATTTAGTGTGTATTTCACTCCCTCCTCAAGCCAAATTCAATGGGAATAAGGTTGACCCATTCCCTTTTGCCTTCCTATTCTTCCCCTTCATTGTAACCATTTTCCCTTGCCTCTTCTGTATGAGATAGTTTACCCCAATCTGTCTCTCCCTATCTCCTCTCATTATATTCCTCTCACCTCTTAATTTCACCTTTTAAGTATCATTCCTTCCTGTTAAATTGGACCTCTGCCCTCTATCTATGTATACCTGTAAACATATATACACACATTCACATATGTATTCATATGCCCATATACCCTCATATATAGACAAATTATATATATATATATATATATTTAATCCCTTCAACTACTGAGAAGTTTCATAAGTTACAATTATTGTTTTTCCATGTAGGATTGTTAATAGTTCAACTTTAATAAGTTCCTTATGATTCCTTTTCCCTGTTTACCTTCTCATGCTTCTCTTGCTTCTTGTATCTGAATGTCAAATTTTCTATTCAACTCTGGTTTTTTCAGCAAGAATGCTTGAAAATCCTCTATTCCACTGAATGATCATATTTTCCCCTGAAACATGATACTCAGTTTTGCTGGGTAGGTGACTCTTGGTTTTAATCCCAGCTTCTTTGCCCTCCGGAATATCATATTCCAAGACCTTCGATCCCTCAATGTAGAAGCTGCCAGATCCTGTGTTATCCTGATTGTGTTTCCACAATATTAAAATTGTTTCTTCCTGGCTGCTTGTAATATTCTCTCCTTAATCTGGGAATTCTGAAACCTGGCTATAATATTCCTAGGAGTTTTCTTTTTGGGATCTTTTTCAGGAGGTGATCGGTGGATTCTTTCAACCTCTATTTTGCCCTCTCGTTCTAAAACATAAGGGCAGTTTTCTTTGAGAATTTCCTGGAGGATGATTTCTAGGTTCTTACTTTGGTCATGGCTTTCAGGCAGTCCAATAATTTTTAAATTATCTCTCCTGGATCTGTTTTCTAGGTCAGTGGTTTTTCCCATGAGATATTTCACATTGCCTTCTATTCTTTCATTTGTTTGGATCTGTTTAACAGCATCTTGAAGTCATTAGCTTCCATTTGCTCCAATCTAATTCTGAAGCAATGATTCTCCTCAGTGAGTTTTTGAGATTCTTTTTCCATCAGGCAAATTCGGCTTTTTAAGGTATTATTTTCCTCAGTCAGGCTGTTGATTCTCATTTCATAATTTTCTTGCATTGTTCTCATTTCTCTTCCCAATTTTTCCTCCACTTCTCTTATTTGGTTTTCAAAATCTTTCTTAAGGTCCTCTATGGCCTATAACCAGCTTGTATTTTCCTTTGAAGCTTTTGGTGCAGGAGTTCTGACTTCACTGCTTTCCTCCTGTTCCATGCTTTGCTCCTTTTTGTCCCCAAAATAGGAGTGTATTGTTGGAATCTTCTGTCTGCTTTGTTTCCTTTGCCTGCTCATTTTGCCACTCAATTACTTGACTCAGGGGCTTTTTGCGACAGTAGGACTCTGCCACCAGACAGGGGAGCTTTTGTCCCAAACGCTGGGGTTTCCTCAGCTGCCGGAGGTATTAGATGGGTTCCCTCTCTGAGGTCTCCACACGCTCTGGCAAGCTGGACACACACCCCAGGACCTCCACCCTAGACTGCAATCCAGATCCAAGCAGGTTAAAGCAAGAGCAATTACCCCTCAGACTGGTGCTTGGTCCCCCTACACTCTGCAGGCCAAGAGCTGAAGCTGCCACGTGGTGCTGGCTGACTGTGCCGGTGTCTCAGCGGCTTTTCACCCTGCGGGTAAAAGCCATGCACTCCCACTTACTGGTCCCAAAGTTCAGACTGCACTGACCTCTCACTTTGTCCTTTGCATCTATGTGTTGATAAATCTGGAAATGGCCACAGCTGCTGCTGATCTGGAGTCTCTCTGGCTGAGGCTGGTCAGGCCCGCCCTGGGGCTAAAGCCTTGGAGTGGGGCTGGTCTTGGCTCCCAGAGCACTGTGCAGGCCTGCCGGGGTGTCCTCAGCAGGAGGTTAGCTTCTCTGTGTCATTTTGTGGGTTCTGTAGCTCCAGAGTTTGTTTAGAGTCCCCTTTTTACATGGATTGGGGAGGGTGGAAGCCGGAGCTGCTGGAAGGTCGTGCTTCTACTCTGCCATCTTGGCTCTGCCCTAGAATTTTCTTTCTTTCTTTTTTTTTTTTTTTTTTTTTTTTTTACAAATTTTGCTTTTACATTCTTGCTGAGGGAAATAGAATCTGAATCTCTCCTTGCATGTCACCTGGAAGAACATTGTGGTGGTTTGTTTTGTTTTATATTAGAATCCATCATTACCTCAAATTCCGTTGAGGGTGAGAACAACTTGAAAGTTTTCAAGGTTGAAGGAATGAGCAACAGCTCTTGTTTGGCAGTGTGCTTTGTATTTTTAAAAGGTTTTGGGACATAGTGAAGAAGCCTGAAAGAGCTTTTTATTTTTGTCTTAGTTTAATTTATGAAGGGTGGCTTAATTTCAAATGTAAAGTATCTTAAGTTTCCAGAATTTTAGCCATTTGACAAACAGTACAAAGTAAAATGCGTTTTATTTTCAAGCCATCCAGGTCTTTGTTCCCTTCATCAAGGCAGATTGTTGAAATTTGATTGTGTCACAGAATGCTCTTTGTCATTTAAGATGATACTGTGTGGTTGGGATAGGGGTGGGAAGAATAGGTATGCATTACTTCAGAGAGAAGTCAGGCCTATAGGGAGGTGTATACTTGCCAAAGATGTTTGCCACCTTGATGCTGTAATAGAAATCTAATGTAGGTAGAGTTCTAGTTGAAAAGGATTTTGCTTTGGATTGTGAAATCTTCCAGATACCTCTCTTTTGAATAGCCTTGTGTTGGTTGTATCATTTGGAACGCTGCAAATTTTTCTGAAAGTGATGTGTAACAATTCAAAAGAGTTGGACATCACTATCCTCATAAGAAAGACTAAGTGGATGAAGAAATTTTATTGACTAGATGATTATACACATTTGGATGGGCAGCCTAGAGAGCTTGTCCATCAGTGTATATGTATATATCTGAGACAGACAGTACAAATGGACAGGTTTGAGCCAGAGTTGAATAAGAGGAGGCTGGATTGCCTCTGGGAAATCGCAAAGTCCTTTAGTGAACCCAGGTTTCCATAGAAACAAAATCCCATCTTTTTAATACTAGTATTCTAGCTGTATTGGTATATGACGATAAGACATAGAATATAGTAGTTTATGAAGAATTTTTAAGTGAATATCACATAGGACAATGAGAAAGTGAGCAGACTGAGACATATAAGCACTGAAGAAGAAGAAGAGCCAATGATATCATGAGGGAAATATATGATAAGAAGAGAAGATTGACTTTTCACCTTGCTAGGGCAAGAGAGGACAGTTGGACAACCAGAAGTTCCCAATGGCACCCTTGTGATGTCAGAAAGTATTAGTAAAGGTCTCTGGACCTCTCTGTAGTAAACTTATAGGAGAAAGAAGTCTCACAGGATGAGCAAGCATTGAAGAGATGTGATCTTTATTGTGGACATAAAACTTTCAAGACAGAAATGACAGATCCGCTTCAGTTTTTCAGAGTTGTAAAGTATTTTTGATTCTAAATTTTGATGAATTTCTATGCTGGGGTTTTTATCCATTATCATGTTATGAACCTTTTGGGCAGTCTGGTGACTACAGAACTATAGACCCCTTCTCAGAATAATGTTATTAAGTGTATATAATAAAATATGTAGAATTAAAAAGGAAACCAATTATATTAAAATACAGTTGTCAAAGTATTGGGGTTAAAGCAAGCCAACTCATGGACGCAGGTTAAGTACTCTGTCTTAAGTCCTTTATGTACATACTCATAATGATGTTGTTTTAAAACTTTGATGAAGAGAATGGCCCTCGATCCTCCAATAGGTATATCTGTCCTGTTCTCACCTCATCCATAGGGCTGCTGAGTTGATGTGGGGTACTTACCTCACACCCTTCTCTGCCTTGCATGACTGAATAAGCTGGCTGTCCTCCAGGCCCCTGCTGTCCAAGGAAGCAAAGGCCCTGACAGAAACTCACTTGGGGTCTTTGTCTGACACAGCTGAGTGCTAACCACAGGCCATGTGAGCTGAACCCCTAAAAATGCAGTTTTTTAAAACCCCAGCAACAAACTAAGCCAAAGTGATTTATTACCTTTGTCCCTTTTCAGAGTATCATATCAAAGTGCGCTATACTTTCAAAAATGTCTAATGTTCTTTCACATAACAATATTTATAACACAGCTTGATAAGAAGCGGGAGTGGGAAATGATGTGCAGAGTGAAACCAGATGTTGTCAAAGACAAAGAAGTGGAGAGAAATCTTCAGAGAATTGCTACGAGGTAAGAAAATGTTTTTGTGCTTTTTAAAATAGATATATAAAAATTAGGGCAGGTAACCTGTTTCTAATAAGATTTAACCCTTAACAAGTAACTGCCAAGAGCCAAATTATTTATACGCAAGTCTATTTATTTGGTACTGGATTTAACCAAAAATTTCTTAAGTCTTATGAAAATATTATAGTTTAGACAATATCTAATTTGCTCAGTGCTCACTTGTATAAATGATCCTTTACCTTTTATCATGTTTTCATATTTCTCTTGAAATGGATCACCAAATTCATACTACTCAGCTGTTTTCTGTGGATTAAGTTCATAGCAAGCACATACTATACTGATTTTATTATGAATTTAATGATGATTATTTTAATACCAGTGAGAGTCACTTTACTCATGGACCCTTTAAAACTGCTTGGAACCTTAGAGTTCATCTCTTTCAAGCTCTTCATTGAAGGGAGAGAAGGGAGGATGGTATAAAAATCGTGTTAAAAATGCAGTTTTTAGGATTAAAATGAAAAAGTCCAAAAGCTTGTAGATTACTCTGAAGTATAAATATACTTTATCATGAATACTTAATTGCAAAAGAATATTCAAAGAAGCTAAGCAACAGATTTCTAAAAATCCAGAAATAACAAGAGACATCTGGTTATTCAGATAGTATTAATTTCAGAATTGGCTGTCTGTGTATAGTCAAACTACCTACTAGTTAGAGCAGAATTCAAAATCAATAACAAAACAGGGAGAAAAAAAGATAAAGATGAGATAGAGATAACATAAAATTAGATTATGTTGCATGCAATCTGATTAAACTAATTGTCAATTGAGGATTGAGAAATGGGCAAAAACGGTAATCGTTTACCATCACAATTTCTTAGAGAAATTTAACAATACCATATAGAAACCACAATAAGGAGGCTATTCTCAAAAACGATTTTAGTTAGCAAACACATTTCCTTGCCAAACAGAAACATGTGACAGGTCACTTCAAATTTAGAAGCTAACTTTTTTTGTAAAATGCTGCAGAAGAGACTGACAGATTGTATCTTCTCATGCTTAAAAAGGTAAAAAAAAAAAAGTGGTTATGGGGACTGTGAGTCTGCCAGGAGGTTGATATGAGAACTTGCTAGTATGTCATCACAAGATGGATGAAACTGAAAGGATGGTTGAATTGAGAATAAGAAAGAAACAATAATTACAACAGATCGACTGACATCTTTGCCATTTATCTCATCAGTGATACTAGTACAACCACTACATTTTTATTGTACTATTTCAGTACCAGATCTAATAGGTCTGTGACACTTAAGATGCTTGGCTAGAAAGGGACAACCACATACCAAAGAAATCTGTTCTTCAGGAGACCCAGTTTTAAGGACCTGGTTTTCTAGCTTTCTTAAGGCCAATTTTAAGAGTGAAAAAGATGACAGAAATGCTTCCTCCTTCTCCCAACCCTCTAAATGGCAAAGAAGACATCAGTACCTACTGATCAGGCTAATTCAGTTGCCTGTCCAAGAAGAACCTGTAATTAGCCCTTCCATTTAGTTGTAACTTCAAGTCTGGTTTCATTTAGACAGACATAGTGTCTCATCTTTATAAAATCTGTTAAAGTGATCTATGCATACATTAAGGATATCTTCTATGAAAACATGAGAAGGGAATAGAAAGGCCTCCCCAGGCACACACACAGCTAAGAGGTATGGAGAATATGAGGTCTTGCTGTGTTTATATGATTTCTATTTTTCAAAAATTGATTTGATAGAACCAATTGCATCCTTAAAGGATCTCCTAAACAAAGTGTCTCCCATGCATTTGTTTAATAAATGATTATGTGACAGCTGCTGTAGTGAAATTACTTAGTATAGATGAAGAATATGTATAATCTAGATTATGATATGTGGTTGTATGGATAACCATTAGTATGTATATTAAGCTCTATAAGTTGTTAGATTTCTAGGCCAAGTATTGACTAGCAGCAGGAGGAGAAGCTTAGGTTGCATTATGTTGGGGAAAATGACAACCATTTTCATTAATTCCAGTTTTGTTGTTATAACTCACACTAGTTACTGTTATGAATTATGTTTATGACAAGAGAAAGGGGGACGGAGGGAAGAGAAGAAAGTCATTTTTGAAGTATCTACTATGTGGCAAGCACTGTGCTAAGCACTTACAAATATTATCACATTTGATCCTCAACACTAGGTAAGTGCGATTATTATCGCCATTTTACAGATTAGGAAACTGAAGCAGACAGAGGTTAAGTGACTTGTTGATAGACTCACAGCTAGTAAATTTCTGAGACTAGATTTCATTTTTTTTTTAAATTTCTGAGGCTAGATTTAATTGTAGGTCTTTCTGACTCCAGGTTTAGAGCTGTATCCATTACATCATCTAGCTACTTCTACAACGTATGACGATATATATGCCTTGGGCTGCCTACTGCTCCAGAAGTCCTGTTTTTAACCCATTAGTTTCCTTTGTTAATTCTCTAAGATTCATGTCAAATCTGGAAATGACTGAGAATTGCAGACACTAGGAAACCAAAAGGCACGTGGTAAACATAAGTCATTTACAACATGATACCGACAGTGGCTTGTACTTCAATGAGGCAATATACCTCATTGAGTAGATATAACTGGAAAAGGGTGTGAGCCAGTTGTATAGAGGAAATGTATGGATGGATGGGTGAACATAGTCAAAAGTAACAGATGAATGGACTTGAGGGCTGTCCTCATATCCTGGAAATACTATTAAATAAGCACAGTGCTTCCTTTGGGGCATTAGAGTCAGCCTTGGAGGGGTGGCTAGGGGCACAGTGAATAGAGCACTGGCCCTGAAGTCAGGAGGACCTGAGTTCAAATCCTGCCTCAGATACTTAACACAGAAACTAGCCTTGTGACCTTGGGCAAATCACTTAACCCCAGTTGCCCTCCCAAAGCAAAAAAAGAATTAGCCTTGAAAGGATTTATATTATGACATGAATGATAATGGCACAAGATAAGGGGTTTTGGAGGGATTGTGATTTATGCTAGAGTGGAACTAGAATCTGTAATGATGAGATGCTTTTTCATTCATTCATTCATGGAACCATTGAAGTACTTATTTTTCTTTTTTGAGGAAAAGATCCCCCCCCCTTTTTTTTATTCTCTATTCCTTGTTTGTGAATGGTGATTTTTTTTTGTTTTAGTTTTCAGTTAGCCAGTAAACATTTATTAAGCACCAACTATTTGTGAGATTAGAGAAACCAGAAACCACAAATGAAGGTAGTCTGTTCCCTCTAGAAACTTTAATTTTCTATACAAGAGACAACATGTATGTTTTAAATATAAACAAAATAAATACCCAGGCAGTTTGAAAAGGAAGGGAAGTTGTTATCAGCTGGAAGGATCAGGAAAGACCTCACACAGAAAGTGCTGCTGAAGTTGAGCTTTGAAGGAAACTTGGAATTCTGAGAGGTAGAGGTGAGCAAGGAATGCCCTCTGGGCATGGGGATACTCTGTGCATAGGCTGAAGATGAGAATTAGAATGTTATGTGTGAGTAAAAAAGGATGCTAGAGGATTAGGTAGACTATAATATACATGAATGGAATAATACATAATTATCTTGCTCTGCCCAAGAATCTCCAAATTTCTCCCCCTCCCTAGCAGTCTTCTCACCCTAGAAGATTTCTGTGACCCCTTCCTCCATTTGGTAAATTCCTCACAAAACCTCCATGTTGAGAAAGTGGCTAGGCCAGCTATTTCCATTTACAACAGGGGAGACCACAAGTTCTTATATAGTATAGACAGAATAAATGTAAAAAGAATAAATACAAATATATGTAAAATAGTTAAATAAGAAATAGTGTGAGGGAGAGGGCACAAGCAAGGTGGGGGATTTGGGGAATCAGAAAAGCTTCATATAGTAGATGGAGGTTGTATCTTGAAGGAAGAGAACTTTGAGTAGGGAGTTCATTCCAAGAATTAGAGGTAATAGGGAGCCATTTGAATTTTTTAAGTAGAGAGTGGCATAGTCAAACTTCTGTGTTATGAAAAATCACTTTAGAAGTTGTATGGAATATAGATTGGAGAAGGAGGTAACATGAGAACAATTAGGAGCCTTATAATGGTACAGGTGAGATGAGAGCCCAAAGTAGAGCAGTAGTAGATAGTTGGATAGAGAGAAGGGAGTGAATACAAGATTTACTGTGGATGTTGAATTGATGACATAAGTAGTAACTGAAGTGATCCATTGGAACAGTAGCAATTCATTTCCCTGGGACACAGATTGGCCCAGTAAGAAGAATCCTCAGAAATGATTTCTAAAAAATCTCATTCCCATCAGAAAAAGAAAGAAACAAAAACACCCAAGTGGGGAAAAACATTTAAAATAACATTTAAATAAGCACTTTAAATTATAAACCAGATTTATTTCTTTGAAATTGTAAAGATGCATCTTTTGGAAACAGATGTTCCCTGGGATGCTCTAAAGTTGTGAATTTTATATTACTACAACTTCCAAAGGATTAAAGTTGGGGGTAACCTAAAGGGCATTGCGGAAATTCATGATTGACTTAATTAAACTACAGCACATATCTAATAAAGACCTTTGCTCTGCAAGTTGTATATAGGAAACTAATGAGGAAATGGATTTTCCCCCATGGCTTGGGCCTACCCATCCTCATCTCCTCATGTGACTGGCTTATATAGACTAGATTTAATTCTGGAGACCTGCCCCAAATGGGTTTAATTTTTCTTGCTTGTTAATGGCTCATCAGGATTTCTTCAGGAAAATCTCTAAAGAAAACTTATAGATGTATGACTCATGTGTGAATGACAGAACTTCTTTTCTCATAAAGAAAGTTAATAGGGTACAATAGGCATATTGGTAGTGGACCAATTTTTATTTCCTCAGCCAGAGAAAAATGTATGAGACAGAAAGGGCTCAAAAGGGAGCATAAACACATACAGAGATATAAACCACTTAAATAGTCTCTTGTATCCAGCTCTCCAGAAAGTAAAGACCCTTGCTTGTAGGACTGCTGAACAGGTATTTCTCATTTATTTCATAACAACACTATCTGAGCAATCTATAATAATTTTTTGTGGGAGGTTGCCAGGGTTCAGTTCTCCTGCCTGTGTAAGGCAGCCTGTTAACTACAGGAACCTCCTTTTCATGATACTTTTTCTGCCAGAAAAATGTGCTGTTCTAGAAGTTTTTTTTTCCTTTCCCTCCAGTTGTCTGGTGCCCAGCTCTTGGACTTAGGACTATCTATTAGGTAACCTCCAAGATTTGAAAGGTCCATTTCTCTCTTTTTTTTTTTTTTTTTAAGCAATCAGGGTTAAGTAACTTGCTCAAGGTTACACGGCCAGTTATTTCTGGGTGTGGTGCTGAGTGTCTGAGCCCGGGATTCGATCTCCAGGTCGTCCCAACACTGGAGCCGGTGCTCTTACTCGCTGAGCCACCTGGCCGCCCCTAAGCAATTGGGGTTAAGTAACTTGCCCAAGGTTACACGGCCAGGTGTTTCTGGGTGGGTGCTAAGTGTCTGAGCCCGGGATTCGATCTCCAGGTCTTCTCAACACTGGAGCCGGTGCTCTTACTTGCTGTGCTACTTGGCCGCCCCAAAGGTCCATTTCTCAATGTTTCTAGTCATTCACATCATTTAGAAAAGGAAACAGAAAGGTAGCTGGAACTCAAGTTCCAGAAACTCTGATCTCTGTCTTCGGTGGGTTACCATATTTACTATGGCCATATGCTTTTGCTCTATGTCACCTTTGGTGTTGGGATGGGGAGATAAATAAAGAATGGGGAAAGAATGGTTGAGTCATTTAGAGACAACAGAGGGAGGAGGTTCCTCAGATAAGATTTCAGTTGCCAGTCATATTTAGGGGAGCCCTAGTTACTGGGGCCAATCAAGAATTCCCATTATCCTCCCAGCAAGGGGCTAGGAGAATGTCTAGTTAAATGAGAAATAGCCCTTTCTAACAAAGGTCCAAGCTTTGTAATCATAGTAAGTGTATTGGAAAGACTATCAAATTGAGCATGGATTGTCCTGAGCAACCCTACTGTGTAGAATATTAGAATAGGAGGTTGGTCATTTGGTCTTGTGGTATGAGCAAGTGAACAGATAGACCTGTTTGCCATAAATATAAAAAGACCCTAGAGAAAGGCCTCAAGCATGATGGAAAAATATTGACAAGAATCATATAGGATGACATGAGCTTTATGATTGACATTGGTACAGGGCATATCCATGTCTAGAAAGTCACAGACCCATTGAAATATTCTGTAACTCTTCAATTACTATTGATGATGAATACACTAATGTTAACATACTAGTTAAATTCCACCATACTAGTTAAATTCCACCATACTTTTTATACTTTGAAAACCACATAATTCAGCATAATAGTGATTTTCATTTTTTAAAAGCACCAGGTTTTGACTTGGAAAAAAATGATAGCTGGAATTTGTTTTAAAATTCTTTTAAAAAGAACAGTTTTCTGGTTGTAATTGCCTTTTATTTTTACTTAATTAGAATGGGGTGGGGGGATTGCCTAATCTGCAGGGGTGTGGTGCAGTTATTCAATGCTGTTCGGAAGCACCAGAAGAATGTTGATGAAAAAATGAAAGAAGTTGGAGGTTCTGTGAGAAAACGCGCAAAGTTGATGTCGACTGTCACCAAGAAGGATTTCATTAGTGTTCTCAGAGGAGTGGATGAAAGCAAAAACAGCATGAGTCCCACAAGCCAGAATCCAAAAGACACACAGGTAAGAAGAGCTTGCTCTCCAAGGTGAAGGCTTTTGTACTAATGGATAAGATTTACCCCTCTGTCTTGTGGCACTTTAAATAAGTACATGTGGCCTAAAGGCATTAGTGCAGTAATAAAAATGAGAACTTAAATAACAATGGAAAATGTAACCTTATTATCATTAATAATACTGTAACAGTTACTATCTTCTCAGTCCTGCTTAGTGGATGGTAGGGAAGAATATGAAACATACATTATCAAATTTTTAAAGCTTCTCCTTGTTCTTTATGCCTATCAGTATAAATTCATGATACATATACTAGCAGTTATTACTGATAAACAGAAACTGTACAGAATGACATTTCTGATTTTTAGCATTTTTTGGACTTCTAGTACCATACTAATTTATATACCCTTTCATTTCATAGATAGATTATCTGTCTACTCTCAGTCAGAAGTAGGTGTATAGAAGTAGCTGTAATATATATCTGACAGGGCAACTTAGTTTCTCATTACTTTTATTTTAAAAAATGAAAAAACATTGTGCATTTGTGCAGTTTGCTCATTCGGGCACACAGAAGCAGATACACAGTAGAGCCTAATTTTTTTAGTATCTTAAATCATTTGGTATAAGCTTAGAGAAATAAAAGGAGTTGGATTCTTGGAGATCATTATGATAAGTCATCCTGTATTATTCATCAGTTAGTTTATGGATTAAGGTGTTTTTGTAGATGTTAGAGGGAAAAGTGTTAGAAGTTTTTATTCATTTGCTTTAAAATCACAAACTGAATTCTGCAGGCTTGTTGGAACAAAGGCACAATACATATAATTTTTATTATTATAAAAATATTTGACCCCCAGTAGCTTGCTTTCAAAGTTATATAAAATGAGTGCTTTGGATACATGTTCCTATCCAAGAAGTTGTACTTTTAAAAAGTACGTTTTAAATAAGTATTTGCATTTATATTCTGACTTTGATGTCCTTGGTAGTTGTGGAACAGTTTTTTGTCACTAATCCACTGCTATGAGCTAAGTGCTTTATAATGCCAACGAGAAGCACTTTAATCAGTCAGGACACTGTCATGTGTTTTTTGTTTGTATTTTGATGGAGCATGCTGAAACACTGTGGCACAGAGAACATTTAGGAATTTCATGCAAGCATGGTGTTGAAGTGTTTTTTAAAGTTTCTTGATTAAGTTACCATTTGGCTTGATTTTTGGCAAGCATTTCTCAACTTTTAAAGTCTGTCTATCTTTTTACTTTTGAAAGAACGAAATTGTATGTTTATGTAATAGAGGTGCCCACGAATACTTTAATAATTGTAAAGTGACTGTCTGTTAATTATAAACATCACATTTGGGAATTTATACTTTCTGTTACTCAAAATTGCAACAGACTGAAGATTTGCCAGTAATATTTTTATTGAAGTAAAAAAAAGTCATTTGGAATTGTACAGAAAGGAGGGAGGAGCAAGACGATGGGATTTCTAAATGTTTGACTTTTCTTCTTTCCCTTATTTAAGAATAATTTAAAAGAAACCTTTGTTACTGCTTTGATATTTAGGGTTTTTTAAGGATATAAAATTTAGATTTGCCTCCAGCAGATAATTGGTATTCTACCATACCATGGACATTTTAGCTTACTTCCTATTATACTCACCCCATATTCTCTCTCCAAGTTATCACAAGTATGCTATGTTATAGTATGGTTTGATTTGATATCAAGGATCAGGACAAAATTGAGATGAAGGCATATTGACCTTGTGTTAAGGGTCATCTGTCTCCACTTTTCTCCTCATTTCTTCCTCAAATACTTTTATTCTGATATAATATTCATAAAGTAGAAACCAAATTCATTATCACTGTTTTTAATATCTCATTTAAAAAGTAGGCAGTATTTTTGTGACATTATCACAGTAATTGAGTTAGTTTCCTCATCAAGAATTCTCTGTACCAGTGCAATCATTGGTGCTTACCCCACTCCAATTTCATATACTCCTTTTGCCCCCATTTAAAAAAGAAAAAAAGTTTAGTACAGTCATTATGAAGAATGAGCTTCAGGAGTTGATAAAGTTTAGAAGAGAAGAATTGTTTGGCATTGTAGATCATAGGATCATAAATTTAGAACTGGAAGGGACTTGAGAGGTCATAGGTTCCAGCTCTCATTTTATAGAAAAGGAAACTGAAGCTTAGACTTTAAATGATTTGACCAGGGTCACAAAGCTATTAAGTGGCTAAGATGGGATTTGAACCCAGGTCTGTCTGACACCAAATCTAGTGGTCTGTCCATCACACCAATAAATTAGGGCCCCGTTGAAGTTACATATCAAGAATTTGTCATAGGCAAAATTGACTCATTTTTCCCCCCAGCAACACTCAGAAGCCATTTAGCAATAGAAACATTGAATAGTAGGGGTTACCCAGGGATGAGAATTTTGCTTTTGAGCCTTGCAAAAAGTGTGTGAGTAGAGGAGTGAGGCTTGTCGAGATTATCAAGGTCAAAGAACTTGAGGGTAGTATGCAGTAAATAGCTGACCACTTTATCTCAGGTCAAAGATGATAATGTAAGCTGTTTGGGAATAGGGAGATGGGTTGGGAGAATGGGAGATGGACAATGAGATTGAAAGGTAAACTAGGAGATTATGGTCAGAGAGTAGAATTAGGGGTTAGCACAGATGAGAGCAACTTTTAGAAAGAAAAGGATGCATCAGTATAAGGAAATGGATTTTTAACTTAGTCCAGGAAAGAGAATGAACCAACATGATGAATGCTCCCTGGAGGATTTTTCTGTATTTTACTTTGTAAACCCCATTAATGCTTGTTGGTTCACCTTGCCACTGGGAGCCTAGGACCTCAGTACCTTCAACTTCCTGCTGCCATTACTTACAAAGAAATGCTGCAGTGAGAGACTTGTTATGAGAAGACTGCAACTCCAGTGAAATTTTGGATGGGGGTGTAGTACAGGTGATGAAATAGTAAAGGATGGCTTATAGAGAGTGATCTGGTTCCACTTCCCCAATCATTCTATAAATGTGTACTGCTATTGTTGCTTTATAGTATGTAAAACACTTTCCTTACAGTAATCCTCTGTGGTACATAGTAACAGTATGATCCTTCCCATTTTACAGATAAACTACCTAAGGCTCACAGAAGTCAGTTGAGATTAGCTGTAAAAAACTGGGTTTCAAACCCACTTCCTGTGCTCTTTCTGTTATACTGTGCTGTCCTGGGGCATCTCTACATAGTAAATGATAACAGACTATGCACAATTTTCTAGATTTGCCCTAGTACAATAGCTAATGTAATGTAATTATCTTTTGTAATGTGAAATTACCTATTGTAATTGTATGTGCTAACTATCATTACCCAGGTAGTTTTCATATTAATTCATTTATGGTATGGAGAGGTTATTCTGTTCTGTTTCAATGAGAGGGAATACTTTGAAATATGTTGCTCATAACACAGGTTACCTTTCTTGCAATGCTGGTCAAGGTACTTCAGTTTTCATGAAATATCTGGCAAGTATGGTACCCAGATGCAACTGACAATAGAAAAACTGGTGTACTCACCTGTGGCAATCCTCTGATTGGTTAGTATAAAAACTCCTGGATAAAGGTTACAGTCCATGCCTTTCCATTGTCTCCCTGGACTGCCAAAATACCATGATGCACCAGGCAAGAAGAATAACATGACTGCTCATTCTGCTTGGATGAGCTGGGGCTCACCCTTTGTTTGGATGAAATGCAGGCCATGCCATTCATTGCCTTGCCATGCATGTATATCACATCTACTCTGCTACTTTGCCCCTAGACCTCTAAGCAATCCCATCTGAGCTTCCATTGGCACCTGACAACACCAGGCTTTACCATCAGCCCCATTCGTGCATCCTTAGGATTTCTGAGCCTTTTCATCCACCCTGAAGTTTAATTCTATTATGTGTTATTTCCTCCTCTGAGAGCAAGGACTGTATGTTTTTTTTCTGCTTCTATCCCCAGTACTTAGCAGAGTGCTTGGCATATAGAAAGTGTTTTTAACAAGTATTTTGATATTCATTCATTAACTTTGCATCAGTTCATATGAGTTATTCCATACTTCTCCGTAGTCATCATAGTAATAATTTCTTTAACAGTAATATTACAATATATTAGTGTACCACAATTTATTTAGCCATTCCAGCATCTTTGGGTATCTACTATCTACTTTTTTCTAGTTCTTTGCTGCTATAAAAAGTGCTACTATAAATATTTTCATGTATATGAGGCCTTTTTTGTTATTTTTGGTGTATATATCTAACATTAGAATCCATGGATTATAGGGTAAGGACATTTTAGTTCCTTTCTTTGCATAACTCCAAATTGGCTTTTAAAATATTTGGACCAATTTGCAGTTTCATCAACAGCGCATTGTTGTGCCTCCTTTTCTACAACCTCCAACATGTATTATTCCTATCTGGTCTTTGCATATTTTCTGAGGTAAGACTGCATACTTGTGGTGATCTGCATTTCTCTTATTATTAGTAACTTTGAGGATTCTTTCATATGGTTGTTAATAGTTGAGAACTTTTTTTCATATCCTTTGAGTTTTTATCTGTGAAGGAATGACCAACGGCTAATTTTGCTTCTTATCACACACATCTACTCTTTCTGAATGCTTTAGGTCATATGTATTTGTGTAATATATTTGTTTTTGGTCTATTCGGTTTTACTTTATCGTACATGCTACAGCAACAGAAAGAAGAGTTTCTATTAAATATTTGCTTGTTTCATTTGAAATCATTTGCAAATTTTGGGGATCCAGATGGGAGTAATTATTTTTCTGGAAATATGCCAAAAGCTTTTTATTTCATAAAATTAGCTGTTTATCAAGGTATTTCTTAATCCTCCAGAGACTGGGATAATAATATGTTCTGAATTTTGTGTGTATGTTTGTGTGTGTTTCTTTTACATACTACTGTATGAAGATATTTTTACAATGTTATCATGAGTTTACATCATAAAAAAGCCTTTAGTGGCAGGAAAAATATAGACCATTAACTTTTTAAAAGTGATATTTACTAAAAATATATTGGTTTTGTAAAGGAAGCATCTGGTACGTTTTGTTACTCAGAGGCAGTTGGAAAATGTATTAAACTTGACATCAGAACAAGTTGTAGGTCCTAAAGTGAGTCATATCCCTAAACTTCTTACCTCTGTTTCTATAATATCTCTTTTTGTAATAATGGAATATCAGTGTGTTATCTCCATTTGTTTTGAGGACAAAAGTTTCTTGAAATTTTTTTTCTAAGTACCCATAGTACAAAGTACCCACAAGAATTTTTAGTGGTATAAATGGTTTTGATGGCATTAAAAGATTTATGTGAGCTTTTGTGAGTTATCATAAAAGAAATGGTGGATCAAGATTGTAATAAGGATAGTAATGAAAGTACCATTTGGAAGAGCAGTAGCTGTCCATTAGAATATGGATTTTTCCTTTTAACTTTCAGATATTAGTAAGTTATGTGTTAGGAGGAATAAGTGAGATACACAATGGAAAAATTCTTTGATTTCAGCATAGAAAATTGGTTGCTAATCGTGTGACTCTGGACAAATCATTTAATGTTGTTGGGCCTCAATTAAATGAGAGGATGGAATTAAATAGCTTCTAGGGCCTTTTCAGACTCTTAAATCTTTGATCCAGTGATTGATAATGACTAAATATTACTTACTTCATTTTCTCGTGCATAAAATTGCAAGCAAGGTATAAGATAGGAAATAATTTTTTGTTGGTATCTGTATTTATATTGCCATAAGGCTAATCTTCAAGAAAATGCCTTGGTAGATTTTTATTTTGTTCCATTTGATATTCACTCATAAATAAGAACTGTATTTTTTAGCATTTGCGTGTATGGTGGAGGGTATAGAATGCCATTCATCTATTGAAACAATTTACTTAAAATATTGTCAGCTTTGAAATGTCACTAAGTTGATGGGCATGGATTTGGAGTTCATAAACTGTTTTGGGAACAAGAAACTAAGAGTTAAAGTAAATAAATAAAGTAAATAAAGTCAGAGAAACACTGAAATTACCCCAAATCTAAAGAAAAAAAGTTTGACTTTCACTTAAATTATTATTGGAAAAAATTAATCTTGACAGGTCTTTTCCATTTTTTCATTTGTTTATTGCCCTCCTAGTATCCTCCTTAAATGTACCTGGGATTATCTGGGCCTAATTGGGTTCCTGATTAGAAGATCTCAAGAGTTGGAAGGGACCTCATATATTATATTATCTAGACTAGAGGTTGATTGAGGCCAGTGAGCAAAGAATGGCTTTTAAGTTAATAAAAAAATATTTATTGTATTTTAAAATGTATAAATCATCACCTGGAAGGCCACATTTGGCCCTTGGGCTGTAGTTTGCTGACCCCTGATCTAGACCAATGAGTCTTAATAGTAATCCTACTTTCAGCATCCCTGGCAGCAGTCATCGAGCCTCAGTTTGAAGACCTTTGGTGAAGGAGAACTGCATCCTGAAGAAGGCCATTCTACATAGGACAAACTCTCACCATCACTTCTTAAAATGAGATACTGCTCATAATCTTCCAGAATACTTGTCCATGATATTTTATAAGTGAATTTATATTCAAAACCATTGTTGATTTTGGATGACACAAGGCCAAGGTGTTTTCTAGGCTTTTGGCCTCTCTTTTTGTGGCAATTTCTTTGCTTCATTTAAACTTAGGAAATTGTAATAGTTTATGATGCTTTTAATTGAAGTTTTCCATTGTACTTCCATTTATAAGTAACCACAAAATATTAAAGAACTAAAGAAATTACTCCAGCATATTAAAATTACCCACTATGTTATTATTGATAGTAAACATAGATTATCTATGTGTGTATATGTATGTGTATACATCTCTATACACAATTTTTTTCTTTATTTAAAATATTCTTTGCGATATTTTGAGTGACCAGTGTTACTATCAGTCAACTTTGAACTCTCAAAATATTAATAGTTGCTTGATTGCTCTTTACCTATTGAGGAATTCATGCTAAAGTCATCAGATAATGATAAAATATCTTACTATATCTCCTCAGAATTAATTCATTTCCCTTAGTTCTCTTCAGTAAACACAGGAAAGTCTTTAAAGGTTTTCATAACTTTTTAAAAAAGTTACACAATACAGTGCACCAGTTTACAGAGATATAGCAGCTAGACTAAATTGTTGCCACCAGCTCAAACTACAACTCCACTTACATCCTAGTGTAGATAACCCAGAACTCTGTGTCCTCAATTCTAGGCATGAGTGCTTACAGACTACCAGCCTTAGCAGCCTCTCTCCTGCAGTCATCATCCAAAGGAAGAGGCCTACCATCCCTGGCACCACCCACAACTGCTAATGACTCTTAGCTAAGTCTAGGAGCCTCAGACTGCACCCTACTTCCAACATGGTTTGGAAGCTACGGCAGTGACCCTTGTGGAGATGTAGCCTGTCAGCTGTTTCTTCAGGTACTGCATCATCAGTCTCCTTATCAACTATAGCTTCTGGAGACCAGAAAAGAAAGTTCTTTCTGTCAAAGTCCTAGAAATCAAATAGTTCAGTATCAAAATGGGTCTATTTTTTTTTTAAATGGAAATACCATTACAGAAAATGCATTAATCTCTGCCCTGCCACTATATCCTATGGGCTACTGGGTCTTTTCCCCAGCTTTGCCTCTGAAACCTCTTCTGTATCTTATTTCCACCTATTAAAATGTGAAAGAGGAGGGTCCTGTTTCTTTTCTACCTGTATTGCCAGAGCTGAGCACAGGGATTTGTATGTAGTAAGTACTTAGTAAATGCATTTTCATTCATTCGTTCCTTTTGTTGAGCTTTAAATTTTCATTATACAAGTCATTATGTGTATTGTTCTTGGTTCTTTTTTTCACTGCGTCAGTTCTCACAAATCGTCCGTTTCTCTCAGTTTCTCATTCACTTCATTATTCCTTATTTCACAAGAATATTTCTTTACATTTGTATAACCATAGTATTTCACCTGCTTCCTGATAGATGATATCTATTTTATTTATAGTTCTTTTCTTCCACAGAGTTGTTATAAATATTTTAATGTTTATTGAATCTTTGTCTTTGTTATTTTACTTGCTTAGAGCATATGCCCAATAGAGGGATCACTGCATCAAAACATATGGACAGTTTTAGTTAATTTTTTTAACAATTCCAAACTGATATCCACACATTGAACCACTTGACAGCTCCACCAGCGGTGTATTATTGTGCCTTTTTTTCCTACAGCCCCTTCAGCCTTTTAATAAATTGATTTAATAATATGGGCCCTAGTTTAAAAATAAACATATTGGTCATGGAGGGAAATGAATAGCAGAACTAGGTTTCAGAGTAGGACCTCTGGCTCAAAATCTGACACTCTTTCCATTATACTATACTTGATAGCTGAATATTATTCAAAGAGATCCATGTACAGTTGATTTGGGGAGGGAGAGGATAGAAAAGATAAGAATTCATATGACATTTCCTATGTGCCAGGCAGTGTGCTAAACACTTTACAAATATCTTTTGATCCTCAACAGTCCTGGGAAGTAGGTGCTGTTATTACCCCCATTTTATAGTTGAGGAAACTGAGTTAGAGGTTAAGTGACTTGGCCAGGGTCACATAACTAATAAGTGTCTAAAGTGGCATTTGAATTCAGATCTTCTTTATTCCAAGCCTGGTGCTGTGTCCACTGTGCCACCTAGTGCCTCATTGAGGTAGTGATGAGACAGACTTCTCAGATGTGGTAGAAAGGATTTCTGTTCAGGTTGGACTTTTAGCTTCTGTTATCCTTCTAACTTTGAGACACTGTGATTCTTATTTTATGACAGTAAGGGAAATGTGTTTACTTTTTGGTGCTCTCAGAGTTCAATTTTTATCATCTGACAAAATATACTTGTCCAGAATATGCCCTTCCTTGATAATTATAAGTGAAGGTGTGGTATATGTTAGAATCTGCTGATTAGTTCTTGTCATTAATGATTTACCACTTTAAGGAGCTGAAAAATGTACATTGTGTTTTTTAATTCGTTTTTCCTAACATTCTGATAATTTTAGTCATGTCTTGGTCAACCAAACCATATTTTCTTGTCTAAATTTGCCTTCTTTGCTCTTTCTTTAGAAATCTAAATTACTTTATTTGAGTGCAAGCTAACTCTAGTACATTATTTTTTTTAACTGCAGGATTTTCTAGAAATGTACATTAAGGTTTTGAAACCACCATCAGGTCACACAGGAAATAATCATGAGAGACAGGATATGAACCTTGGTCTTATGATTCCAGAGCCAGTTCACTTTATGCTTTTTCTTTTCAAAAACTTTTTTGTTTTAATCAGCCCAGATCCAACTGCGTACCCACCCAGCCTTCCCCCCATTGAGAACAGGAGAGAGTGTCTCATTCTATACTCTTTGAGGCCTTCACCTATCTCTCTCAAGATATTTCCTCATGAATCCTCCGGAATAGTGGTTAGTCATTATGTTGATCATAGTTCAGGACAGTAGTATTCCATCACATTACTATACCGTAACTTATTTAGCCATTTCCAAGTTTATGGGCACACCCTCAGATTTCCAACTTTTGCCATTTCAAAAAGAGCTATAAATATTTTTGTATATTTTTAGAGTTTGTTTTGCATAGTACTCATTCTCCTCTTTAATCTACTGTTCCTCTAATTCTCCCTACCTCCTCCTCTTTTCTCTCCTCTTTTGCTGTTAAGTAGATGTTTTTGTTTATGCATGCAGATGTGTAACACATTCTTTCTTTTGACCAGTTCAGATGAGTGAACTTTCAGTTGTCAGCTACTTCCTCTCACCTCCTCTTCCTTGTTTGTAGAGATATTTACTGGTTCACTCTGGTTATGTGAGATAATTTTCCCTAACCTTCCTTTCCCTTCCTACTCTAGCATATTCCTCTTACTTTTTCTTTTCATTCTTTCCTTAAGATCATTGAAACCTAACAGGATTGAACTCCTTCTGTGAAACCTGATGTTGATAGGAGTCAAAGGGGACACATGTATCATCTCCGTATATTTGAATGTAAGCAGTTATCCTTGTTTTATCCTTTTCATTTATTTATCTTTTTATACTTTACTTCTGTGTTTGAACTTCAGAATTTCTCCACAGCTCTGGTCTGTTCATAAGGAATGGTTATAAGAAGTCCTCTTTTTTATTAAAAACCCATTTTCTCCCCCGTAGGATTATACTTAATTTTTCTGGATAAGTTATTCTTGGCTATAAAACTATATATTCTTTGCCTTTTAAAATACTACATTCCAAGTTCTTTACTGCTTAATAGTGACAACTGCTAAATCATGTGTGAACTTTACTGTGACTCCTCAGTACTTTGGTTCTGGCTGCTTGAAGTATTTTTTTCTTTTACCTAGAAGCTCTGCATTTTGATTATGTTGTTCATAAGAATTTTCTTTGGAATTTTCATTCAAGGATTTCTTTCAGGAGGTAACCAGTAGATTCTTTCTGTTTCCATTTTACCATATGGTTCTAAGAGATCTTGGCAGTTTTCTTTTAAGATTTCTTCAGTTAGGAAATCTAGGCCCTTTTTTGGTCATAGTGTTCAGATAGCCCAATAATTCTTACTTTTTTTTTATCCTTGCTCTGTTTTCTAAGTCACTTGTTTTTGCTGTGATATACTTGACGTTTTCTTCCATTTTTTTCCCTCCTTTTGACTTTGTTTTAATATTTCTTGTTGCCTCGTGGAGTATAGGGTTTTTATTTGGTCCATTCTAAATTTCAGAGAGTTTATTGCTTGGGAAAGGTTTTGAACTTCTTGTGCCAAGCTGTTATTTCTCTTTCCAATCCTTTCTTCTATAACTCTCACTTCTTTTCCAGTTTTTTTTCCCTCAAGCACTCTAATCCCATTTATAAAAACATTTTTTTAAGCTCTTGCTTCATATATTCCAGGAATTCTAATTGAGTTTGTGCCCATGCTGTGTTTTTCTTGTATATATTTTTAAAGTCATTCTCTTCTTCTGCTTTTGTGTCTTGAGACTCACTGTCACCATAATAGCTCATTATGGTAGGGTTGTTTTTTTTGTTTTCCCATTTTTCTAGTACACTTACTGATTTTGGACTTGATGTTAGGGCTAGGCCCTGTGGAACTTCTGGAGGGAAGGGCTGGGATGTTCCTGTTCCTATTTTTTTGCATGTGTTATTGAATATTATGTTATTTCTGGATCTCAGGGATAGGCTGGGGGCTTGCAAACTTTTAGTACTCTCATAGGAGTCTGATTCAGGACAAAGTCTGATTGCTATTCCCCTAGTCTGAGCTCTACAAGTTCCTCACTTGGGTTTGGGTGTTTGTATCCATCAAGTTCTGATAGATTCTACCTCTTATCAGCCAGCTGGAAAACTGCTGGTTCAAAGTGGCAGAATTGCAGGTTCCCCCTTTGGTTTGGATTTCCTGCCTTGGCCGTTCCTCTGTTGGCTGGGCTAGATGCTGGAAGTGAGGTCTTGCTGTTAGCTTGGAATCTGAGCCACACCACTGCTGCTTTTGGCTTCTGAACTTCCTCCTTTTTTCAGTACATTGCCTGGGACCTCCTTACCTCAGAAAGGCAATACCACAGTTCTGCTTTTCTTCCCCTGAATCTACTCAGGATTGGGTAGTAGGTAGCTTTCTGCCAGTTGGTACATATCACCATTGTAGTTCCTGAGCATGGGTCTGGAGGTACCCCAGTATGTATCTCAGACCTCCTTTTGTTTTGGTTTCCAGCCTATTTCAAGCATCTGAAGTTCTCCATTGGTCAGGTTCTTCTGCTTCTACTCTCTTCCTAGTTTTTGCAGACCTATCTGTCTCTCTCTGCCAACCTGGGCCAAAGGACTTGCTGTGACTTTTTCTGAATTTCTTCATCAGGATTTGATCTGGTGCATTTCATAGATCTGTTTGGGAGAATTACAGACTGAAGCTCAGTTGCATTGCTTCCTTGTATTCTACCATCTTGGCTCTTTGCATTTTCTACTTTTTACATTATGCTTTCCCCCAGCCCCAAATCTTTAATGAAGCAACAGTACCTGGATTCCCAGTGACAATAAACAAACATCATTGAGAAGAGTTAATGACATGAAAATTACAACTGATCAAAGAAAACATGTTTATTAAAGAAATATGGTCATAACTCTGCATGGTTTCCTGAGAATATCACTATCCTATTGCATATTGGTTCTTTTTAAGCAAACTCCTGCCTTACAAAAACCTGCATAGGCATTCTTTAGGTTTTTTAGTACTTAGGTGTCTTGCTTGGCTCCATTCAGCATTTACGCCATCCTCCCTTTGCCTAGGACTTTCCTTGCATCTATTCCCTCTAGTTCTGAGCCTCTCTGCTGAAATTTTCCACTTATTTCAGTCTCATTCCTTCACAGATACCATTATCTTCTCAGGGCTGCCCTAATTTCTATATTCATTGAAGTCCTTTTGGGTCAGAACTCCCCATTTCTGACCATTTCAGTTTGGTCTTTGCTGTCCTTTGGCTTTTCATTGCTTTGGTTACTCCCTGCTGGTTCACTTAGATACCTGAACACTATTTCTTTCCACTTGTACCAAATATATTTCCTCCTTATAAAATTGTTCCTATTATTAACTGTCCTTTATAAAGTTTTATCCGAAGAAGTGTTTTTGTTTCCTTTTGTCAATGTAATTAACCACATCGAATTCGGACATGGCTATATATATTGATGTTCAGTTTCTTCAAGATTTCTTTAGAATTGAAGTCAGACAAAACTTTTGATATTACATTACACTTAAGTATGGTCTTATCTAATGGTACAGGATGGAGTAAGTATAGCATATTACAATTCTGTGAGGCTAAACTAACTGATAAATCTTTTTTTCCCATAATAGCCTAAGAACCTGGATAGTTGTAGCAGCAAGCACCCCAAGCGTCCTCAGGGTTTGCCGCCCATACAGGTTCTTGGATCTGCTTTGTTAAAGGAAAGCAACTCAAAATGGGTTAACAAGCTTACTTTAATCAGTCAGACATATATGGTTTACCTTGTTCAGGGGAAAAAGGTCAGCACCCTGAACTTCAAAGCATACAGGCAGAATTATCAAGACAGAAACAGATCAAGTAGACAGATTTCCAAACTGTCCAACCATTACATCCATACCCAGTCAACATCTGGGTTTCCACATCTGGGTTTTTCAAAGCCGGGGGACTCTCAACAAGGGCTTCCCAGAATTCAGATCAAATCACAGAACACTTCTCAAAGTGAGTCCCAAAACAAAGCTACACATCAGGGCTTATATAGCCTTCTCCTGGCTCAGAGAATGTAACAACCTTTTGGACCTACTGGCCAATCAAAAAGTATCTACTAAAAAACAAGCCTCCCACCCCAGGCTCCAGGTGCACTTTAGCCCAGGGGCAGGGAAGATCTTTAAAATTTACGTTCTCATTACAATAGTCCATCGTAAACAAAATTTATTAACTGGGAGATGTTTGGATACTGTCCCAAAACTACCTATGCATGTGGCTATAAGATTAATGTAGTGTTTTCTTCATAACTCAGGGAGCTTAGCTGTAGATTTGTCATCATAATACAGATGAAAAAAGTGAATCACGTAAGTTGTATACAGCATTAGTGAAGTATTTCAAGCACTTTGTAACAACTTTGTGAGGTTGGTAACATTAAATATCCCCATTTTTCCATAGAAGGTTAAGAGATTGTTATTTACGCATTATCAGATAGTTCCTATCAGAGCCAGAATTCAAACCTTAGTTTCTTAATTCCAAGTCAGGCACTCTCTCCTCTACCTAATTAGTAAGGAATTGACAAAGCTCAAATGAAAAAAATCAGATGTGGCCCTGAGGACAACTGTTTTTTTTCTTCTGTACCATACTGATTTTTAATGCCACTTTTAAATAAAATTATAGGGAAAGGGAAACTAAATTGCCCCGCCCCTTTTTTTAAGGGTGAGGGGATTATACGTGAATTAAATGACTTAGAAGTCACTCTGTAAGTTATGATTTAGTTGTCCTAATCCAATTTGTAAGGATTAGAATGGAAAATCAAAATTGTCATAGGCAGGAGGTTAGATTTTTCTAGGACTGAAAGGAGTACATTGATGTCCTCCACCCAGTGTTATAGTTTTACTGTGTATTTCTCCCTACAACTCTTTTAATTTTTCCTTTAAGTATTTATGTGCTATTCCATATAGTGCATATTTTAATATATTCATAACAGTGCATAATATTTATATTCATTCTCATATGGAACCTTTCAAAGATTTTTTTCTCTAGTTATATGTAAAGAAAATTTTTAGCATTTATTAAAAAAAAAAACTGAGTTTCAAATTTTCTCACTCCATCCTTCTTCTCCCCCCTCCCTGAGATAGTAAGCAATTTGATATAGGTTGTACATATTCAGTTATAGAAAACATCATGTGGTACCTTTTGATAAAATGTAATTTTCCTGTTTATTTCTGAAATCATGATTATTATCCTTTCCTTCTTAATTTCAGCTGAAATATAATAGATGTTTCTCGATCCCTTGTAACTGACTCTTTATGTTTCAAATACGTTTGTCAAAAGCAGCATATTGTTGACTTCTGCTTTCTGATGTACTTTGTTGTCCTCATCAGTTTTGTGGAGGAGTGAGTTGTGAGGGAGTGATGGAATTAGGCATAACTAACTTATTTCAAGAAATTTGGTCATGAAAGGGAGAAAAAAGATGGGATATTAGCTAAATAGAATAAAAGAATTGTTATCTTCTGTGAATGAAAGACATTTGAACATGTTAGTAAACACATGAAGAGTAGACTTTGAAAAGAGTCATTTTGAAGCTTTTCAATAGAGGGTTTGTTGGAGGAGATGGAGTAGGGGATAAGATCAAGGGCAAAGATAAGAGGAATAGCCTTAGCAAGAAATGACACAGAAGAGAAAGGTTGTGATTCTGAAAAATTATATGGAGTGGAGAAAGGGAATTTTGGACCCTCCTTTTGGATGGCCTCAACTGCAGTGAATGCTATCCTAGAGTCTGGGAGATAACCCACATATGCATCATTTGGAGTAGGGGGGGAGGGAGGGGAGCGGGAATTGCCTTCTTAAGAAGCAAAAATTTTCTAGCATTAATTTCTAAATCTTTGCTTTCATTGAATAATAAAATGGAAGAAGCTATGTCAGAAGGTATTTCCCATTCATGAGATGTCTTTTAAAGGAGACTTGGTAGCTACTTATTAGGGATGTTGAAGATGGGATTCTTTTTAACTACCATATATACTAGGTGATCTCTGAGGTGCCTTCTGATTTTTGTTTCTCTATCTGTCCAAGTATCATTAATGATTCTTTGTTTATATTCAGTAAACACATATTTAACTCTAATAGAGGAAATCCTTCAGAGAAACCTTAATAAACTTAGAGATTCCTTTAAGTTTGTATATGTGTGTAGTTCTGTTCTAATTTATATGTTTGACAAATTTGGATTTTAAAACAATGGGTTTTCTCAAGACAGCATGCATTAATACTTTTATTGCATCTTTCATAGTACTTTCTCTTCAAATTATATTTATGTGTGTACACATTGTGGCCTCTTACTGAAATGTAAGCTTCTTGAAAGTAAAGTATTTTTTATCTTTTTATCTCCAGTGTCTGGAATAGTGCCTTAAATGTAGGAGTTACATAATTAGTGTTTACTGAATTGAATAAGGGAAGAGATATTTAATAACT
Organism: Petaurus breviceps papuanus; assembly: GCF_028583685.1. Lineage (NCBI taxonomy): Eukaryota > Metazoa > Chordata > Mammalia > Diprotodontia > Petauridae > Petaurus > Petaurus breviceps. Next base: position 4,572,902 of record NW_027187317.1, on the reverse strand, counting down.
GCTTATTGTACGGCAAGCATTGTATTAAACACTGGGGATGCAAATTAAAAAAAAACAAAACAGTTCAGCTGCAGGGTAGAGGGAAAGGCCCAGATGGCCTTAAAGTATACTAGCAAGCCAAATGACAGTTGTAACTATGTAAGACCTGGTAGATTTCCATTCAATGAAAGGCTTGAAGTTGGTGACTCCCTGTTTATCCAGGTGGTATGAATGGGAAATCTTAGGGGAGAGGCCAAGGGAACACTGTCCCTAAAGCTACTTCTTCCTTCCTAGCTATCTTTACTATCATTGGAGAAAAGAACCATTCCTAGGAAGCTGATGGAGGATGTATTATCAGCATAACGTCAATTAGTATCAGATTTAAGATCTACGAAGCATTTATGGCATTTAAAGTTTTATTTGGCATTGTATTTCACCTGTCTCAATTGCTATTTTATTTGACTTTAGAAAGATATCTTGATCATTTCAACCTATTGCCATTCTTATTTAGAGAATATCATCAGTAATGGATTAAGTTGATGCCCTCTGAAAGTCAGCTTTGAGAAGTTGAGCCTGTGAAAAGCAGTTACTTATCTTAGCACCCACACCACACCAACAAGAACTGTGACCCTTTGAAGAAGGGAAAGAAAGGGCAACGGTAGAGATCAATTATTTTTCTTTATTGCATCCACAATAGAAGAAACATTTTCAGAGCACTGAATTCTGAACAAGGTAGAGTTAGTTTCTTTTAAACATAGTGTTATATTAAGAACTCAAAGTCACAGGATTTTAGAACTGGAAGGGACTTCTTCTTGTCCAAGTTTCTCACAGTAGAGATGAGAAAGCCAAGCCCCAGAGAGGTAGTGAGTTAAATAGCAGAGTAGCATAGCCATGACTTTGACCCTGGTCTCCTGATTTGTAGTCCCATGTAATTTCTGCTTCATGATCTTAAGTCTATCTATACTTCTATTTTTAAGGTACAGTTAAAATTAATATAATTTGGAGGTGTGTTTCTCATCCTGGCCTAACCGGCAGGCCTCCCACCCCACCCCCACCCCTGAGTATCATCTACTGAAGACTTGTGTAGCTTTCTTGGTACCTTAGTCAACTTAAAATAGAATCTGGGAAGTTATACAAACAGTAAACAAAAAAATGAAGCCAAAATAGGCTTATTGCCCAGAAAGCCAGCTAAGTGCAAGAGGAGGACAAAAATGAAAAGTAGGTAGAGGGGAGAAAAGTACAGGAAGGCATCTGGAAAACCATCACAGAGTACTCTTTGATAGAAAAATTTTGCTGGATCTGCAGTAAAGATCTTCATGTGGTATCACAGAAATAAAAGCTGTCCCTCCTTTTTGGCATTCTCACATAATTCACATCCACATTCTCCTACACATTTTAAATTAATGGGATTTTGTACTGTGTTGCTTACTTGTACTCATTGATGTTTGAATTTATGCCTATTTTTCGTGAGTGTATGGTTAATGAAGGGGGTACCATATTCATATGGGGATACCATATTCTCAGGAGTTTTCAGAGCAGGCTTCATATTTTGATGCCAAATTTGACAGTAGCTGTAAAGTACTTAGTAAAATCTTGTTAAGGGGTAATAAAGCTGATTTAGCAAGTATTAAGAACTAGTTTTTTTATTTAGAGCAAACTGGATTATACCTTTAAAAATGAAAAGCATGAACATTTTTTTGTGTAGTGAAAACATAATGAAATTAACTCATGCTAATTGCTAAATATAGAAGTGGATTTATTGCTTCTTGTCCAGTATTTAATTCTATTTTTCCATTCATAGCAGAAACAGATTTTTTTTTTCATGAAAGATTAATAAATTAAGCCCAAATTTGTGTTTTCAATTTGCTTTGCCAAAATCTATGTATATGAACAAAAACCTTTTATACTATGAAGTAGAAAGAATGTTGTTTTGGGTGTCATTGATGAACACTTTTTTTTAGAAGGGCAGGTTTCATGTTTTCAGTAGATAAAAACTGCTTGTATTATTCTAATTAAATATTTGTATAAAGCCAGGCCTGGAAGGGGAGGGTATTATTTTGTGGTCCTGTAGCATCTGGCTTTCATTTAAATACTGCCTGGGTTTGCTTTTCAGTTGATGTTGCAGCAGTCATATTGGTTGCTTGAGGTCAGTGAGAATCAGTAGTTTTGTTTGTTTGTTTGTTTGTTTTTAAAGCAGAGCTCAAGCATAGTTCATTAGGTTTACTAAATTTTTGCCATAACTATACTTAGTTGTTAGGACAATTTCTCATTTGATAGAAGCAAATGCCAGTGTTGTCTAAAATTCTAGTATTGTCACTTTTCTTAGAATTCCTAGACTGGTAGTAAATTATAATAATAACCTTAATTTTTTTAGGTCCTACTCTAAGACTTTATAATTCTCAGTGTTAGAATCAGTGACTTGAGTCTAATTTTTACTTTAAAAATGAGAAAGGGAGGGATAAAAGAAATTCTCACAAATTTTAAAGTATTAAATGTTAAAATGATAAGATCTTTGGGGATTTTGCTATATTGCTCAGTAGGAACCTTTTGTGGTGTAAGATATGCCATGAACTTTCCAACATTTATTAGGGGAGAAGTATCCCTTTCCACTTATCTAGCCATCTGTCCATATTATATCTTTTTCTAAGTAAACTTTATTCTTTTGGGGAGTTATATTCTGGAAATGTTGCTATAAGTCAAATTCATTTTTTCCCTATGGAAATTGATATAAATTGTCTATCGCAATCCTGACTATATGACTGAACTGATCAATTTTTTTATTGAAATAATCCATAAACATCATGTTTAATTAACTAAATAGGTCTACGTAGTATATATAAATTAATTTAATAAAGGTAACAGTCACAGTAACAGGATATACTATATATAAAGCTTTTATCTTTGTGATTCTTGCCATATTCTTTTCATTCTTTCTATTATTATAAACACCAAAAAGTGAGTATTTACATATACTTAGTAGAACACAAAAATAGGACTGTATGTTAAATTGCAAAAATCTTAAATGTTCAAGTTTTCTTCTTAAGAATATAAGATCGGGGGTGGCTAGGTGGCACAGTGAATAGAGCACCAGCCCTGGAGTCAGGAGGACCTGAGTTCAAATCCGGCCTCAGACACTTGACACACTTATTAGCCGTGTGACTTTGGGCAAGTCACATAACCCCAATTGCCCTCCAAAAAGCAAAAAACAAGAAAAAAAAGAATATAAGATCAACATTTAACTTTCATAGCTAACCTGTTTTTCAAGACTTCTTTCTGACTTTCCTTCTTTTATCTAATAAAAAAATATGTTTTAGTGGCCCTTGTTTCTTTTGGGGGAATTATACCCCTTTCTTTCACATACTCTACTTTTCCTTAGCACCCACCTCATAAAAAGAAAAACAAAACTCTTTTAACATGTATGTAATTGAGCAAAACAAATTCTCACATTGTGTCCAAAAATATATGTCTCATTTTGCTTACGTCTATTTTTTTTGTCAAGAGGCAAGTAGCAAGCTCCATTCATCTCTTCTAACCATAGTTGATCATAGTATTGATTAGAGTTATTAAGTCTTTCAGTCGTTTTTCTATTTAATATTATTGTATAGATTATTCTCCTGATTCTACTCACTTCATGCAAGACTTTACAAGTTTTTCTGAAACTTGATTTCATGCTTTCTTATTGCATAATATTTATTCCATTAATTGTAGAGCCTTCCCTTAATTTTTATTTCTACTACAAAAAGAACTCCTATAAATATTTTTATGTATATGGGTCCCTTCTTCCCTTTATTTCTTTGGAGTATAGGCTTATTTTTTAATACACTTGGGGACATGGTTCTAAATTGTTTTCTAGCTGCCAATTATGCATTAGTGGATTAATTTCCCTATTGTCCCTCCAAAAATTGCCTTTTTCCTTTTTTGTCATCTTTACCAATCTGATGGGTATGAGTTGGAAATGCAAAGTTGTCTATGTTTACATTTTTCTAATTCTTAGTGAATTGGTGCATTTTTGTAAATATGAGCCTTGGGGAAGCTAGGAGGTGTGGTGAATAGAGCACCAGCCCTGCAGTCAGGAGGACAAATCTGGCCTCAAACACTTAACACTTACTAGCCGTGTGACCTTGGGTAAGTCACTTAACCCGAAATTGCCCTGCCCTTCCTTCCCCCTCCAAAAAAGTATGGTTATTGATAGCTTGGATTTCTTACATTGAAAATTTTTTGGTTATATCCTTTTGCCTTTTTGGTCTTTTCAGTGATGGCTCTTTTTCTTATAAAATTGAACCAGTGCCTTATAAAGTCCTTAAAGTCCAGTTCCTTAAAGCGAGTCTAGTTCCTTAAAATCTTTGGCTTTAATAATTTAAAACTGTATTAAGTCTTTTGAAGCACCCTGCATATCTTAGATATGGGACCTTAATTGAAGAAAATTACTGCAAAGATTTTCCCCCGTCATTATAGTTAACTGTTTTCTTCCTAATTTTAATTGCTTTCCTCCCCCACCCCCCAAACTTTTTAAATAATCAAATTTGTCCATTTTGTCTTCTGTGATTTGCAGTTCTTTGTTTGGTTCTGAATTCTACTCAGAAGTTTTTTTTTTTTTGCTCCTCTGATTTGTTTATAATTGTCTAAGTCATGTATCCATTTTGTTTTTATCTTGGTATGTGGTGTGAGAGAGTGGATTATATTTAAATTCTGTTAGATTGATTTCCATTTTTCTCAGCATCTTTTGTCAAATAGTCCTTACCCAAATCCAGGCTATTATGTATATTGTATACCTAGTCTCTTCCACTGATCAACCTCACTATTTGATGATTAGCCATAGTTTGAGATCTGGTAATCTAGATTCCTGTCCTTTCTCAACTTTTTTTTCGTTATTTCCCTTGTGGTTCTTGATCTTTTGTTCTTCCAGATGAATTTTGTTGTTTTACTTTGGTAATTAGATTGATATGCTACTGATTAAAATTATACTTGGTATGGATATAGTTCCTCTTTGTCTTAGTAAGTATACTCCTAAGAACTTTATACATTCTGTAGTTATTTTGAATGGATTTTCTTCTCTTGTTGTCAGGTTTTATTGGTAACATACAAAAATGCTGATGGTTTGTCTCTTTTTCCCCCTGGAACTTTGTTATTGATTTAGTTAATTTTAGTTGATTTTTTTCATAGTTTGCTAGATAGAGCATCATAGAATCTGCAAAATAAAAAGCTATACTTTTGTTTCCTCCTAGCTTTTGTTTTTCACCTCAGTTTCTTGTTCTTTCTTGTCATTAAAGCTAGCATTTATGTATGTATATTAAATAATAGATGTATATTTAAAAATAGTTCAATCCTTCAGCATTACATACAGAATGTCTCTCTTGTTTTTAGATGGATACTGTCAGGTTAAAGCAAAGTCTATATTTCCATGCTTTCTAAAGTGTTTGCTTTAATAGCAATAGGTATTGGATTTTGTCAAAAGCCTTTTTTTTTAAAGCAAATATATGTTGGTTTTGTTGCTAATAAAATCTTATTATGTTTATAGTTAATATGTTGAACCAGCTACGCATATGTTGTAACCCATTCTTGAACATTTTATTTTAATTTTTTGCATGAGTTAGGGATATGGTTCTATAATTTTCTTTTTCTATTCCTGGTTTAGGTATTAAGACCATATAGATGCTCATACATGCATACATACACACACACCATGGAAAGCGTTTGGAAGGGTCCTTTTTCCCAGTTTGTATAATATTGCAATTAATTCTTCTTTGAACGTTTGATAAATTTTACTTGTAAATCCCTCTGGTTCTGCACACACACACACACACATACACCCCACACCCCCACATTCCTGCTCCTCCCCCATCCTTCCCCCTCCATTGGGAGTTTATTTATTGCTTTTTGAATTTCTTTTTCTGGTATGGGTTATTTAAATAATTTATTTCTTCTACATCTTCATCTATGATTGTTATCAATTTTATTACCATATAATTGGGCAAAACAATTTCTGATACTTTATTTCTTCTTCATTATATTATTTCTTTATTTCATTTTTGATATAAACAAGTTGGTTTTCCTCTTTTTTAAAACTTTTTATTAGTTTGAGAAACTGCTCCTGTTTTTATTTATTAGTTCAATTTTGATAAACTTTTTGATTCTTAGAATTTCTCCTTTGGTGTTAAATTGCTGTTCTAGTATTTTGCTTTTTAGTTACATATCCAATTCATTTATTCTTTTGTTGATGGAAGTATTCAGATCATAATGCTTACTATTTATCCATATTACATTTCATCGTATTAGCTTTAGCCTGCCTCCAGGATCTTTTAGAACTCTAATTCTGTCATCTAGTGTATTATCTGTATCTCCCAGCTTTCCATCATCTACCAATTTGATATGCATGTCATCTATGTCCACATATGAGTTGTTGATAAAAATCTTGAACAGAATAAGACCAAGGATGGTTCCCTGGGGCACTGTGCTAAAGATCTACCTCCTTAACATCAATCCATTAATTACCACTCTTAGAGTTCAGTCATCCAACTAACCTTCTTATCATGCATTCTCTGTTTTTCTGTCTTATCCATGATGATCTTATAAGAGACTTTGTCAATTGCCTGTTGAAATCCAATATGATATTCAGCATATTTCTGGCTTTTTAGTTTAGTAATCTTGTTTGGGGGGGGTGGGAGGGGTAGCAGATAAGTTATCTTGATATGACTTGTTCTTAATGAACTTACTCTTTTTCTTAGTGATTACTTATCTATTTCACTAAACACATCAGAAAATGGGATGAATAATGTGCACTGTAGATTGGGGCGGGGGGAATGGGTAAATTTGTAAAGATTCAGAGGAAGGCTAAGTAGGATCTTATGTATTAAAATTTTCTAGTGAAGTAAAGCAAGAGAGGGTTGGGAAACTCATACTATAGAATGAGAAACTCATACTAATTCTATAGGTATGAAAGGAAATAATTCCAATAACAGAGGATTCTTGAACAAGTGAAAACTTTCATAAAATACAATCTGAGTTAACATTTCAGAATTGAGTAGCTAAATTACTATCCTATTATTCCCTGGACCACTTCCCCACTCTTGGAATTAAACGAAGGAACCTGTTCTCTTCCACTGAAATCGTAATCCTTTCTCTAGGGAGAAGGCTACATCTTAGCTGCTTATGAGCTCAATGTGACTGTGACTTGAAGAAGACTAAATTAGCTTTTATTATCATCCTTAATCCATTTCTCTTCAGTGAATTTTTTTTCTATTTTGTCAATTGTATTTTTAAAATAATTGTTCAGTTTATCTTCTACCTCTCTAATTTGGCTTTTAAAATCCTTCTTGAGCTCTTCCAAGAATGCTTTTTGGACTTGAAACAACTTCATATTCCCTTTTGAGGTTTCAGATGTGGGTATACAGTGTCAATGCTGTCCTCTCCTGAATTTGTATTTTGATCTTCCCTGTCCCCACAGGATAAATCTGTGGTCTTTGCTTTTTGCTTGTTGTGATTGCCTTTTTCCTGGCTTTTGAAGTGGATCTCTGCTTCTGGGGCACAAGGGGCTCTGTCCCACTCTTCTTGTGCTGGGAGCTAGGGGCCTGGTTATAGGCTTTGTGTGCTGTGGTCTCTGGTTCTGTCAGTTAGAAGCTTTATAATGCTGCAGCTCACCTGGTGCAGAGTGGGAGCTGGCTGGTGTGTGCCAAGGTCGAGGTCAAGGTCAGGTAAGGTCTTTCTGCGGTTCTCTGGGGTTATTCCGAAGCTCAGCAGCATGAGGTGTGGGGGCAGGGGTGGTTTGGCCGCTGGAGGTCTCCTCTTCCACTAGGGCTGCACTAGAGCTCAGAATCAGCTATTGGTGGGCATCCTGATGTTGGTGCTTGCCAGCTCTACCCTCCCGGGGATGAGGATATCCTGCTGGTCCTGCTGAGGTGGGGCTTGCTGGTACACCTCCCGTCCTGTACTGGTTCCCTTCAGCCACAGCAAGAGGTACCCTTCCTGTTCCTCTCCCTAGCCTCCGGAGCTAAAAGACTGCTTGCTGTACCCGATCTGCTGGTTCCACTATTTCAGAATTTTTCCTGGGGCAATATTTGGGTTTTTCAGGGTCAACAAAGCGAGAGGGGGTGGGGGGAGAATGAGTGCACTTATGGTTTACTTCGCCATTCAAATTCAAGTAGGTGATTTCCAGACTTTTAGTCTGTGGGCTGATAGCCCCAGGAGTAGCTTCTGCCTCTGTTGCGGGTGATTTCACTCTGCCAGAGCCCACTCCAGCCCCACCATGGTCGGTCTACTGGTGCAGCTGGAGTGCTGTGTGCTTCCCCCAGCCTGGTGCAACAGATCCTTCCCATCAACTTACCAGGTTGTCCTGGGCTGGAAATCTGCCACACTCTGTCTCTTAGTGGATTCTGCCACTCTAAAATTTGTTCAGATTCACTTTTTAGAGGTATTTGAAGGAATTTGTGAGAGAGCTCAAGTAAGTCCCTGCTTTCACTCCATCATCTTGGCTCCTTTTCCCCTTAATCTAGTTTTCAAAGAAAAGATTTTTTAAAAGCTCCTTAAGGACAGGGATTGTCTTTTGTTTCTTTTTTATTCCCAACCCTTAGCAGAGTGTTTGGCACATAATAAGTTTAATAAATGTTTATTGATTATTGTCCTTAACCTATCATCACCAGCTTTCTTTTTAAAAAATATTTTAACATTCTTTTTTTAAATTTTGAGTTTTGAATTTTCTTCTTTCCTCCCTGCCAGCTCTCCCCTTTGAGAAGGCAAGAAATATTTTATTTATCATATGTGTGAAATCATGCAAAACATGATTCTATATTATCCATGTTACAAAAAAAACCCAAGAAAAATAAAGAAAATGAAAAAAATATGCTTCATTTTGTATTGTGAATCCATTAGTTCTTTCTCTGGAGGTAGATAACGTAAGTCCTTGAGAATTATCTTGCATTATTGTCTTAATCATAAGTCTTTCATAGTTGATTATCATATAATATTCCTTTTACTATGTACATTTTCCTGGTTTTGCTCATTTCATTTTGCACCAGTTTATATAAATCTTCCCACATCTTTCTAAACCATCTTGCTCATCAGTTTTTTTCATTTCTTATAGCTTACTAGTGTTCCATCACAATCATACACCATCACTTGTTCAGCCATTTCTCAACTGATGAGCATTCCCTTGATTTCCAATTCTTGACCACCACAAAAAGAGCTGCAATAAATATTTTTGTACATATAACTCCTTTTCCTTTTTCTTTGATCTCTCTGGGATACAGAGTGTTGGTATTGCTGGATCAAAGGGCATGCATAATTTTATAGCCTTGTGGGTATAGTTCCAGATTGTTTTCCAGAATAGTTGGATCAGTTCGCAACTCCACCAACAGTGCATTAGTGCCCCAATTTTTCTATATCCTCTCTAACATTTGTCATTTTCCTTTTCTATCATGTTAGCCATTTTGGTAGGTGTGAAGTGGTACCTGAAAGTTGTTTTAATTTGTATTCTCTATGGGGATTTAGAGCATTTTTTTATATGCCCGCAGATAGCTTTGATTTCTTCTGAAAACTGCTTGTTCGTGATCCTTTGACTATTTATCAATTGGGGAATGACTTGTATTTTTATAAATTTGATTCAGTTCTCTATGTATTTGAGAGAAGAGATCTTTGTCAGAGTAACTTGCTGTAAAAAAAAAAATGCCAGTTTTCCATTGCCAGCTTTCTAAGGGTCTTTTTCTAGGAACCTGGAAAGGACTTTAGAGGAAAATATTAATTTCCTATATTCTTAGAGAAACTAAAAAGGAAATTTTTAAAATATACTTCCACACAATCTAGAACCAAACTCAAATAGAAACAAATCCCTGGGGACCATATGGACTTAGAAAACTTCAAATTAATGTTATCTTTGTTATTTTTTATTCTTATTCATTTTCTTAAACATCCCCCAATTACATTTTAATCTGATTCAGACCATAATTAGTAGTTTTGCTGGCCACTTGCCACCGGCAGCAAGTTTTACACCTCTGGTCTTGAACATTAGGTTGAAATTAGCAAGATGAAATTTGATAGATAACTGCTCTTAAGTTTTCACTAACATACAGAATTTCTGAGTGAGGAAACTTCCACTGAGTGAGGAAACTACCAGTGTAGCATTAAGATGTTAAATTACTTGCCCAGGGTCATATAGCCAATATGTATCAGAGATAGAATTGGAATCTAAGGCTTTGGCTTCAAGGCCAGTTCTCTGTCTCCTAAAGTTGCCTTTGAAATTTAATAAGGAAAATCTTAGACTTGAGTACAAAAAAAAAAAAAAAGCCCAAGATCTTCTTAAGCATAAGATGAAGGGAGCATGTTTAAACAGAAAAAAATAAAATCTGATGTTTTATCTCAAAGATAAAATATTTTAAAATGTAGTCTGCAGATTCAGTATGAATTAATATACTGATACAGCAATCAAATTAAGATTTGGGGTTGCATTAAAAGAAGTATAGCATGCAGGAATAAGGACTTTATTAGTTCACTAGTTAGATAGTACAGTGGATAGAGTGCTGGGCCTGGAATTAGGAAGACCTGAGTTCAAATCTGTGCCTTAGACACTAGCCCTGTGATCCTAGGTAAGTCACCAGTCAAATGATGACATTAGTTTCGTTACTTTTTAGCTACTGTACAGTACATTTTCCTCCTATTCAGGCTTAGAATCTTGAAATTACAAGGTTTTATTCTTATGAGAAACCTTAGCATGCACCTAGTGTAACTCATCACCAAAAATGAATCCCAAATACAATATACACAGTGAGTACTCTTCCAGTCTCTTTGAAAAACCTCCTATGATGGAGAACTTACTGTTTCTTGTGGCAGCAGCCCATTCCTCATTTTAGACAGCTCTAATTAGTAGGAAGATTTTCTTGACATCAGGCCTACATTAGCCTCTTTGCAGTTTCTACACCTTGTCTCTATTAGCATCTTTTGGACTTAAACAGACCAAGTGTAATCCCTCTTTCATGTGACATCCTTGTCCGTCAGGAATTTGATAGCAACTATCACCTTCATTTTGAATCTTCCTAATTATACATTCCCAGGTTCTTTAACTGATACTTAGAAACACAGACTCAAGTTTCTTTACCCTCTTGATTACCCTCCTCTTTAGCTTCTTAATGTTCTTCCTAAACTGTGATACCCAGAACTGGACACAGTTTTTTTTTTTTTTTAAAAGCAATCGGGGTTAAGTAACTTGCTCAAGGTTACACGGCCAGTTATTATTTCTGAGTGTGGTGCTGAGTATCTGAGCCTGGATTTGATCCAGGTCATCCCGACACTGGAGCCGGTGCTCTTACTCACTCAGCCACCTGGCCACCCCTTTAAAAATTTTTTTTTTTTAAAAACAGTTCTTAAGAAGTCTGTCTACTTTATGCACCCTACTTAGATTTATTTTGCCTTCCTTCCTGGCTCCCTGAGCCCACAGACCTACTGGCACTCAACTTTGAAAGTTTAAACACTAGCTGTGGATTTAATCATTTGTCAGCTGATATGTTAGAAATGTATCTTTCAATGGAGTACCTTTAAATATTGAATATTATATATTTTTGTTGTTGAAATGATGTAAGGAAGAGAACTAGAATCTGATCTGAATGTTAGCTGAATTCTATCCTGTCATGTCACCTAAAAGAAGGTAGTAAGTCATAGACTAATAGGATTTAGACTTAGAAGGAACCTTGGAAACCATTGAGTATATACCCTTTCCTTTTACTTTTCAGGGAAGTTGACTTTGGATCAGGGAGTGGAGCTGGCATTTGAATTCGGGTCCTTGGACTCAAATTTGACTGTTCTTTCCACAACATTAGATAAAATGTGACGTTTTTGCTATTTTATTCTTTATTTACTTGTCATGAACCTTTTCATCTTATATAAGCACAGTACCCTTTATTTATGTTTTTGTATTGGTTGAATTATGTAGCATCACTTGGAATTTAAATTCCAAGTTGTTCTCTGATTTTTTTTCCTAGTATGCATACTTACTAAATACAAATTCTCAGGATGTCATAGTGTTTGGCACTACTAGTCACAAATTCTTAGTTCCTAGAGATATAGAAATACAATAAAACACGGGTTTATACATTTAGATTTACAAGTGGTGGTAGTGTTTTGTTTTGTTTTTTTAAGGCAAGTATAAATGAAATGAAACTACTAAGTTGATATATAGGGGAAGGGGTTCAGATCTTTGTTTTCATCAGTGTCTGGAGCTCCAGATCCAAAGGGAGTTTCATTCCAATGTTCTGAAACTTAGTTTTAGAAAATTCCATAGGAGCACTGTGAAAAGGCAAGAGATTTGCCTAGTGAACCACCTACCATGTCGGGGCAGCTATTGAATCCAGACCTTCCTGACTTCTGAGGCTTGCCCTCTCACCACTGCCTCCAAATCATATCACCTCTACTTTAATCATGACAATGCCCTTCAGCCACTTAGAGTTTTCATACTTGGTTTGGGAAAATTAGGATTTGGAAAAACAAATATCATTTTTAAATCTTCTAGCCTTCTGCTTCATTGGCATGTTAGGTCTTTTTTCTTATTTGCCATTGTCTCTTCATATTTTTTGTCAGATTAGTAGGGCTATATAAATTTAAAATTGAACAAAATTTTAGGACTTGTGAATGTGCTCCATTCGTATAATAATTTCCAGGAAAAAATCTTTTATTAACCTCTTTGGATATAAAGTTACACTAAAGAGCACTATGTATTTTTAAAAGTATTTGCATGGCTAGAAAATTTTTTCATCTTCCTTTTACTTAAAATAGAATGTAGCTTTTATAACTTTGTAAAGACTTCCATTCTTTTTACCGTTCTTGATAAATTGTGTTTCATAAATAACACCACAAGGTGGTGATATTGTATCACAAAATGATCCCTCTGATTTCTTTGCCTTCTGTAGTAAGGTATCATTTGAATGTTAGAGACAAGATGAGGAATTGCCCTTATTTAATATATTGTCATTCATCTCAGATTGATGTAATTGCCAGGTCTGTTGATCATTGAGCAGAAGCAAGTTTGAAATATACTGATATTGACGTGCTTGATATTTTGAAGAAAAAAAAAGGCCCCAAATTCCTATTGGAAAAATATGTTATGTAGGGTTCTGTGCTTGGCCCAGGTAGTAAGGTTATAATTTACAAAAAGAGGTTTAATTCACAAATCCAAAAACAAAAAACAAAACGCAAAATGTTTAATGTGGGCCAGATATAAAGTTTAAAAAAACTTTATTAGCTCCATATTTTTGCTTAAAGAATGTGCCAGAATATTTTTTTCCCTAATGAATTAGCACCTGGGGGTTAATAAATGATATCATGAGTCTATTTTGATTGCCAAAAAAGACTTTTAATAAAGGAAGCTTGACTAGGTCTGACTCTTTAGTTCATGAAAAATAAGTGTTTTGTTTCCATCTGTCTTTTATTGGTTTATTAAAAATAAGTTTTACTAGCATATAGGCTTTTTTTTCCTTCTTTTGCACGTGTGATCATAGGATACAAATAAAGCAAATTTCAACCATTTGTCTACGTTACATGTCTATTGTAAAAGCTATGAGGTGTAGAGTAGAGTTTATTTTGTGGTTTTGGTTTAATTGCATTTTCCGTTCTGATTATTTTTTTCCTTTTCCAGGCTAAAGGGAAATCAGAGCAGGGTTCAAGCTGGAACATATTGCGTGATGACTTTATGATGGGAGCAACAATGAAAGACTGGGATAAGGAGAGTGATGAACCAGATAACACAGAATAAAGCTCCAGAAGTGACTGACAAATGGCACCATAGAGAAATTCGAATTCTTGATAAATTTATTTTTCTGGATAAGAGTGTTTACCATCTAAATTAATTTTGCAGTATAGAGATGGTAATGCAGATGCTGTTTAAAAAGAAAACAACAGACTGTCTTTATTTTCACTAACTTCAAAATTGTCCTTTCACTTAATTTTTTCTTAGTCTACATCAAAATCCAAAACAGTTGTAATTTTTAGCATTTTTCCAAAATATTATATATTTCAAAATAAAACAGTGCCTCTTGCCATATTTTGCCAAACTCATTACAACTTTAAATATTAGTTGTGAATCTTGATCTTTTCTTGCATTTCCAAATTAGTATTATATCTAGAAATGTTATTATCCACAGGTAATGAAGATAAACCTATATTTAATTTTTTAATTAATATTTACTACATAAATGTTATAGTTCTACAAGTTAATATGTGTGCTTATTCTGAATAGATCTCTCTTGTATTCATTATCATTTTTTCTTTTAAAGGGACTGAGGAAAAATATAGGTAATAAAACACAAAGTTAGAATTGTAGTTCTGACTTTGATTCAATTTGAGACCCATGGAAATTTAATTTTATAAAAATTGTAGACTTGCAAGTCAGGGATTCTTTCTAATATTATTCTCTAGGTTTATTTTAAACATGAAATCAATTTGGAGACAGGACTGCCATTGTTTCAGTTTGTCCCCCCCACACCCGCTCCCCCCAAAGAAATCACATAGTGTCTTGAAGAGTGGTAGGTGATGGGTTTTTGTTTTTGTTGTGTTTTTTTTTGAGGGGGACAGTATGCTGTTCTTTTTTCCTTAATCTGGCTTGGGTAAAGGAAAGAAAGATTTGACGAATAAGAAATGTTATAGAAGTAGAAATGTGGATGTAATTCACCATATATAATAACTGTAAAAATTAGTAATTTGGATGATACTGATATGAAATATTTATCAATGATGAAAGATAAATTAGGATTGAATCTATGTAGTTTAAAAATATTTATGAAATTGGCTTATAAGTCAGTTTTTGTATAAGCCAGACACAGGGCTCCACTAGAGTGATATTAATGCTAAATAATTAAAATTAAAGCTCATACCTTTCATTTCTCTTAACAAACAGCAACATACAAGAGTGTAAGTTGCACTAATTACTCTTTCACACTAGTTTGCTTAATTTTTATGCAAGATTGTACTTTGTCAGTGATTTAGTTGAGAGTTTGTGAAGGTTTTGTTTACCATCACAACCAGCTTTTATTAAAAAAAAAATAAATCAGAGGATTCAAAATTCCTTAATAAAATATTTAACAACTCTGGTCAAGTTAAGATCCATTCCCTTCTCTGTCCTTGCCCACTAAGAATTTGTTTTCCTTTGTTCTTCATAACATACCTGCACCTGATATATACTATAGCATAATCTTTTTTTTTAAGTCTTCAAAACTAATAGCAGAAATGTTTACATTTTCAAGATCATTTGAGTGTTAAAGGTATTAGGTATCTAAAGACACATTAGCACACGGTTTGATGTTTATTATCATAAAGTAACTTATACACCCAGCATATCCAGGGGCTAAACTAGCAAAACTCAGGATGCATTAATCCTCATTTCTGATAAATTAACATATCATTAAATTGTGGAACTGGTGGTACCGTGTTTCCCCGATAATAAGACCTATCCCGAAAATAAGCCCTCCCCTTACTGTGTAAGATTCCTCTAAAATAAGCCCTCCCCCGAAAATAAGCCCTATTGAGATTGCTACTGTAGTGAAGGTGATCCCCTGCGCTACACGCTACATTACGGTTCCCTCTGTATGCACCGTCCCCCCCGCCCCCCGAAACGCACGCCGCACTCCTACCTGTATCCAATCAGAGCTGCAGCAGTGAGCGCGTCATCCTGTTCTTCCCCAGTGATTTGCTTATTGAATAAAGGTACATTTTTTTGTTCACATTTACCTGTTTATTAAAATTGCTGTCAATGTTCATTAAAATAAGCCCTCCCCTGAAAATAAGCCCTCTGGTGTTTTTCTGTCCAAAAAATTTAATAAGACAGTGTCTTATTATCGGGGAAACACGGTATCTTGTTAGTGTAACATAAGCATATATATTGTCACTATAAATATAATTAGAATTCAATAAGTAAAATTATGAAGTCCAAATATAGCACACCCAAATATGGCACACTTGATGTGTGATATTCCTTATAGCACCCAGAGCTTTTAGTTTTTGTTTTTTAATTAGTCTATTTAAATTTTTGAAGTACATGGTTTCTCTTGCCACTAAGTTCCTAAAATAAGCAAGCATTCTGTTGAAAATCTTATTAAAATGCCAGAAGCTGATGAGCTTTAATTTCTTGTTTAGCAAAAAAGTGGTTTTGAAGGAACATATCAAGAACCTGTGGTTCCCTTTTTCAGAGTGACAGTACCTGTACAGCTCACCAACAAGGGAGAGGATCACTTTTTGGAAATTGTATTCCTTCAGATTCAAAACAGGTCGCAGTCCTTAGAAATCTCTAGAAGAGGGCAGAACATGCTATTGTGCTAGTTTTGTCTTAGGTTCTTAATTATTTTTTTAAAAAGAGAATTGATCTGCCATTTACATATAAACTGTATCAACTAATTAAAATAAGATACCTCCTGGGTGAAGCACACACACCAAGTACACAAACAGGTTTTACCTCAAGGACTAAACGTTTTCTGCATTTGTGTAGATTGATCAGAAGACTACCTGGTACAAATATGAACTTAGCAATGGATGTCATGAAAGAAAATAGAGCCAAAGACTTTTTAGCTATTCCCATCTATGTCCATGCCACAAAATTGTATTTATTAAGGATTCAAATTCAGTCATTAATCATGGTGGTGGGGAGTGGGAATGAAATGGCTGCATTTCTTTTTTCCATAAGAAATGCTTTAATTACCTCTAATGCTTTAGATACTATTTATAAATCCATTTTTATTCTCACACTTCATTGGCAGATTGTTATAAATCATTTATGCATCAGAATAGCATGATGTTAGAACCACATTTCTTTTTGTAATTGTTTACTTCAGTTTGGTGGTAGAGGCTGATTTATTTTGTTGTTATAGAACTTGAAGAAAGAGTAACCACAACTTTCAGGTTGTTCGTTTTATTCCTTTGCCTGTATATTTATAGGGAAGCATTCTCGGCATTGAGTGTCAGTTGATTACTGTTAATTTATTAAGCAATAACCCAGAAGTCCAGATAGTAATGCCTTTTTTGGACAAGTCATTTTGACAGTCTAGTGTGGCAGATTGTCCAGTTACATGTCTAGAGGCAGTATGGCATAGTGGATAACAGACTGACTTTGGAATCAGGAAGACCTGTGTTTAAGTTCTTTCTCTGGCACATAACTAGTTATGTGACCTTGGACAAGTCCCTTAACTTTTCATCCCTCAGGCATTTCTCTAAAATTTGAAGTTACTGATAAATTGCCTGTCTTCGTCAGTGGACAGAATTTACGTATTGGGAAATTTCTATATAGATGAAATATACAGATCTTGGACCATCTTTCTAGTTCCCTATTGAAAAAAGAAAAACTTGACAGAATACAATTGGAATTACTGAAGTACTGAATTTAGTTTCAGATTCCTTGGATTACTGCATAAATGCAATGTTAATTAAATTTTTAACTAAAAATGTATTAGGAGCATCTTCATTAGGATGAAGTAGAACATCAAATAAATCAGGCATATTGGTGGGTAGGTGGATATGAAGGTATGGCTATCCATAAAGACAGCTAACACATAGCCATATGTCATGGCTGTAGTCTCAGCCACTGTTCCTTCCCAGACACTTTACAATAATATGGTTGACCTTGAGAAGATTGAGTAGATTTTATGGATAATCAAAAAGTCATTAGCCAATCTAAATACATATTTTAAGTAATCTGACATTTTTATATGTATTTTTCCTCCCTGTATATATTAATTTCCTTTTTGCAAAACTTTACTTTCTAAATATTAGTAACCAACAAATTTGTTGAAATTTAGTTGTGTGTTCTGAGTGAAATGCCCATGAGTTCTATGTTCTAAGACTTTGCTAATTTGAATCCCTCATCATCCTCTTGACTTAACTCTTTGTGGAGAAATAAGAACCAGTTTGCTTTGCTATAGTTCCTCTCTGCACAGAAGATAGGCAGTCCATCCTATGTAAGAGGTTTAGAAATAAAAGCTTTGGTGATATACTTTTCTCCCAAATCATGTGCAAAAATATTAATGGAAAAATGTATTCATACATGTGTTTAAATATGTATCTGTGTATGTATAAAACCAGAACCCTCAGTGGTAAGTTTTATAACTTATAAGTGTCTGTCCCTGAAAAGAGACCTACATATATAAATTCAAAATTTCATTAAAGGCCAGTTGACCCTTAGATTGGGTATAATACTTAACATTTCTGATTAACAAATTAAATCAATTTAAATTTTTTGTAGATGATGTGCTAGAAAATAAATTGTGTTAAATGTTTCCTGAGTGTAAAACTCAGACATTGTTTATCATTTGCTATATTTGCTTCACTTAATCCTGCTGATAGATCATGGTTTCACAAAGTACTTCAAAACGATTATTTTTCATTCCTTTAAAATTGTCATATGTATTGATAAGTTAGCAAATATTTGAGGATAGATATTGTTGGATTCTTGCCACATTTGTTTTCATCCTTTTAAATAACAAACATCAATTAAATAGGGAGTTTTGAACAGTATATTGATTTTTTCTTTTATAGAAATTTTAAGTTTCATACCACGTAATTTGTCTTTGGATTGGCAGTACTAGCATATTGACATCTCACTGAAACCTATAGCCTCTCCTGGGCAGGACCATATATTTTATTCACCTTTGTATTCATACTGTTTTTGAATATGTAGATTGCTCATTACACATCTAATTGATTCTCTCCATTTTGTTGTTTATAAGTCACACACTATGTTTTGTGTTCCAAATCATGGCTTTATGGTCTTTCATAGTCTCTTATTTGAAGCATATGTAAATGTTCCACCACACAGTTCAGATGTGGATCTATTCTTTTCATTCCGGAAGGGGTTTTAAAATAATTTGTTATACTTGAAGGAATACAAACCTCGGAGTAACATTATGGTACATGAAATTAGCGTCTTCAAAGGCATCATGGCAGGGGGGTAGACACTAGGTCTCAGAGTCAGGAAGACCTGTGTTCAGAACCTTGAACACATACTGGCAGTGTGACTCTGGGCAGTTAACTTCTCAGTGCCCTAAGCAGTGCACTTTAAGTAGCAGAACAGTTACTGAAATTTTATTGGTGGAGGAATTTTCTTCACCAAGAATTCTCTACACTGATGAAATCACAGATCTAGAACAAAAAGAAAATTATTTTCACAAGATTATAGACTTTGAACTGGCAAAGACCTTAGAAGTCATCTAACCATTTCAATTTACAGGTGAGGAAACTGAGATCCTAAGAAAATTAGGTCACTTGCCCAAGGTCATAGAGTTATTAAGTGGCAAAGCAGGGGGACTAGTCCAGCCCTCTGACCCGGAATTTAATGTTAGCTGTACTGTATCATAATGCTCATATAAAGACCAAATTTAACCTCATTTCTTTTTCAAAGTCATTAGTCACAATTTAAACTACTTAAAAAAAAACAAACCCTAGAACCAAGTCTTAATTTCTACTGCAGTTTGTTATGTTAAAAACGGCATGAAATAAATAGGCCATCTCCTGGAACTTGGAAGTGTTTTTTTGTTGTTTAAAGGGAGCTTTTTGTTGGAATCATTTTTGTTATAGTGGGATTTGCCCTAAACTTGAACCAGGATTACTGGGATACAGCAGATTGTCAAGGACTTGAATGAATAAATATGACCTGTTAGCAACCTTTTTCACATATATTAGCCTCACTGGGGAATATTCTTAACTGAGTATATAGAGTTCACTTTCTGCTCTCATACTTTAATGGTCAATATAATTGACACATGTCCCCGTATTATATGTCAGTTATAGGTAGAGGGAATATTTTAGGGCCTGCAGATATTATGAGAGACTATTTGAGGTGAACTGGCAGTAAGACTAAATTTTGAAACTGAAGAGAGAACCATTCTGTGCCTACAAAAAGCTCTCTCATTCCCTCCCCAAGAAAACAGGAGTCTGAATTATGGCCAGCTGGGTAGATGAATCTTACTGACTATTCAAGGCAGAGGTAGGCCCTGTGAGTTTTACTCTTGATCTTAAAATCTGTTATACTTTGCTGCAAAAGAGTGAGCTTTTCTGAAGTTGAAATTCTGATGGACACAGTCCCCAGCAAGCTTTGGAAATATCATGTTTAGAATTTTTTTTTAAGCAAAAAATCCTTTAGCTAACGTAAAGAATGACATTAAAGGTTATGAGTTACATATTCTAGCAAAGTATAGCATTTAACTTTTTTTAACTGGAGAATTTGTTCTAGCAGTAGTTCCCATCTTTTGTTTTACTTTTGCCATCAGCTGTTCACCTACGTGAGACATTCAGGTTATGACTTGGTAACAGTTGTTGGGTATAGAACCTTTGAAGAAACTCTGTAAAACTGGGTTTTTTTCTTCTCTACTTTTTGTTTGAGTTTTTTCTTACTGGCCACACCCCAAGGTTGTCCTTGATACAAGGACCAAGAAATGACATTGCCTATAGTTTCAAATACTTTTTCATGCTCATATGGACTCTGAGTCAAAATATAAAAGATTACTTTCATTGTGCTTTGCCTTTGATGAAGTTCTTTTATCCAATGCATTTATCTTTATTTCTTTCCCCCTTATATTCTTCTAACATAATAAATAAGCACCCTGAATGTATAATTACCTTATCTTTGGCATATGTACTTTATTTTTTTTTCTTGAATTTTATTTTTATCCCAGAAATTCAAAGTAAATGAATAAGTTTTGTGGAAATAATACATTTCTACACACATTTAAAACTATTTTGATTATGTATGCACTTTTGGTTTTTGACTCTGAAATATTTTAGAGACAGAATAGGATAATGGAAAGACTATTGGACTTGGAGGAAGGAGACCTGAGGCTCCAACATTTTTCTTAGAATGTCACCAAAAGCAGATCACCTAAACCTTTCTGAAGCAGTTTCTGTATCTGTAAGATGGGCATACTATTTGTACTGTCTACCTCACATGGCTAATATAAGTAAATAATATTTTGTCTTTGTCAAAAATATAGTGAAAAATACAGTTAGAAACTGGTGGGGGGGTTTTTTATATATGTAGCAAAACAAATGACTTTTTGTGCCATCAGAATGCCTTATGAAGTTTCAGGGAACAATATTGAAAAATAGTACAACTTTATCAGTTGTTTTAAAGGTCTCCTACAATTTTTCTTGAAAGGATGGTGTTTAGAATTTTTTGCTAATCATTTTAAAATTATTTTCTGAGTTTCAGATTCATTGTTTCCATGTTATACAGCATTTAACTAAAATCATAGAAAGTTAGAGCTAGATAGAACCCTAGAAATTTATTTAAACATCACCTTTCTTCTGCATTCTCAAGAAGCACTATGCCAAACTTAAAATTTCCTCTCTACTCCAACAGAAAGGTAAATGATGCCCAGAAACAGTGCAAAATGGGAACTAAATATGCAACAGATAATAGACCCTATAACTTCTGGACTACCTTCCAAGCCACTAGATCCCCATGTCAACACTGAACTTTAACCAAAAAATAGTTATTTAGGTCTTCTGAGAGGCTGGCTCAGTTTTGGGCCTCAAGTTGTCCAGCA
This sequence comes from Petaurus breviceps papuanus, assembly GCF_028583685.1. NCBI lineage: Eukaryota > Metazoa > Chordata > Mammalia > Diprotodontia > Petauridae > Petaurus > Petaurus breviceps. The sequence goes on along the minus strand of NW_027187317.1, from coordinate 4,551,426 downwards.
GCTCTACTCTATCCGTCACACTCTATATCATGCAGGGAATACAAATGTGGGTTGCATTTTGGGGCAAGAGAAACCCCAGAAAACAAAAAGCACAATGAGTAATATTAACTTAGCTTAAAGTGATGAGGTGTTAACCACATTTGTATAAATAACATTTTCTCCAACCCCTGGATCATTACACTGCATTTCTAATGTAATCGGTTCATAAATATCAAAGCGGGAACACCACATTTGTATGGGGTCAGGACCAACTGGAGTTCTGAATGGAGAGACAGCTGAGAGCTGTGTCCCAATGTGTGGGTGGCCTCTGCAGCTGTTGATCCATCCTTGAGCTGCTTGGGGGTTGCCTCTTTTCTTTTGCAGAACCAGAATTTGGCCTTAAGTCAGTTTATCGCCCAGCATGGAATTGATAGAAGCAATGGATTGACCTCAACTCTCAAAACTGCAGTGAAACAGCCAGACACAGCAGTGGCTGAAACATTAAGCAGTACCAAACACAATCTCAGGAACTTTCCTAAATGATGATATTTGGCTTTATACAATATCTTTCCCTTTAATGTGTTGCAAATATACAAATGCATCCTCCTAGAATTCAGGGTGAATATTTTCTGTTGTTTATAAGTAGAGATAGTCACCACACCAATACTCTCCTTTAAATAAGAGGGAAATTGATTTCTTGTATTTAGTTGTGAAATAAATTGTGAATTCCATATTTACATCTGGCATTAGTAGCAGCATTAGCGATGTTTATTATTTTGTGTCATTTTAGAACAAGATGCTTGTTGTATACATTAGGATTCCCTGGGGATTTTTGCCATAGGTTGTTATAAATTAAACCTATGTACTTTTTAAATTGTTGGAAAACAAAAAAGAGTTATCCGTTGTATCTTGAAGTTGTCTCCCATATGTGTATTTTTTTTCCTCCAGATAAAGTAATTTTTTGAAATTCCATATCACTACTGAACAGTGCTTGTAAGCCTTCTCCTTTGATTTACTTTTAGGTATTTGTTGTTTTAAAATTTTATTTGTTTTGTCAAAATACATGGACAGTTAGATAATAAGAAATTTTTGACAGTGAATAAAAGACTACCCAGTCAACTTGAAAAGGCAGGTCTGAGGCTTGGAGGGGGAAGAATATATCAGGATTCCTCAACAAGCTTTTGAATCAAATAGCAAGATAATTTAAAGTTGCCTTTGATTGTTTTACCATCTGTGAGGAAGGCAACCTCTTGACCTTTATTTTTGGAATTTCAACATTTAAATAATCCTTTTTCTCACCCTTGACCACCTAAGGGTTGATAGAGGAGGTACCAGAATTGATACTGGCTTGTAGGTACATATTGATTTTATGTTTTGCATATTCAGCTGTAATTATAATGGGAATAGCAATTTCATCTTTTAACAGCTATTTTTGACTCACATATGTGCAAGTACTCTGATGAGATCCTAGGGAAATAATTAAGGCAATTAAGACATTGGTCCCTGCCGCTCATGGAACAGACAATCTAGTAAGAGGATATACTGATATCCTACCACACATACTATACTATGGTACAGTACACTATCCATAATGCAGGATATACTGTCATAAAAGTGGGGGAAAGTATAGTGTGCTTTGGAAAATAAGACACCTATAGAAGTTGTGAATGGCTTTAGCAAAAGGAAGGAGCCAGGAAAAAGATCTTGTCTTCAGTGTCCTTGTCTTCCAGAATCAGTTTAGGTACCATCCACTGTGAAACCTTTACTAAGTATTCCTCTTACTCCCAATTAGTACTCTCCTCTCCCTCAAATTACCTCATTTTCTATACATGTATTCCCCAGTAGCAACTTAGGTACAAGAACTGTTTTGGTTTTTACTTTTATATGCCCATGATCTAGGGTACTGTCTTGAACACAGATGCGTAATAAACATTTGGATTTAATTGATATACAAAAGATTGATTTGTAATCCAGTTTGACTGAAGCACAATGCCACCTTTGGGTAGGTGGTAGTGCCTGATATAGTAGAAAAGTGGGGAGTGGAACATCAAGTTGTGGAAGGCTTTGAGTATCTGGCTAAAGAATTTTTGACTCAGTAGGCAATATGGGGCTTTTGAAAAACTTAAGTAGATTGACCTTATCAAATCTTTTCATTAGAAATTATGTTGGTGGTAGAGGAACTGAAAGTGTACAGACTTGTCTTTCAGAGAGGTAGTAATGAAGGGCTGTACCTGGTTTGTAGTGATGGAAATAGAAGAAGGGAAGTGGTAAGGAATGGGAAAGATTAGAGAGGCACAATTGATGGGACTTGGTAACTAACAGAATTTATATTTGACTCTTTTCTCACCTTTTAAGTCAAAGATTTTGATCATGGGTGATTGGGAGAATCAGGTGGTACTGGACAGAAATAAGGGAAAATGGTCTATTTGGAGAGAAAGATATGCTCTGTTTGGGGCATGTTCAATTTAAGATACCACTGAGAGAGCCTGAAAGGTCATCATTTAGGGGTAGGAGAAACCTTAGAATCCATCTTGTCTAAGCTGGTGTCTTGAGCAGTTGAGAGATCAAGTGATTCACTCAGGGTCATGTAGCTCATATCTGAGACAGCATTTGAACTCAGGTCTTCTTGATTCTTGTAATCTTGAATAGAGAAAGCAGACTATTATTTCACCAGCCCCACCCCCATCCCCCCAAAAAAATAATTTCTGAGGACACTATGGGAATAGTAAGACACATTGAGCAATCTTGGAAACTGGAATTCCAGAAAACAAAAGCAGTCCTTGCCAATGCCAACTTTTGTCAAGAACTCCAAAATTTTCCAGATTTCTACTGAACTGCTCCTATGGAAAAGTGTTTGTCATGTGGAGTGAATGGGACTTGGGTGTGGAACCTACACCTGCTTTACATCCAGCAAGTCACAACCTCTCCAAACCCAAGTTTCCTCATCCAAAAAATATAAAGATTAAGAATGAAACAAAAGAGAACAGCTTCAAATACAAGTAACAGTGTCCAGAATTCTGTGTATTAGCATATGATAGAGACCTGATAGTTCCATAGCTTATTCTGAGAAATATGTTACATACATACATACAGATAGCCACATCTGTCTATCCATATACACAAACACACAAACATATATATGTATGTGTGTATATGTATGTATATATGTATCACTTAGAACCATGTTTCATATGACCTGAGTTTATCGCCAACAGAATAAGCAAGGATAAGCAAATGGGACACAGTCTTTGTAAATAAGAAAATATGATCTTTTATTGTGCAGACTTACAGTATAGGACTTAAAGCCTTATGCCACCATATGTTCCATGTTGAAGGCTATTAGTTGTTACATAACCATCTTCTTTTAAAGTCTTATTTCACCAGATCCCTATCAATGCTGGTATTATTACAAAAGTACTACAATTGAATCTTCTGAGTGTTCTGACATAGGATAATTACTATCACCATTGCACCATTGGAGTGATAAGCATTTATCTAGTGAAAAATGACCAGCTTTATCTGCTATTCTTACATATGTACTAAAATGAAACAAATTGCAATTAGAGTCTTTGCATATTAAGATGGTGAGATCTTTTGTTAGTAAGAATTTATACAATGAGCAATTTTTTTTCTTACTCTTCATATTTTACTGATCCATGCTAAAGTTTATTCTCTGTAAACAAAGGAACTATATTCCAAGCTTTAGAAATAATTTGAACTATAATTTTCAAATAACTTATTGAGACAGGACTGTGCTCTTTGTAAGAGTTTTTTCTATTGGTGGACAGTAATTAGATTGTGTGATTTGGTGACTAAAGCACAGCCTAGAAGTACTATAGTTGTTTAAGCATGTTTAGCTAAGTGTAGTGAAATGAAAAGTATACTTAATCTAGAGTCAGAGAACCTGTGTTCAAATTCCAGCTCTGCCACTCACTACTTGTGTGGCCTTGTGAAAGTCATGGAACTTCTTAGTTCCCTTATTCGCTAACCCCACCCCCTCCAAACTTCCTTCTTAAGTTTTGAGGGTGCCACCATCCTCCTAATCCTAGACTTGCAACCTAGACGTCATCCTCCACTCCACACTATCTTCCCCTCCTCTGCCCAAATATCTAATGTGCTGCCAAGACCTGACGATTTCACCTTTGCCTCATCTCTCAAATGCATCCCCTTCTCTCCTCTCATATCGCTACCACCCTGGTACAAGTCCTCATTACCCCACGCCTGGACTTTTCCAATAGTCTGCTGATGGGGCTGCCTGCCTCAGGTCTCTCCTCTCTCCAATCCATCCTCCATTCAGCTAGAAAGTAATTTTCCTAATGTGCAGGCCTGTCTATTCTTACTCAATGACTACCAGTAGCTCCCTATCACTTCCTGGATCAATACAAACTCCTTAGATGTTCAAAGTCCTATATAACTGCCCCCAAACACACACACACACAGACCATTAACATCTCATATCATGCACCCCTTTACATATTCCTCAATACAGTAACACTGACCTCCTTGCTGCTTCACAAACAAAACACTCCATCTCTTTGCTCTAGGAATTTTCATTAGCTGTGCCCCATGCCTAGAATGCTCTCCTTACTCATCTCTTCCTCCTGGCTTCCTTCAAATCCCATCTTCTCCAGGAAGTCTTTCCCAACCCCTATTCATTTTTGTGCCTTCCCTCTCAATTATTTCCTTGTATATATAGCTTATATATCTTGTATGTAGCTTGGTTGTATGTGTTTTGTTTGTTGTCTCCCCAATGAGATTATAAAACCCTTGAGGGCAGGGTCTTTGGCTTTTTTGTATCTTCAGTACTTAGCACAGTCCCTGGCACATAGTAGGTTTAATTAATCAATGTTTATTGACTTACTGACTCATCTCTAAAATCAAATTGGACTAAATCTACAGGTCTTAGCGCGTGTGTGTGTGTGTGTGTGTGTGTGTGTGTGAGAGAGAGAGAGAGAGAGAGAGAGAGAGAGAGAGATGGACTCCTTTGGTACCCTGGTGCAGCTTAGAGACCTCTTCTCATGATAGCTTTTAAATGCTATTTATTTAGAAAATATGTTTAATATTTTATAAATTATTTATTTATAAAATAAAATATATATATAAAAAGAAATCAATTAGATTGCAATAGCCCATCTTTATCTGCCTTTCTGTCTCTCTACGTATGCCCTGGACTAGATTATCTCTACATTGCCTTCAAGCTCTGAATCCATAACCCCATGATCTATAACCTCATGAAGTTTCAGCATTGCTGCCCTGCATCAGTTGAAGGGGCTTTTCACACAAGGAATTTTCTTCCCCTCTGAAGTCTTAGGTCTAAAGCAAAAGTCACAATTACATGTTTATTAAACTAGCGATGATAAAATACATTTATCAAGAGTGATTTTGCTCTTCAGAATCTTAATTGGTTGCTCGTTTCCTAAAATTTAAAAGTGAATTTACCAGGATGGGAATAGAAGAGTCAGCAGGAAGAAGTATGAAAGAAAAATGAAAGAAAAAAAAACAACCACATTTTAGTTTGTGGGTCTCTTAAAAAATGTTACAGTGCAGAACCTATCACAATTTTCCTCTAGGTGGCATGATTTAAGCTGTCATTGAATCAACTGTTTTCCCCAACCCCATGAATAGCTGGTTTCTTCTCACTCAAGCAGGTCAGCTTCTAGTTGATAAGATGCAACTGCTAAAACCATCTGTGCTGCAGCAATTCAGTTATTTACCTTGTTCAGGTACAGCCTTATTCATTCCACTGTGAGGAGATGAAGTGGCTCTTTGAAGAAAAGAATTTGTGTAATTATCTCTATAACAAACATTTGGCCAGGTGTCCTGGGGCTTTTGTATACTGTGCTACAGGTAGGGTCTCCTTAATTTAGTGATGTCACTTTTGTCAATGTATTTCTTTGGTTGAGATTAAGTCTCTAGAATCCTTTCTGGAAATTGCTGACCAAGCCATTTAGGCAATATTATTGTCTTTGTATTTCACATTTGGATATAACCAAACCCATTTGGATATAACCAAAACAATTTAAAGAGAGGCCACAAATTGTTGAAATCCCAACCACATCATTTTTTTAAGTTAACAGGAAACACAAGCCCTTTCAATTTTGTGAAGTAACTTCCCAGGTGTCCCTGGTTTTGTGAAGCAGTTACTGTTTATTAAAAAGGAAAGATCAACATGTGAAAAGACAGCATTATGGGGAGCTGAAAGCACCAAATGACAAACAGAAACGTTCTGTTCTTTCTCTGTACCAGCACTAAAATGGGAAGGGGGAAGAGTGATTTTGCTCTTCAGAATCTTAATTGGTTGCTCGTTTGCTAAAATTTAAAAGTGAATTTACCAGAATGGGAATGGAAGAGTCAGCAGGAAGAAGAGTGTTCTCTCCAGCTGTGGTATGAGATTGCTGTCAGCCCCTCTCTTCCACTTTCTGTTCCCACTTTGCAAACTCTTGATAAGCCTCATTCTGACTTTACCCACCTCTGCCTTTCTACAAGAGCTATGTACTTATGAATATCAGGAGTCTTGTTCCGGGATCTTCTGGGCTACTGTGTCTTTGTGTTGATCCAGATTTATATTCATTCTAAATAGTTCAAGGAAAAAAGTCTTTTAAAAGTGTAGTCATGGAGTAGTTGTTGGTGTATCTTCAGCACAAGGAGTTGGGGGAGAATGGAGGGGAATTACCAACATATACTATTCTCAATCTGAGTTTCCATCTTACAATAATTATTTTTTTTTTGGTATCAGTACAACTTTATTTTTATTTATTTGCTTGTTTATTTATTTATTTTTAGTTTTCAGCATTCATTTCCACAAGATTTTGAGTTAAATTTTTTTTCCCTGTCTTTCCCCTACCCCCACCCCAAAATAGAATTCTTTACCATCGACCTTGAATTGGTCAGGAAGGTGTTGTCTGAATACAGTATCTCTGTCATTGCAAGATTATGTGAAAGTGATTGGAAAATGAATGTTTTACATTCACCACGAAAAGTAAAAATTCGTCATGGAATCTTTCTGTCTTCATTTCACGTCCTGAGAAAATGCAAGAGTGAGAAATCATAGATATGGATCCTCTCCAATCAATGGCAGATTTAGGCAACAAGAATTTAAATAAACCTTAAAAATATACATCATAAACATTTTTTTAAAAAAAGTAAAATCTCTTTACTAGGAAATTGGCTTATTTCACTGATATATTTATAAATTATTTTAATTTCAATTCATCAAACATTTAGTACCTACTATTTACCAGACTAGAGGTAACTAAGAGAAAAAACAACCACCCAGCTCTGCCCTCAAGAAGTTTATGATTTCTTGAGAAACAACATGTACATAGAAACTGTAAATAAAATATAAAATATTTTGGATTAAAATATCCACAATTAAAATTGTTCAATTTTATTTTGAGAAAATAGAGACATGAAGGAGAAATTGGATTGGGAAGATGGAAAAAACACAACAACTTATTGTAAATTGAATGAACCAAAATCCAAGAAAAGGAATTTGAGAAAAACTAACAGTTATTCAGGAAAGTTCTTGACAATACATTTTCCCCTAATATGGAAATAATAGTGCAGCATATTACCTACAACAATTTAGGTTAATGGGACAGATAAAGCAGGGAGAAGCAAACAGTGAGCAGTGTTAACACAGTCTGAGGGCCCATGGAAACACTGTCAAATTTAAGTTTGATAGTGACTGGGGAGACAGTAGAAGTTTGGGCCTCCTAATAGTAAACCTAAATATATCCTTTGCTGATAAGTAACTTTAATGAGTCAGACCTGGAAACAGGTATAGTAGAATGATGAACAGTGTGGGAGTACTATTGGCACCCAAACAAGTAGAAAGTCAGGACATATGATTTATACTCAAAGAACTTGGGTTCAAATCTTGGCTCTGAACCGGAGCAGGTTACTTTGAATTATTCTAGGCTTTGGTAACCTTGTGTAAAATAATGGAGCCAGGACTACATGATCTCTCCATTCCATCTGGTTTTCAGTCTACGGTCTTACGATATGTTTAGGAGGATTCCACTTGCTAACTTCTTTCCTTCTCCTAATTTGAGGGTTCCCTATGCTCTCTGGGGAATCTGGCATTGCCTCCAAAATAATGATTCATCAGTAGTAGGGTTGCTCTCTTCTCACGATGGTTAGTTTTCTCTTTTATCTCAAGATTGCTTTGAGTTTTTATTTTTAGGTGGAATCAATATTTCCAATTTGTTTTTACTCTAATTATTAGGCAGAAAAAAGGCAAGATACCAAATGATGTCATCCCTGTATGTGAGATGACAAGTATGTTAATGGAATATATTACACAATCTATAAGCCCAAATGAAATGTGTAGCAGATAAAATGCACCACACATGCCCATATATTATTATCTCTAATAAAAAGGTATAACCAAGGGATGTATTGCACACTCCAAAAGTCATATTTGTATTAACTGTGAAAATATCTGATTTCTTTTTCTCTGCTTCATTTACCTCTTCCATTCCTTTTACCTTATCTTGCATTTCTCTCTTCTCCTTATTTCTCTTCAATGAAGAGCCTATACCTAGTCTTGTTCGCTTTCCTAGTAAGCAAACCCCAGATACTTGTATTACTAGATGTGTCCTTGGCCTTCAGAAGTGAGAGAGAAGATGGGGGTAGTTGAGGGTTCTACCATATTGCACTGTTAACCACCTCCTTTAAAAAGTTGACTCATTTGTCATAATCAGTTCTTTATTACATACTTATGTGTCATGGTGCCAAATATTTTGCTACAAGTTTTGTTTTATGCACTTCACCTAATTTACTAGTAGACCAAGGGTGGAGAACTTCTTGCCTGATTTGACTCTCAGTGGGAGAGTGTTCTATGGACTGTGAGGATTTCTCCTTTGGGGCACTGTTATGACCATCCCATTCACCACGAGCCTCTCTGAAAAGTTATTAATAAGCTAACCATAATTTTAAGGGGGAGCAGTAACTTGCAGACTCTCACAACCCAACTGAATAGCAAGGCACAATTTACCTCCCTGCCGATCCCTGAACCTCTGGCGGGCCTTTTCCTCTAGGCACTGTCTTCCTTTGACTCTTTCCTCCTTACCACCTTTCATCAAACCCCATTTCCCCCCATTAGACTGAGAGCCCTTTGAGATGACTATTTGCCTTTCTTTACTGTGACTTAATAAATGATTTTTTATTTAATTCCACTCTGATCTAATTGGCTGCAATATGGAATTAAAATACATTCTGTAGTATTTATTGATTTATGAAATACAGTTTTATATGTGTACTATAATCTTGTTTTTTTTAAATGAGCAGAACGTAATTTTTCTAAGAAAAAGGCATTTTTTTCATTTGTGTGGTTCTTAATTGTTTCTTTTTTCCCCTATACAATAGGGAAAAAAAGTAGGTCATTTAGTGACCTTAAATGGGGGGGGGAGGCTCTACTCATACATTTATACATATATATAACCATATATACAAAGAGAAAAAAACCTTACAAAGACCATTTCATTTTGAATTTTACATTCTGCAAGCTGACAGGTTTTCCTATGGATAGCAATGCACAGGAAGTGGATGGTATAGTGATGTTTTAATTGTTCTTCACCTGTCTCTTTTGAGTATACCACGTTTTCCCCTCCCCAAGTATTTGAACAGCGTACAATAGACTCTCAAATGCTTTTTAATTTAGAAACTGACAAGCAGCTTGGAACAGTACATAGGGTCAAATGAGATAATATTTACAAAGTGCTTTGTAAACCTCAAAGTGCCATGTAAATGCTAAAACTAGTATTATTAGCAGGATTATCTGTAAGCAAGAATTTAAGACTACCTAGTTCTTAGCATAGTGCTTGGCACATGATAGGGACTTAATAAATGTTTATTGAATAATTTCTGTATTCTCACATTAAAGGATGATCTCTAGTTCTTTGCTTTTATCAGGTGCCAAGATTTATAGTAAAATTTAATTAGTTCAGTAGTTTAATCATTTTTTTTCTTCCCTTTAAAATCACTATGGGAACCTTTCAGAATGATTACAAATGAAATTGTTCTTTCGTTAGCATTAGGAAGAACCCATCAGCTCACCAACTCCTCTCCCTCCCGATCAATAAGTTTAATGCTGAAGGATAGTAATGAGTAGTTGTTTTGCCATCAAACATTTGGTTAGGCTGTTGTAGGAATTCCAGAAGACCTAAGTGAATGGTACCATTTAATGAACAGACTGAAACAGCTGCACCCTTCTGCACTCTGATCTGGAAAACAAAGAATTCAGTTTCAAGTTAAGTTACAAGAGACTTAAGTTTTTACTGCTTTGCAGGATTTTTAATGGTAAACCAGCATCTCACTGGTCATTTCCCAGTTCTTCTTCCCCATGGACACAGATAGATACATCCATGGTTATGGGATCTTCTCTACATGGGTTCTCACAAGTAAACCACAAGCAAGGCTGGAGGGGAGGAGGTGACACAGAAGCCATTGTTATAGATAGAACATTTATTAAATGCTTATTATGTGCCAGGTACTGTACTAAGCTCTGGGGATACGCATACGAACAAGCAAGACAGGCCCTTCTATCCAAGAACTTATATTTTAATGGAGGAAGGATACTGGAAGTGAAGGGGGAGAGGAATAAATGGGGTCATGGTGAGGAGAGAGCTGGAAAGTTGCATGGAGGCCTGAGCTCCAGCAAAGAAAGGCACAAGTTGCTTGTCAGGGTCAGGGGATCCAGGGACTGAGATCAAATGGGATGAAGATGGTGGCCAGGGGTAGACACTTAATAAAATAATTAGATGATAGAATATTTTATTTGTTTTTTAATGTTAACTTTTTCAACACATGAAATAAATGAACAACATAGTATCCTATCTCTATAATTTATCTAATTTCATTGAGTGACCAATTTTAATAGGTGTCCCCCTCTTGGTAATAATGAGCAAATATTCACAAGTGGAAACTGAATGTGATTGCTTTTCACCAATCCTTCCCTCACCTAATGGTTTCCTCATTTTATTCAGAAAATGAAGAAGTCAGTATTCCATGACTACTACCTGCAGTCCCAGACTACAGTGAAAAATACAGCAAAATGGCCACAGACCCATGAATTTAGGTGTAATTTTCTTCAGAGAGTGTATGTGGTATTTTCACCCGGAGACTGAGAAATAGAGATCAGTTTAATAGAGAGGAGAGTGAAAGAGAGATTGAGCAGAAATTATGAACCAGTAAATGAGAATCTGCCCATAGATTCTGAAGCCTTTCTTGAATAGGAGGACCTCAAGATGGTTTCCATATTTCCTTCTCTGCACACTCCTCCCTCCAGTTTACTGGGCTCCCCAATAGAGAGTAGATGACAACTAGATGTAGCACCCTCACTCCTGTTTTGCTGAAGGACTTTACTGTCAGCCCTACCCAGTCCTTCATGATAATCTGGCCTGATAAGGTGATGTTTACCTCCTCATTTTACAAATGACATAACAGAACCCTAGAGAGGTTAAGTGACTTGCCTGGGGTCATATAGCTAGTGTGTGAGGAAGATTCAAATTTGATTCTTCCTGACTCCAGTCTCAGTACTCTGTATACATACCAGGCATTTAATACATGCTTGTTGATTGATTGTGTGGTCACAAAGCATTATTGCCAGTGCCAAAATGGACCCCTTTTCCCCAAAGCAACTGCTCACATTTTAATGCCTTATGACTTCAACATAGTGAAAGGATTGTTGTTTCTTGGTTGCCTCTCTTGAACTGCCTACCAATCTCAGTCTCCTCTGTGTTATTTTTTTGTTTTGGTTACAGGGTGGTGGCAGGATCTCCCTTAGCTTACTGGCTACTTTGGTCACATGCCCTTCAGGCCCGATTCATATCTAGAACTTGAATTCTAAAAGCTGTGAATTAGTGCCTGGTTTTTCTGTGTTGCAAGGAAGGAAAGCATTATTTTTCAAAGAATAAGATAGTCCTGTTCACATCGGGGATGAACCTTCTCAAGTGATGGAACCCTTCCTACCTGAATGACCTCTTTATTATCTAGCTAAAGTAAAAAAGAAAAAAAAAGAGAGTTTACAAGGTTAACTGGCAGAATTTTATCTTGCATTTCTCCAGAGGAGGAGACTGAGGCAGAAATTGGCAAGCTGTGTGCAGTGGAGTGCAGGAGATATCCAAGTTGGAACTCAAGTCACCAGCTGAATGCTCATAGGGCAAAAAAAAAAAAAAAAAAAAAAAAAAAAAAAAAACAACCTGAAGGACAAACTCCTTGGCCAGAGGAGGGGGTGAAGAGAGCCAAATAATGGATTAAGCAAGCAGCTAAGGGAGAATGAGGGTCATCATTTTCAGTTAAGGCAGGATCTTGGATTTGAGATAGGTGAAGATAGGACTTTCTTTAGATGCACCCTGGCTAATGGGCAAGGGACAGGCTGGGAGATTGAATTGTGGAGAGAGCAGAATTATAAAAGGGAAAGTGTCTCTTTGTATATACATATATGTATTTACGTGCAAATATATGCATATGTTTATCTACACATGTGCATACATAAAAACATATTTGCCATGAGGATAAAGGACTCAAATTTAAGAACAAGCTATGAAGCCCTAACTTTCAAAAAGGTTTAATAATGGAGGGTAAATGCAAACCTAACCTTCCAGGAGAATCGCCTAAAGTTACTATATAAAGTAAATGCAGTTAATCATTTTTGTAAGGGCTGCTATACTCATACACTTCTCCCCTACCTCCTTCAATCCCACACCCCCTCAGCTCCTCAGAGAGACTCAAGAACTGGGGGTAATAAGGAAAGGAAAAAAAAAAAAAACGGGAGGACTTCTGACTGCAATCCCAGCACGTCACTTTGTTGGAGGCAAACACGTGGTGCTAGGAGAACTTATAAATCTCCCCTCCCCGGCAAGATCGTGATGTTATCTGCTGGCAAAAGTTTCCCTCTGAGCTGAGCTAAAGGAGCTGAAAGAGAGAGAGAGTGAGAGAGAGAGAGAGAGAGAGAGAGAGAGAGAGAGAGAGAGAGAG
>NW_027187317.1:4525302-4538366 GCF_028583685.1 Petaurus breviceps papuanus | reverse complement strand
ATAACGGTCTGCCCGGCAGAAAAGGAGAGAAAAGAAATCTTTGACTTCCCGGGTGGCAAGTGCTGGAAACTAACACAGGGAAGATTGGTCAAGCCGACCAAAGACGGAGAGAGATTGGGGAAAGGGGGAGGTGGGAGTCCAAGGGAGCGAGCAAGGAACCCACCGAAAACTCCCCCACGTCCCTTAGGAATAAACCATCTCCCCAACCAGTCCTTCCAAGCCGCTGCCTTTGCGGGCAGCCAGAAGGGGAAGACAGCGGCGGCGGCGAAGGCAGCTTTGGCGGCGGCGGCCGAGGCAGTGGCTTGTTTGTAGCTGGGTTACAGTTTGGTTTGGAGGAGCAGGAAAAGGAGGAGGAGGAGGAGGCGCTGGAAGGCAGCACCGGCGGCTGCAGCTACAAGAAGTAACCCGGGCGGAGTTGGTGCACGCGGCCCGGGGTGCATGCAACAGCTTGCGGCACCCGGAGCGAAGATCGTCTCTGCCTTTGCTGCCCACTACGGACAAGGACGGAGCGGGGTGGGAAGCGGAGCGCACCCCGCCTTCCCTCGTTGTCTCGGGCTCTCCCTCAACACACGCGCGCGCGCGCGCGTACACACACACACACACACACACACACACACACACACACACACACACACACACACGTGTGCGATTCTCGACTGCTCCTCCAGCCGCGGTGTGTGTCTCTCTCGCAGTCATCGGCGCCCGCAGTGGAAGTGGGGAGAGCTGCCGCTTGTTCGCAACCCCCCTTTTTTGATTTTTATTTTTAATCTCTCTTCTCCCTTCCCAACACCCCCAGCATTTCGGAGCACCCCTTTCTGTTGGGTTGCTAGCTGCCAGCCCCGGGGCCTCTCCATCACTCTTTTCCCACTTTGGCCGCAGGAGACGAGTTCAGGTTAGCCTTACCAGACTGGACGCTGACACACTGAACCCAGCTCAATGATTTCTGCCTAAGAGACTTTTCCCTTTTTTTCACCTCCTCTAGCCCCCGCCCCACAAAAAAAGGACAGAATTCCCCCTCACTCACCCAACTACCCAGCCCATATTTATGTTGCCACCCTTCTGAGTACTCACATTTTCACTTTTTTAGACAATTTGAGAGGTCATTTGGTCATTATCTTTGGTTTGCTTGCCAAGTTACATACTTGATCTGATTTTTTTCTTTAATCCACAACTATTCTCTATTTTGAGGATTTCCCCCCTTTTTAACTCCCCTTTCCGATTCTTAAAAAAAAAAAATGCACTATTATCTCCTAAGCGTTTTCCTGACCCTGGATCTGGTCACCGTGGCGCTGAGCCTCTCTACCTGCAGCACACTCGACATGGATCAGTTCATGCGCAAGAGGATCGAGGCGATCCGGGGCCAGATCCTTAGCAAGCTGAAGCTCACCAGCCCCCCTGAAGAATACCCCGAACCTGAGGAGGTCCCCCCGGAGGTGATCTCCATTTACAACAGCACCAGGGACTTGCTCCAGGAGAAAGCCAACCGGAGGGCAGCGGCTTGCGAAAGGGAGAGGAGCGACGAGGAGTACTATGCCAAAGAGGTTTACAAAATAGACATGCCCTACTACTCGGAAAGTAAGTGCTGCGTTTATTCTCCTCGAGTCCCTGAGCTTTGGCGGTGCCCGGCGCTTCCCAAACTCCCTCTATCGTCCTCTTCTCTCCGAGTTCCATCTCGGCTCGAGCTATCTTCCTTCCTCCATTCCCTCCCTTCCCCGGCCCAACGTGTGGGCTCAAGGCAATTTTTTTGTACCTTTACTTTCTGTTTTTCTCCTTTTCCCTCCCTCTTCTCTTCCCTCCTTTCCCTCCCAATCTCCCTCAGCTGCGCTCTTCTTTTTCCTCTTCCCTGAAAATTCATCACACGGTCCATTGGCAAGGAGGCAGCCCTCCTCAGTAACCTACGATCCACTCCCCAGGGGCAGAGCTGACTGCAGAAATCTTGGTAGGTTTATTTTCTTTGGGCGGAAAGGTTTGTTACCATATTGGGTCCTGAATGGTTAAAAAAAAAATTGGGGAGGGGGGAGGGCGAAGACTTGACTCTTCTCCTCGCCCCCCACCCAGCCCCACCGCTGATTTGACAGCACATTTGTGAATCTGTCTCCATTGTATCTGTTTAAAAATGATCTTACTAAAAAAAAAAAATACATCTTAAAAAAAGATATCAGTTTAAACTTTGTATCTGACTTCCTCAATCCCTAATGCATCCCTAGCCACCAGAAAACGAATGCACGTCCCCCCTCCCTCATTTCCCCTACTCCATCCAGAATCTTGTAATTTCACTTTTTGGACTTTCATTCATAAGGAAATGGGAACTTTTTTCAGGATTTGAGTTTTAAGTCGCCTTGACCTCTCTTCCCCTGCCACTCATACTCATTTGGTTATTATTGTTTGTTTAATGGTTTAGCAGAAAACTCTTTCCATTTTTCTTAATAGGTTTATAACAAGTCCTCTCTTTTCAACCTTTGTTGCCTGTGCTAACTCCCTTTTCATTTGCTCCCGGCAGTTGTTTTGATGATGCATTCCTAAATCTAAGAGCGAGTAAAAAAGCCCTCCCAGCTCCTAGACTGTGCTGGGTTGCCATATCCTTAAATCCATCTGGCATACAGTAGTGACTGGAGTGAAATGATTTATTGTGGAGTTCTGGGGGGGAAGCGGGGAGAAGGGAATGGGGCAGTTAGCTTGAAATGAAATCAGAGAGCTTCTTTAAAAATGCGTCCTGTGATACCTGAGAGGGTTAAATACCAGGAAGAAACGGGGGGGGAAGGGGGGGCGGGGGGAGGGAATCCTTCAACATTACTGTATTCCAAATCCCAATCGCTTTCCGTTTCATTGGCTGCCCATTTCTCTCCTCCCCTTTCTATGCCCTATATACTTGTTGGCCGCTTTTGCAAAGTCTCTGTGTCTTGCCTAAATAGATAATACAGCCATCTTGGTAACTTTATCCAAGAGTTTCTAATTGCAGGGTGGTGCATTTTTTAATATATTTATTTTTAGTTTAACAAGTCGCTGCTTTGTGGCTTGTCATGTCTTGTAGGTATGGTCCCAGAATGACAGCCAGTGTGTCTGAGCCCCAGCCTTTTCGGCAGCCTTTCTTCTGCCGCTGTTGTCTCCCTTTTATTGTGAAATGACAGCATCAGGTTCGGGACCCTCTGGCAAGCAGGATGGTTTTATTATTGTAATTATGGCACCCTCCAACAACAGCTATGAGAAATAAGCGCCACCCTTGTTATCCCCGGGGAAATAAGCCTTTTTACTTGGGCTGGAGCCAACGGGATATTCGGAAAGCTATGGCATTGCAAGCTGTAGCAATACCAGGGAGACAGTGAAGAATCAGGGCAGCTTTCTTTTTTCCGGCACGTGCAGCAGCCCTGCTGGAACTTGGGTGGACAGACGGGCACACTGTCTGGTGCCCAAACAGGTCGTGCTTTAGGCGTTTAGCAGCAAACGCGAAAATAAATTGCTCCCAGTTTTTAGACACATCTCTAACCTGTAACCAATTATTCTGGAGATACCAGGTTATCTAAGAAGAATGTGTCCACCCAGGGTTCTTCCCAGTGGAACCTTGGATCTAAGAAGCTAAGGCCACAGAATCCCAGTTCCCTATTTCCCATATGGCTGGAGGGAAACGGGTTTTCGAAAGAGCCCAGTGAATGTTATATAGGCTCGGTTTAGGCAACTACCTTCCTATAAAGGACCAAATTAAGTATCTAAAATATTATCAAGGCATTCAGAGGGATGGGTCTCTTAACAGAGAAGGTAACATCAAATCCAGTGATCTACCAACAGGGCGCATCACAGCAGTTTAGAAGCAAGTCCTATAAGTAGCAGATTGGGTATTACTGTGTAAATACTGGGTGATTTTATAGAAAGTAGGTTAACTGATTTTCCAGCATTTCTAGTTATGCTGGATTATATGAATCCTTCCCCCCCCCCAAAAAAAAGGAAGAAATCACCCCACCATATTTTTTTAAGGAGTAAATTGAACTTGCCAGCATTGGAGAACAGAACAGCTTTCCCCATTTAGGACTTTATTGCATAGTTCTTTCATTTCTGAAAGGAGTCGTGGAGTGGAGAGGGAGGTGGGAAAGAAGACTGGCATTTCTTGCAGTGAGAACCCTGAAGGTCAAAAACTGTAGAGATGAAGGCATGGGAAAGATCACTTGCTCAGGTTTTTTTTTTTTTAACCACAAAGTTATTAGTATTCAGTGACTGACTTTGGCATAAGTATTACAAATATGCTCTAATTATACTGAGCCAGCTATATATCACTACAGATTACTGATAGCCCTTTGCAGGACATTTTATAAAGTTCAGCCTAAATATTTTTTAGCAATGTGGAGATTTAAAAGCAGAAATATAAGAGATATTGTATATGCCCTAAGGCATATTTTGTCTTAAATATTATCCTTGGCCAACTGTACTATATAAATACAGTAAATATGAATAGAACTGGCCAGGTGCCAATCTCCTGGGACGAATTTTAGTCAAGAAGGTATGTATAGGATATAAATAATACTGTGTCAACATTTAAAGAAGGGCTCTGATTAGTTTTGAATTTATTCATATTAATCTTTTCATATGCTGTTAGTTTAAGGCTCAAAGTAGAGTTATGCTAAGGTTTACCCATAGTTTGTACAGAGGGAATCGGGGGACATCTGGTCCTTTTGACAATCCTTTTGGGATTCAAGGCTCATCTATTCAAAAGATATTGCAAAAGGCATGAGTGACTCAGAAAAATTGCTCCAAATACAATAGACTTCTTGATATTTTTAAACTAGTAACAATAAAAATATAACCTGAGGGCTTGGTAAATGAAAAGGGTCTAAAACCTTCCCCTCCCCCCCCCTTTCTTCTTCTCTGTTCCTTCCTTCCCTTTAATTGTAACAATCTTCACTTCTTATATTGCTTTATTATAATATGATATGGCCCAATTCTTCTTTTGTATTTACTTCAGGTTACTGACTTTATCTAGTTATCTTTTCTTGGTAGTAATTGTAATTAATACCTTATATATGTATATTTCTTTGCAATTTTTGAAGCATTTTCACCTGCATGTTCTGATCTGATTCTTTCAACAACCCTGTAAAACAGGCTGTGCAGGCATGATTATCCCCATTTTACAGATGAATGATGAGAATCAGAGAAATTAAGTCACTTATCCAAGTCACACAGCAAAAAATAGCAGATTTTGTCCAGAAAAAACTCTGTTCCTATGGCTCCTTATGCTATCTTCTTTATACTAAGCCATACTGTCTTTTAAAATCCAGTTGTCCACAAAAAAGTGATTATAATAAAAGGATGATTAAAAAGCTATCTTAGGTAAATGAGAGATTGTGAATTCTTTTTATATAGCATATTTTATTCTTACGATCTTTGCTTACTAAGGCCCTTTCCCATTCATTCAGTTTCACTGATGATTTTTTCTTGGGGAACCTCCGTCAGCATCCATGTCATGTTAGTTAATATTGGGAAGGAAAATGAAGAAGTGTCTTAGATCCTACTTGCACAGAAAACAAGCAGTTCATACAAATGCAGAGTGAACATGGCCAAGTTAGGCACTGAAGAAAGTAAGTCAGTCATCACTTGGCTAATTCTATTATGTTGAATTGGATGGACTAAACTATACAGTCTGAAAAATCAAAATGAAATTTCCTTTGTTATTGTTTCACATGAATTTTAAACATTTCCTCTTAGAAGTTCCCCTGCCTCTAATCTTTCCCAGTAACACTGTGGAATGCAGAGTGAGTGTCAATAATGTGGTAGGTTTAGGGAGTATAGCTGAGTATTCTGTTCACGAATACTGCTTTCTACATATAAATTGACCCTTTACTAGCCAACTGCCCAATAAAAGAAAACGTTACTGACTGGACACAGAAGTATTTTTGGCTTTATCTCCAAGGCGTTGAATTTTCAGGAATTCAGAATAATTGAGTTACTGGTATGCAATTGGCAAAACTTCTCTCCTCCCCTTCATATATTGCATCATTACTCTGTGTTGTTATTGTTGTGCAGCCCACTTGTGGTGCCTTTAGTTTAGGTCACTACTGACTCAGGATCAGAATTTCTTCCCTTTCTCTTTTTTCCCTTTCTCCTTCTTTCTCTTGCTCCCTCTTTCTCTTCCTCTCTCCCCTCTCTCTGTTTCTCCTATTCTGTCTGTTTTTCTCTCTCTCTCTCTTCTTCTTTACTTCATCCAAAGATTAAAAGCATAATATTTTGAAACTAAAATAATGAGACATTTTGTAGGAGGCAGTAGGAAAGTTGACTGGCTTGGCACCCTCCCCAGCTCACAATAGGGGCTTTGAAGTCTGAAGACCTGGGTTTGAATCCTGATCATTTTCTTATAACCTATGCCCTTGGGTTTTTCCCTTAACCTCATTTGGCCAAAATTTCCTCATCTATAAAATAAGGGAGTTGGACAAGATGACTTTTGAGGTTGCAACTGGATCTAAATCTGTCATCATATGAACTACTAAGAAATCTGAATTCTATCATGGGAACAAAATACAATTTACTTTCTGGGGCTAGACAGATGATTGTGAATGCTTGACCGGTTCTGGGAGCACTTGTGTCTCCACAGTGACCCCTATAGTCCATATATAGCATGGCACTTTTAGGTTTTCACTCCCAGAATTACAGCTTCTAGACCTGGTAAGGGCTTCAGAGGTAACCTAATACAATCCCCCCATTTTACAGACAGGGGAAAAAAAACAACCCCTGAGGTTCAGAGAAGCAAAATGATTTGTCCAAGGTCACACAGGTAATTACTGAGAGAGGAGGAATTTGACCCCAGATTGTTGCCCTTTTCCCATCTCCTCTGGGGACATTTGGCATGGTTATTTCATTTTCCATATAAAAATACCCAAGCATACCAGACTATTTTCACAGAGGAAACTGATATGTGCCAAGGAGAAGATCCCACATCCGGTTGTTGGCTGACCTGAGGAGTTTGCCTAACCTGGGCCCTTGACTCATTAATTGCTTAAGGTCTAGAATATATTTAGAGACTGCAGGGATAGTAGATTAAGAGAAAGTAAAGAAGCCAAATCCAAAGGTGTCTTCAGAATCCCAGGAGGGACAGAAAGAATTTGACGTGAAAAGACCACTGATGACAGGTCATTTTCTGGAAAGACACAATCTATTTTGAACTTATGGAAGGGTTGGCATGGGGAAAGCAGACTAGAGTTATTCTTTGTAGCTCCAAAGGACAGAATTAGGATGAGTAGTTAGAAGTTATTGGGGAAAAGATTCTTGGCTCTGTATAAAGGAAAACTTTCCAAGAAATTGAGCTCTCCACCAAGAGAATGGACTGACCTAGGAGGTGGTAGATTCTTCTGCCACTGGAATGTTCAAGCAAAGACTCTTGGGCCAATTGTCAGGAGTTCCTACATTGGATGGGGATGTTAGACTATATTGTGACCCTCTGAGATCCTTCCAACTTAAATATTTTATGTGTTCATTTTTTTTTTTGAGGAGGAGGGGCACATTGAACTTTCATTGGTATAGAGAAACTTCTACCAATGCAGATCAGCAACCAATTTGTAATTGATAGTCTCTTTAGAAAGTTACTTGGGACACTGAGAGATTGTTAATAATAATAAATATATAAAATATTGATTTACATAGAACCCACTGAATGCCAAACACTGTACTAAGCATGTTACAATTAATTATCTCACAACAACCCTGGGAGAAAGGTGCTGTTACTTTCCCCATTTTACGGATTAAGAAGCAAACAAATGTGACTTTCCCAGAGTTAGTTACACAGCTGGTAAGTGTCTGAGGCCAGATTTGAAGTTAGGTCTTCCTAACTCCAGGCCTGTGTCCTATCCACTGCACCACTTAGCTAAGGTTCTGCCATTGTTTATATGTCAGGAAGTAGGACCTGGACCCAGTTTGCCCAAACTTTGAGGTCTACTCTCACTATCCATGCTCCCTACTGCTTCTGTATGACTATAGTAATTAGAAAATTCATGCTATTTCTCTCTCCTCCCCAACCCAGAATCTTCCACAATGTGAGATTTTTAAATGGCATCTCTTTCAATTATCTTGATGTAATGTTTCAGGCACTGCTGTGATCCAGGAGAGATGATTTGGATTTTTCAGATGTGCTTGCTCTGCTTATGCTGGCCTTCTCCTCAGGAGTGCTTTCCACATTGCAGCCTGGGAGTTAAGGCTCTGAACAGCTTGACAAAAGGAGACTGGCAAAGATAACCAATGTTCCCATTGTCATTTCAAAACTATATGCTGTGCATTTTCATTTTTTTAAATAAAGGTAGTTTTAAGCCTTTTTTGAAACTAAAATGATGAGACATTTTCTGTTCCCTACTCATTCTCTCTCTCTCTCTCTCTCTCTCTCTCTCTCTCCCCTCCCTCTTTCCCTTCTTCCCTTCCTCCTCTACCTCTTTGTCCTCTTCCTCCTCCTCTTTCTTCTTTTCTTCTTCTTCTCCTCCTTCTCCTCCTCTTTCTCCTCCTCCTCCTCCTCCTTTTTCCTCTCTCTCTCTCTTTCCTCTGTCTCTCATTTAATAATATGTTAAGGATGCCTCAACAGGTTTGTTTAGACTGAAAAGTTTGCCTCAGTCATTTGTTTAGAGTAGGTTTGCATCCTGCCTGCAACCACAAGCTTTTTTTCTTTTACTTCTTTTTAAATCTTTGGATGTCCAGAAGTAGATGCTGAGCTACAACATTACCAGCTTTTCTCCTGACCTGGCCTGGCTGACTCTGTTTCCTCTGAAAAGTCCCCCTTGACTTCTTTCCCATAATTTTTCAGTTGCCTTCACCTGTTATTATGAAATACCTGCATGTGTAGCAATTAAAAATACATAGAACTTACACACAGAGTATGCCATGTCCAAACCTGGAAACTTTCTGACATAAGGTTGGAAGGAATTGGTATAGTAACCCACTGGGCACTGTTTGCAGCGTCAGGCCTTCTAGCTCATTGTCTGTATTGCTGTTTCTGCTTAGTAGCAACACTTAATCTTGGTTCAGTTAGATACTTCTCAGTTAGATACTAAAAATTGAATGTAAAATTCTGGGTTTCTTCTTCTATAAAATACACTGATTTATTTAAAATTCTGCCCCATTACCAGAAGAGTTTTCATTTTTGTGCCTTCTGTCTTATTATTTGGTGGGGGGAGGTAGTTTATTTTACACATAACACCTCACACTCTTGCTCTAGAGATAAAGAAATTTTTTTTTTAAATTTGGTACCTATTAAGCTTCTCTGGTCAATAATGCCTTTGATACTTGAAAGATGAAAGGGGGGTTGCAGAAAGAGGCAGGAAGATCGAATCTGGCCCTATCTATAGTCCTGATGCCAATTAAATTGGTGAGAATTTCTCTTCAACTCAGAGGAAGTAGGGGATGAGTTAGTTGGAGAATTCTAGGAACAAGTGACCCATGTGACCAATTGAGGACTGTCTTTCCCCTTGTTATTAACATCTTTTCATTCTAAATCAAGAGCTTCCAATAACCTTAGATTGACTCATGGTCTGGGGTTTAATGTATAGCCCAGGAGATTGAGGAATTTGGCACTTTTCCTCCGATGGATCAAGGGAATAAACTAAGTAGAAGAGTTACTAATATTAAGTGAACATTCGCTCAAAATATCGAGTTGAATTTCTATTCTTTAAACTCTGTTCCTAGAAATGAGAATAACTGCTCATGAAACTTGGGTAAGTTTTTGTGCCTGTCTGTCCCTACCTCATTTTCTCCCTCATTAAGTACAATTAACTCTTTTTTCTCCCTACCATTCAGAGATAAGGAATACATGGGTCATTGAAGTCCCTGATTTTATTCTTTAATTGGAAACTTTTCCCTCTTATCATTTTATCACCCTTGCTAACAGAGCAAAACTGAACACCTTGACTTTAATTTCTCTTTTGGATTCCTCATTATATAACCCACCAGCATTCATTATTCCTGGGCAGGGGACAGTACTGGATGCTATGGGAATTCCCAACAAAAGAGAAGGCTCCATTCTTGTCTGCCCTCAGGGAGCCTTAACACCTACTTGAGAGAGCTAACAGCAGATGGAACATAAAAATCTAGTAATCTGGCAACAAAGGTATCTAGAATTGTAGTGAAGCCAACCCTTTTGAGCATGTGGTAACTTAACTGCCCTAGAGCAGTCTTGGCTATGTGGCATGCTGGGATGTCCCCAGTTATCTCCAGAAGCTTTGCAAGAGCTCCCATCAAAATTAATTTAAATTCATGTTAATATGCACACCTTTAAATATATGCCATAAAACCTGTCCTTCTCTTTGATTTCATGTGTCAGGAAATAAAAATAATATGCTAGGAGTTGCAGCCCCAAGGTTTTGACCTCCTGCTCCAATTCTCAATGCCTTGAACCTTAGGATAAAAGTAAGGAGTAAACCTTGTACCCTGAATAAACATTATCAATCGCCCTGATCAAACCTGCCATTGCCCCCCCCCCCCCAATAACAATAATTCCAAATCCTGACAGAACCACAGTTAAGAAACTTGAGATGGTGTGAATCTGGCAGTTCAGGAAGCTACAATCAACCAGTCAGTCAACATTCATTTATTGAGTGCTTCTTGTATTCCTGGTAGTGCTCTGCATGGGAAATACAAAGATAAAAAATCTTAAACAGTCTTTGTTCAGAGGGACATCATGATCACTTCCAAAAGCGACTTATAGCCAAAGCTATCAAAGCTGGATCAAAATCTAAACTGGAAGACGGGGAAACATATTGGAAGGAGAGGAGTTCATGAAAGTGAGAGATGGAGTGAGAAGGTTCCCAGGAAAGAGGAAGGGGAAGATGTAATGGAGGTCAATCTAGGAAGATCAGAGAGGAAGACTAATTTTATTAAAATTTATGGTTACATAGTGTTTCAAGATTTGCAAAGTATTTTACACATGTCATCTAGCAAAGCTGTTATTACACATATGTGAGCTTATTTCAAGCTTCACAATAATGCTGTGAGGTAAATACTTCAGATATCTTTATACCCATGTTATAGGTGGGGAAACTGAGGCTCTGAGATGTAGTTAAGTGACTTATGCATGGTTATAATGCTAGCATATCATAAGGAAGGTGATATCATCCCAGAAGAGAAGTTGAGGCTATTCCTGCTTTAGTTCACATCACATTGGGTCTATTACAATTTTTTGAAACCCCTTCAATGGCACTAAAGATTTTTCCCTGTAATGGGGCAGGGAGGTGTGAAGTCCTGAGTCCTTAGGAGTTTATATTTGTTAGTGGTAAGGAAAACATTCTTCTATATTTCAATGGATCTAGGATCTTATTAGTTTGAATACAGTGTAGAATCCATTGGTGAAAATGGAAATCCATCCTCAATCTCTCATCTTGTGCAATTCTTGTCCATATCTTCCAATAATTCCTCCAAAGGGAGTACAACCAAAGTGTTGAGCATCACCTTCTGCATCTCCTGACCTCAGGTAGGCCAAGAGTGGAGTAATGCATAGGCATCTGTTACTCCTCTCCCTGTACAAGAAAAGCTTGATATGGCTCAGAAAAAAACTTGATCATTTGTCCAGTCACCTTTTGATACTTGACTAAGTCATGTGTTAACAAAAACAAAAATGGGTAGATGGAATTTCCCTTCAAGTAAAGAGAATTATGGGAATCAGGAAAATAAAGGGGGAAATGATTGTTAGATTTTGTGAAGCCCCAACCATCTGAAACCAGTTGGAAAATGTATACTAACCCTCAAATGCAGATGTGCTTATGTCCATTTTCACAATGAGGATTTGTCACTGTTTTTTTCAATTCTTTTGAGTTGCCTGCTTTTTTTTTTTAAGATAAATTTGAAGCAGATTCAGATGTTTTATGCTTGAAGAAAAGATACTGTTTTTCCCAAAGGAAAGGAAAAACATACAGCAAGCGGCATAAAAATAATGACTAGCTTTTATTTATTTTTTAAATGTAGCATCCTTTTAGTCTCATGAAAACAAACAAAAAAAAAAAGTAGGCAAATGTTGTGACTTAGATCTTGGCCCTGTTTGTTTAGCTCTTTTTCTCCATATCTAACCCGCACTACTCTGACAAATACTGCATCTGTCTTCACAAGCTAGTTCACAAATAACCATTCATTCATAACTTTAGGCTGTTGTAAGAATTCCTATTTGTTACTTAATCTTGTGATAGAGAATGCAAACTTTGGCTTAGAAAAAGGACCCTGTCAAGTGACCGAAAGTGCATCATATTTACAAAAAAATCAAGAAGGAAGTCTTTTTGAAAGAGGATCTCATGCTGTTGTGGATTAAAAAAACATAAATACACTGAAGAACATTAAACCATCTCTTGTTGCTGAAGTACAAATTGGAATGTTCTGGGAAAGATCGTTTAATTGTTAAGTTTTGGATTTACTTCAGTAATTGTAATTTCAATGCTTCTTGGGTAAAGCCTGTCTATCAGTGATTGTTCTCTGTATACCAAATGTAGCAGTAAATCTGTCATTTTTTCCATCTTGGCTTTTCCCACTTATACAATTGTTTATTCTCCTCTTTTTTGGCTGGTATCTTTATCTCCCTTTTTTTCATTGGTTTCATCTCACAATCCTGCTTTGAATTCTCAGACTAGGAAAATACTGTTGATATTTTATTTTTTATTTTTCTTTTGTTTGTTTATCATTTGTAATTAAGCAGCTATGTCATCTGGGTCAGTAAAAGGCTGATATTTTATTCTGATTATAGATTAGATGGAGATGTAATACTCAGTTTGAGGTAGTTTTCTTGCAGAAAGTAGATGATTTGGTGAAGGAACTGAAAAATCATTTGAGATACAAGGGGAGGGGAGGGGAGAGGAGGAATGGAAATCATACCGTGTTTCCCTGATAATAAGACACTGTCTTATTATTTTTTTTGGACAGAAAAACACCAGGGGGCTTATTTTCAGGGGAGGGCTTATTTTAATGAACATTGACAGCAATTTTAATAAACAGGTAAATGTAAACAAAAAAATGTACCTTTATTCAATAAGCAAATCACTGGGGAAGAACAGGATGATGCACTCACTGCTGCAGCTCTGATTGGATGCAGCTCGGAGCGCAGCGTGCGTTTCACCGGGGGGGGGGGGGGG
>NW_027187317.1:4524745-4525202 GCF_028583685.1 Petaurus breviceps papuanus | reverse complement strand
GGGGAGGGACGGTGCATACAGAGGGTACCGTAATGTAGCGTGTAGCGCAGGGGATCACCTTCACTACAGTAGCAATCTCAATAGGGCTTATTTTTGGGGCAGAGCTTATTTTAGAGGAATCTTACACAGTAAGGGGAGGGCTTATTTTCGGGATAGGTCTTATTATCGGGGAAACACAGTAGTCCTCAAAACCGTCCTCCCTTACCATATTGACTGTTGGGAAAAGAGTAAGGGTAAGTCATCAGAAACAGAAAGAATGCTTAGGAATAGTTTGTCACCCCTTAAAAGTGTGTGTATGTATGTGAACATCCTCAAAAAACTAATGCATAACTGTCCATTTTCCTTGACTTCCCTTCCCCTCACCCCAATGCATTCATACACACACACACACACATACATACATTTATACACATACATACATATATATACCTATACATGCGTATTTCTTTTCCAGATC
>NW_027187317.1:4497191-4519745 GCF_028583685.1 Petaurus breviceps papuanus | reverse complement strand
AGAGAGGAAGAGAGAAAGAGAGAGAGAGAGGGAGAGAGAGGGAGAGAGAGAGAGAGGGAGAGAGAGAGAGAGCAATACTGTACAGTAAAGTTAACATAGGTGATTTTTTTGAATGCAGATTTCTTTTAGGATTCTTTATGTAAAGTTGAATTTGCATAATACAAATTTACATAAAGCAAAGACCGCCTCTATTACTATGTAGCAAGAAATGAACAATAAGACAGTACAGAGAAGTACGAAGAAACTTACACGAGCTGATGCAAACAGAATCACCAGAGCCAGGGAAACAGTAAGTCCAGTGACGACAGCGTTGTGAAGAACAACTTTCACAAAATCTTCAAAAATGAAAATTGTAAAATATAAGTAATGTCTGACCCTAAGGAAGAGCTCTGAGAAGACACCTCATCCTGGACTGGTTATTCCTTAAAAGATGCTGAGACCTTCCTTCCCCTAGACTTGATAGGCTCAGGGGAATAAAGACTCAGCCCACTTCCTGGTCCCCTGAGTACAGCTCAAGGGCTGCCATAGTGCTTGGCTGGTAGATCATGATGGTAGATCCCTCAGACAAAGGACTTTAACTCAATTGAATCAGTTTGAAGTTTCCTCAGTTTCCTATCCTTGTTGAACATACTCCTTGCTGTGGCTAAGTAAATCTCTTTCTGATAACTTTTGAATGACCTACAAGTGTCTCGTGTTGTTCCATTATTGAACCCAAACCATAGAATTGGTCTGAGCCCAGCCCAGCCCAGAGCAATAGTGAATTGAACTTGAATTATTTCCAGTAGCCAGAATACTATAAAATTGCATACAGCAGGAATGTTGGCTTGGATTCTACTTCAAATCCTACCTGCACAAGTTACTAGTGGATGGTCACTTAACTTTGCTGGACCTCAGTTTACTTATCTGTAAAATGAAGATGAACCAAATGATCTCTGAGGTCCCTTCCCATTCTAAATCGGTGATCCCATGAATTGAATTAGTGAAGATACCGGCTTCAATTCAACTCAGCTGCAAAGAGAGCTATTGCCTTGTAGATGAGGAAAGTTTTTTGACCAGCTTGTAGATCTATCTAATGGTGCCTCTCCCAGATTCTATTCACCTACTAAATGTAAACTAAATTTATATACTTGACTATTGCTTGATATCAATTGTTACTGATTATGACTTTGGAGAAATTCTAAGTTCAACTAATTAAAAGAGATTGTCTCTGTTCAGCAACACAGTAGGTACTGGCCTGAAGAAGGTGCTGTTTCCCAGGGAAAGGAGTTAAATCCCCCAAGAAATGTCTAATACCAGAGTTGGGGGAAAGTAGCATTAACCGAGCCAGAGTCCCGCTGACTGTTTCTTTCTCATTGGTTATTCTGTTTGAGGTTTGCATTTAAGAGAACAATTTTCAGCATCTCTCCTTCAGAGGTCAGATAGTAGTGAGGAAACTTTGTTTGACTTATTAATCTGGTGAGGAGCAAACACTTTATATCCGTGTAGCTTCCTGTCTTTGCTAACTGGTTATTTGAGGTTTTTTCTCTGTAAACCGTTACAAAAAGGATTTAAAAATAAACAATATGGTTCCTTATTGTTGGGAGCATATGTGAGCAGATGTCCATTGGTAGCAGCATATGGCAGCAATATGGTAGTGTGTCTGATTGCAGAACAGAGAGTGACAGGCCTTCATTCATACCCCCATAATGCTCAGATTGTTCCATCTCCCACACCTGAAATAAATAGTATTCTGCCTGGAAAATATGATGTAGCAGATCACAATATAGTACTGGAATCTTGTTAGCACAGTTAATGGCTTCAGCATATCCTTTAAAGCACTTGGGAATAGAAGAGTCAAACTTCCCAGGGCACTTCCTACATTATTCTCATCGGGCAGTATCGGCAAAGGAAAGATCACACGCTTAGATATGTGTGGCCTTGGGCAAGTCACTTAACTTCCTGGGCCTCAGTTTCCTCATGGTAAAATGAAAATTTGACTACATGGCTTCTGAGGTCCCTTCTGGCTTTAGATGTAGGATCCTAGCATATCAATTGTAAATTCTACCCTTGGTATGTACAATAGGAGCAAGGCAAGCCAGAGGCAAAAATCTATCAGATATTCATAACAGGCAGTCAGGATTTGTTTGAGTGATGATGTACCAGCCATTTACTATAATGATTATTTCCTAGAAGTATGAATTTTATATTAATTAAGTATAAGATGGACCTTTCTGTTGGAGTGAGTCTTTGTGGCATAAGTAGATAGAGAACTATATACTTGGAGCCTGGAATACTTAGGCTCATATCTTGCCTCTGACAAATACTGGCAATGTGACCCTGAGCAAGTCACTTTCTCAGTGTCCTATTAAACTCTCTTAAGACCATAAATTATAGAAAAGATGCTGACCTGAATTATTGGAAGCAGTTTCCTCACATCGGAGTTTCTAATACCCATGAAAAAATGTTTAGCTTATTACTCTTCTTGGTCCCCAGCATTAGAGGTAGGACCAGTGGAAGTCACAGTCAATAGATTTTGGTCCAGTTTGAGAAGTTTCTTTATAACTGGATTCAGCCTAAAATAGAATTTATTAAGGTAATGCCTGTTCTTGGAGGTCTTCAAGCATAGTCTGGATGACTGACCCTTTTAGGGCTCTTGTAGAATGAATTCGTATGTCAGGTAAGGGTTTTGCTAGAAATTAATGAACTCTGTGTTTCTCTCCCAACTTTGAAATTATAAAGTCCTGTCATTAGAGAAAGTCCTTAAATCAGGGATGAATGAAAACCTAGCCACGATGGAGGCAGTGTGGTATGGTGGAAAAGCACTGAATTCAAGCAGAGGATTTGGGGTTCAATGTCTGCCACTAGTACTTGTGTGACCTTGGTGAGTCAGTCTGCTCCTTGGGAACATCCTCTTTTTCCTCATCTGTAAAATGTTGGGGTCGGACTAGATGACCTTTAAGATCCTGTCCAACTCAAAATCTGTTATCCTACAGCACTTCCAAAGATAAGACCTAGTTGAACAAAAGATAGGAAGGAGATTTCAAAAATATAGGAAAAGGAACTGGGCAAATAAAGGAATCACCCACTTTTATAGCTGAAAGGGACCTTGAAGTTGACCAAGATCTCATTTTGTACTTACCTGACTAAGGTCATAGAGTTCATTAGTGGCAGAACCATTAACTGTCATCATCATCATCATCATCATCATTGTCATCATCAACTATCTACTTATTATAACTATTATGGAATGAGGTGGTTCTATTTTTACTAAGTTATAAATTAGGCATTTATACTTCTAATGTTTTGACCTTTTTAAGGCAAACAGGTAGGTCTTTGGACTCTCAGCAATTGTTCCTGCTAAACTGAGGTTTTCCCTGTTAAATTTCTCATTGGGAGAAAATGCAGACCAGTTTACCAGGTCTGACTACTGTTCTTCAAACATAAAATATTTCATTACTTAATAACATTAGGAGCCTATGGTAATGTCATTTAATTCATCACCTGGAGCTCCTAATAACACTGATTATAGAGCATTCATGCTTTCAGGCTAATGGGCAATTCTGCTACTTGGCCAAGAAGATATCTTGTGCTAATAGAAATGATCAGTTTTTTCTTAGGATTCAGAAATTTAGGATAAGGGATTTCTGGAGCTAATAGCTTGTGTTTTCATTTGTAAATTGCTTTTTATTTGGAGAAGTCAAAGCATTTTATACTCCAAATATTTACTTCTAAACTCTCTACAACCTGGCTTCTGATTTTAAGATTCAGTTATTCTCACTAAAGTTATCAGTGATCTCTTACTTGCCCAATTTTATGACAATTCTCAATCCTCATCTTTCTTGATCTGCCAGGAATTTAACTGTTTATCATTCTCTCTTGGATGCTTACTCCTATCTAGGTTTCTGTGACATTGTTCTATCCTGACTTTCCTCCTGTCTGACCACTCCTCAATCTCCATCTAGGGCATGCACACTAATTGTGGGTGTCCCCCAAAGTTCTGTTCTGGGCCTTCTTTATTCCTCACTCTATACTATTTTCCTTGGTAATCTTATCAGTTTATGTAAGTTTAGTGATCATTTTTATGCAGAGTGTTCTCACATCTATAAATCCAGCCTTAGCCTCTCTACTGAGTCCAAGTCTCACCTCAACAACCGCCCTTTGGAGATCTCAAAAAAGTACTGCAATACTACGTAGTTATGGAAGGCACTAGCAGGTGTAGGAATCAGGAAGGGCTTCATTCAGAAGGTTCTGCTTGAGCTACATCTTTTAAGTGGAAGAAGAACTTTGTGAGAAGGATGTGCATTGTAAGCATGGGGAATGGTCACTATGAAACATGAGAACAGGAGATGGAATGTTGTGTGTGAGGCACAGAGAGAAATACAGTTTTACTGGATTATGGAGTGCTGGAAGGAGAGTAATTTGTAATTAATAAATGAACAAATAAACATTTGTTAGATTAAATTATATCTCAGAGAAAATTGGGTAATGTTCCAAGATCTCTTTGTGTGTATCTTGTCTACTTGGAAGGGAAAAGCTTTTATTAAGTGCTTACTATGTGCCAAACACTGTGCTGAGTTTTAGAGATACAAATAGAAAACCAAGACAGCCTTCCTTGCTGAAAGCACTTTGAAGCAGCTATGCAAAAGTGGAAAATTCAGGAGAGCGACACAGTCAGGCATGGAGCCAGATGGCTGGACAACCTGAACCTGTGGTTCGTTTTCTCTTTGCTTATCTTCATGAGTTCTCAGCTGTACACAGGTGGGGCAAAAGGGAGAGGAAGATGGTGTCTGTTCCATGCCCTTGAGTCTAGTGAAGACTTTTGGCTTCGGTCGGTCGGTTTCCAAAAAATGGGTGAAGGTTCAGGACTCAGGGAGAAACAATCTTCTCATTCCTACCCAAATTGGTTTGCCAGATAATGGCTACAGCTGAGGACTGGTTCACTTGGATATTATACTCTGCAATTTGTCAGGCCTAACCTCACTTCTAAGGAATCACTATGGTTTATTTCACAGCACCCTGGCCTGTGGTTTCCTTGGAAGAGCTGACTTCTGAAAAGACTGTATATTTATTTCTCTTAATAGTAAGAGACCTCCTCTGGGACTATAAGCCATGATATGCATTTCAAAGAAAAACAAAAAACAAAGAACCAGGCACTTAATTGATGCTGAAAATGAAGATATTTTATTTTCCTTTTCTTCAGTTCTATGACATAGACCATTCTGAAGCAATATCTATTTCAAATAGCTCACTTTCTTTCTTAAGAAATAAGTTTTTATTGACCTTTTTTTGCATGCCGAGTATCCTTCTTCCTCCCAGGTAGCAATTCCATGAAACAAATAGCATTTTTTTGAAGATTAAAAAAAAGAATAGGAAAAAAGTCAGCAAAATTGATCAATATATTAAAAAACTCAGAAAATAGGTGCAGGTATAATACTTGTGGACCTCTTGTCTGCAAAGGGGTGGGATGGGAGTATCTTCTCATTTATCTTCTTAAAAGACAGGCTTGTTCTTTATTATTTTTCAACATTCACTTTAGATTATGTGTGTGTGTGTTCATTCTATTTACATTGTGTAAAATCTCTCACTTTAATTTCATGTCAGGATTTAAATCCAAGAGCTAAAAGTCTGACTTGCTGTCCTCTGTACATCTCTTCATGAAACTGATTTGGGGGAGAAACAAACCCCAAACATTTCTTTCCTTTTCTTTCCTTTGCTTTCTCTACCCTTTTAAAAGCAGCCTATCACTTTGGGCTAGTTTCCTTTTCATCCATTATTACCACAGTAAACAGGTTGAGCAATCAATCTATCCTGGTTCCCTGGGCAGTATTTCTTCCTAGACACTCCTTGGTTTGGGTTGTATCTTAACATTCTGCTACAAGGGTTCTGCTTTCAGTCTTGTTAAAAACGAGAGCCCGGTACACTTCTCAGCTAGTCTGGAAAATTCAGGAGTGCATCTCAGTGGGTGAAAGGGGGAACACAAGGGCAAGAGGAGACAGCATCTAGCATTTAGGGCTGGGGGACCAGAGCTTTTATCTTTGCCGACAGTCCAGACAGAAAAATCTACTGACCAGTTTTAAATCTTTCGTGCAGTATAGCTGAGCAGTGGGGGTCTGCATTTCTTTCTTCTCTGTTCTTAGAAATAGTAATTGAGTAAAAATGTAAGTGACTATGTGCCAGGGGGCAGGCGTCCAGGGTCAGAGTGAATTTCTCCATGCTGAGTGTGATTTTGAACACTCGTTAAGTGGAAACGACCTGTGCCAAGCAGTTAGAGGGCCATCTCTGTCACCTTGCATGAACTGCTTCTCCATTCCAATGAGATGTTGGGAACAGTTTAGAAGGAGACCAGGACCTATGGCGCCGCTTGCTTTCCCAGCCTACTAATCTTGGGCTGGTGATTGCCACGTGTTCTAATGTTGCAGTCTGGGTCTGGCAGCTGTAATAGTTCAGGTGCTTTAAAATCCTTCTCATTTTAAAACAGTATTTACTTTCCACCTGCCTAGATTATTTTGCTTGATTTTTACTTTTTTTTTTTTTTGGTGGGGAGGGTCTTTCTCATTAATTCTTGCCAACATGACCAAAAAGGAGAATGTCTTCACATGCTGGAGACGTTCTCCAGGGGATATAGAGGGCTAAAGGGTAAACAATTTAGAGTGTGTGTGTGTGTGCGCGTGCGCGCGCATGTGTAAATCAATAAACATTTATTAAGCACCTACCACATGTCAGGCATTGTGCTAAGTTCTGGAGATACAAAGAAAGGTAAAAGACAGTTCCTGCTCTTAAGGAGCTCAGAGTCTAATGGAGGAGACAACATACAAACATATATGTGCATATATGTTCACACACATGTATATTATATGCATACATACCTCTATCTCCACTGACTTTAACCCGATCTGTACAATGAAAGTCTGATTAGATGATTCCAAAGGCCCCTTCCATTTCTAACTCCAGTAATCCTACAGGCCTATGAATTAGTACTACCACTTGGATGGGTTTGGATTTTCAGCTGATTACGGAACAACTTTTAATGATCTCAGTTGATCTGTGGATAAATGGCAGATCTGAACATGCATATAAGCTTATTCAGGGTTACTCAGTGAGGGAGAATCTGGGCTCAGTGCTGTTTTGCCCAGTTGACTGTCTCTCTTCCTCCTTGTCCTGAATATAAACAGTGAAGAGTTAAGTCAGTTTTCTAGTCTGCAACACCCCTTTCCATATGGGTGAGCAAATCACTCACAATAAGGTTCTAAAGAGTGAGTGTGCTTATATGGTATGGAGCGCTGTAATCACTTGAGATCCCAAATGCAAGAGGTGGGTGCTGAGTTTAAAAGTTGGATTGGTTATGCATGGGACTAAATTCCCTTATCCAAGTACGTTTAATTGGGGCAGCTGTGGAGCAGGAAGGGAATTTTGGAAGCTAAAGAGCAGTTCCCTGTGGTTGTGTTTTGGTCGAGACTTTCCAGCCTGTTCATGGCCAGAGTCCCATGCTGAGCATTCCCGCATTCTGTGGGCTGAGAACCTAGCCTTAGAGAGAATGCAAATTCTAGTGTCACAGCCAAAAGGCATTTTCAGGTCAACAAAGTTTTCTCTTACTGCTTAGTACTATTCTCTTCCAGGGGAATTACCACAGGCAAAAATCTGACTAACTGATTTAAATGACAATAATAGAAAAAAAAATCACTGCTAAATTAAATAGCTTTGGGTGATTCATACAGTGCATGAGTGTCCATATACTAAAACCAACCCCACCCTCTTACCTTGAATTAGTTTTGTAGCTGCTTCTTACATGGAAAGATGATTCTGGCAGCCCAAGCAGTGACAATTATGGAGTTTCTGACCCACTTTGTCTCCTGAGTTCAGCTCTACAGAATGGCTTCCCTGACTCAGATAGTTATTGTAGAATTTTGTCCAGTAAGCTGCTTTGAAAAATCTCCAAGTCTCCTCAGAGTTTTTTAGTTTGCTGTGTATAATATCTAAGTTGAAAGATGAGAAGAAACAACAAAAATAAGGAGCCCCAGGTAAAGCATCACTGAAATGAATTCTAGTTCAGATTCTATCTCAAATCAGATATCTAACCAACAATTATATATTAAGCATGTATTATGTACCAGGAACTGTGCTAAGCCCTGGGGATATTAGGAGAAAACTAAAATATCTCTTGCCTTCAGGGAGCTTCCATATTAATGGAGGAAAGTCAATTAGCTTTCCCTAAGCTCTTACTACCAGCCAAGCTCAATGCTAAGTGCTGGGAATACTAAAGTAGAGAGAAGTAGAAAGGGAGTCCCTGCCCTCAAGAAACATACATTCTAATGGGAGTGTGGTTGATTAGAAGGTGCCCAGCTAAGGGTGAAAGTTTGTGCTAGATAGAGAAAGTCTGTAGTACAGCCGGTAGTGGAGTGAGACAAAACTGCCCTAGAGTCCCTTTTAAATTAAAATTAAAATTAAAATTAAATTCTCAAGAGGATCCATTCAGTCAAGGGAGGTTTGGGTAGTTGACTACTTCCTATGTGTGTATTCACACGGGGCTAGAGTTAGCTTTCAGGATGAAGAGAGAAAATCTAGAGTGAAGTGCCTTGAATGAAGGGTATGGAAGGACCTTACACGTTTAAGAGAGGGTTCGAGGCAAACATATGAATGAATATTAACTATTACTGACCTCCCAATGCAGGACTCTGTCCACAGCACCGTCATCCAAGACAGATTCCCTCCAGGTACCAAGTCCTTCATTTGTAAATAGTATCATAGCACTCTAGTGAACTTTGAGTATACAATAGATATAGTTCAAGGTGCTTCAGAAACTGGGTTTTCTTTATCTTCTCTTTGGAGGGGTGTCCTCTATGTGTAGAAAGCCTTGTAATATTAAATAAGTCTTTCCCATTCTTTTACCCCCTACTTCAGTTAGGCCTGATAAGAATGTGCTGTGATCAGAAGGGAACTTGTCCTTATGCCTAATTCGCTGTATAATCTTGGGTAAATGACTTCAATTCTCTGCGCCACATAGAAAGAGGGGGTGGACTAAGGTCCTTTCCAGGTCTAACATTCTCTGATTCTACATTGTAGACCAGGATAGAGAATCGTTCCCCAGATGTCACCAACAAAGTTTTGCCACTTTGCTGGCTTCAGAGACAGCAAAATTGCGCACAGTTCTGGAGAGTAGAGTGGTGTCTGCCAAGTGAGTAAGGGACTCCCATCTTGTGGTAGCCTATTTTCCAATAACTTTAATATCCAGCTCATGGCTTCTTTGTGCACCTGAGGATATATAGCTGGGATCAAATGGGCCTTTACACTTGACTAATAGAACTTGAGACATAAAGGTTAGAAGGTACTGTTGCTTAAAAGCCCAAATGAGACTGTGAAAGTTGAATATTAAAATGAAAGGGATGCTGTACTCCATGACCTCTAAAGTTCCTTTCAGCTGTGAATCCATGATCCTAGGTGGATCCTGAAAGCCACAGAATATTTGCATATTGAGTGATAAGCCCAATGTGTAGGATTTCCACTACATTCAATTCTTAAATTCCCAACTGAAACCTTTGTCACTGAAATTCTAAAGCCAGGAGGTGGAAGTGAGGAGGAGTGGATGGGGAGAAAGAGATGAGATCCCAATGTGACTGGGGATGAGGACTTACAGTGTTGTTGGCTTCCCCATCCCTCTTATCTTGGACAGGTGATTGCCATGCATTCTACTGTTGTAGGCTAGGCCTGGCAGCTTTAATGGTTCAAGTGCTTTAAAATACTTCTCAATTTAAAATACAGCTAAAAGAGGGGGAGAGAGAGACAGACAGAGAAAATGAGAGAGAGAGAGAGAGACAGAGAGAGAGAGGGAGGGAGGTAGAGAGAGAAAGAGAGGGAGGGAGACAGAGAAAGACATAGAGAGAGAGCATGGGGATCAGCTAGTAAAAAGGCATGAGGTATGGAGTCAGGAGAAGATGGTATGTCCTATGTCAGAAACAGCAAAGAGGACAGTGTTGCACTGTTATACGGCATATAAAAGGGAGTAGGGCATAAAAAATTAGAAAGATAGGAAGAGACATGGTTATAAAGGGCTTTAATGCAAAACAGGATTTTGCATTTGATCCTGAGACAGCAGGAAGACACTGGAATTGATTGATTTTGAGACAAGAGGGACGACATGGTCAGTACATGTACTTTGAGAAAATCACTGGCTTCTGAGTGGAGAATGGATTGGAGTGGGGAGACACAAGAAAGGGAGACCAACCAGCAGGCTCTCTTAGTGGTCCAGGTGAGAGGTGATGAGAGTTTGTACAAGGGTGGTGACTAGGTAAGAAGGAAAAGTGGTATGAGATTTGAAGAGTAGAAACAAGAAAAGTGACTTTCCCAGGGTTACACAGCCAGTATGTATCAGAAGCAGACATGAACCTGGGCCTTCCTTTACTGGAAGGCTGGTCCTATATCCACTACATGATGCTTCTTCTCTATATTTAAAGAAGACAAATAAACTTGATTAAGGCCATTTTCACATATAATTTGGTTTTTGTAGTTGAGACAAGTTTTTCACCTATAATATGGCATAGCCTGTTTTGCCAAAGAATTTGTAGCACAGTCTCATGTGTGGCTTAACTGTGTTAAAGAAATTAAAACTGTCTGTGCCTCAGCATAAACTCCTGTAGATATAACAGTACCCTGGAACCTTTCTGCAAACGCTCTTTGCTTTAGTGCAGAACACCTTGACCCTTGGGGGTCCTAGGCAATAGCCACCATGGCCCCGAGAAGCCTGGAAATATCTCTTATGTTCTCTCTACGGTAATGATCTGAATTACATTTCCAGTTTAGCATAACTGAATCCTCCACCATTTGCCTAGAGGGAGTGCAGCTATCCAGTTTTCTAATCTCTGGTGTAATTCCACATTTCTCAGCCTATTTTTTTTTAAGGAGTGTTCTTTATTTTCTCTGAGTCCTTTGCCAATGCAAACATCATGTACTTCATAGTCTCTCAAAATTCCGTATAAAACTAAGCCTTAGTATTCTTAACAAACACTCATCAGGAAGATTATGTGGAATCTTGCTTCTTTCGACTGGTTAGAAAACCAGTGAGATTGCATGTAACAGAGACAGTGAATGAGCGCATCCCTAATGTGATGCAAAGCCCGGCAGTTCAACTTTCTGACAGGCCCTGAGCTCGTTGGGTTCCTTAGGTCTTACGAGTTCATAAATAATCATCTCTACAGCTTATTCTTAGTAACAACAGATGCTGCACTTTTTCCCATCCTGCTCTTTGGGGTCCTGGTAGGGGTGAGGAGTGGGGGCTGGAAAGAAGAGGAAAAAAGGAAAGCATTGTTTTGCACATGGCTGGACATCTGTATTTTCTGAATTGCCCTGTTGTCTGTATGATGCAACTGCTGGAGCTGTTTTGCTGAATATGAACTTTGTCCACAGACTAGAGTCTAAATTGGTTTTGGATTCCTCCAAAATCGAAATGGTCAGGACATATTTTTCTAATATTTCCTTGGATCGCATCTTGGGTCTCAAGCGCCTAGTACAGATTTGTATGCGTTTGCATATTCAGCATAGATTGCTTCCCTTTTCCTGGTGTACCTTGCCTGTTTTCCCAAGACTGCTACTTACCTCAGCCCTTTATGTGCATCCAGGAAAGGAAGAAGGTGGCTCCCCATGGAACCGAAGCCAGTGTGGCTTCAGGGATCATTTACTTCAGTGTTATTGTTAGGAAGAGAACAGATTGGTTTTCAGAAACAAAACAGGTGAAGCACCATGAGCAGCTAACCTACTGAATAGTTATGGAAACTCCAATAACCTCATGAAAACTTGGACCAACTTTTCATGTCTTACAGAGTGAAGGTCATGTATTTTGATCATGTGCCCTAAGGCTTATGCATCCATTCAGAAACTCAGGAGGCCTGCCTACCTGTTAAACAGACTTTTATGACTTGGTAGACTAAGCTTCTGGTATCAATATGGCAGCAACATGTAGAGACCATGCATTTTTTTTTCAGTTGTGTTAAATTTAGCATCATAGGTTCCTATATTTAGAGTTAAAAAGTACCTCAGGGACCATCTAGTCCAGGGTGGGGAACCTGTGGCCTTCTAGATCCTTGGGTGTAACTTTTTGATGGAGGCCAAGTTTTACAGAACAAATTCTTTTATTAAGAGGATTTGTTCTATGCAGTTTGTATTCAAAGGGATACACTTGAGGACCTAGAGGGCCACACGTGGTCTTGAGGCCACAGGTTCCCTACCCCTGACCTAGTCTAACCTCCTTATTTTGCAGATGAACAAACTGATGCCTATAGGTAGTTAGTGGCAGAAGTGGGATTCTAAGTCCTCTGACTCCAGAGACATTTCTTTTTTCATTAAGATTTGGCATTTTTCCCCCTTTTGTATAAGGAATTTTGAATTAACAATGGAAAAATAAAACACCAAAAAAAAATTTTTTTTAGAGATGAATGAGTAGAAAATTCAAATGTATCTTTTTGAATTTGGAAAACATTCTATATTCAGGAAAAGGGGTTTATTGTATTCTTTGGAGAATTCTAGTTGCTTCTGTTGTGTTTTAACCCACTTTGTTTCTATCCTGTCACAGTAAAAACCTGTGAAACTCCAGGTTCGACAACAGAGTTCAGGATATTCTCTACTGGTATTAGAATCAAAAGAATAGTATTCCCTGACTGCCTTTGACCTACTGACTGCATACGTCTGTTTTTCCTATCTGTGGAAAGGAACCTAGAATCACAGGCTCATAGATTTAGAGCCGGAAGGGCCCTTAGAGGCCATCTGGTACAACCCTCTTATTTCCCTGATGAAGAAATTCAGGCCAACACAGATTAAATGATTTGTCCAGTTGGGGGCCATTCAGATAGTAAGTGACAGAGTTGGTATCAATATATACTTTTATATGCATGTTGTCTCCCCAGACAAAATGTTAAGTTACTTAATGTCAGAGATGTTTCATATCTGTGTGGCTACTGATTGATTGATTGATTGATTGACTAATCCATTGATTGAACACAAGTCTTCTGACTCCAAATGCAGTGATCTTTATACTGGGGGAGGGGAGAGGATGTAGTAGCATTTTATTAAAGGCACTGTGCTAAGTACTTCACAGATATCACCTCATATGTTCCTCACAACAACCATGGGAGGTAGATGCTACTGTTATTCTCATTATAGTTGAGGAAACTGAGGCAAACAGAGGTTAAGTGACTTTCCTAGAGTCACATAGCTAGTGAATTTCTGAGGCCGAATTAGAACTCAGGTCTTCCCAACTCCAGACCCAGCTCTATTTACTGTGTTACCTAGTTGCCTCATTGAGTTTTATTTTGATCTTTACCTTTAATTGGACATGACTTTGGGCAAGACATTTTATCTCTCGACCCCAGTTTCTCTAATGTTCCTTCCAAATTTATGATTTAAAGGCACTTAAATAATGAAGATAGTGCCTTTTAATGTTATAAAGGGAAATAGTACATTCTTTCAGAAAGCCATTTTCCTGAAATGAGTAATAATTTATTCAGGATAAGAAGTAAATATTAAAAACTCTTGATTCATATTTTTGTATTACTTTCATGGAAAATATCAGCTTTCTTTGCAAACTGGTTACTTTGGGGTATTATTTTTTATTACTTTTTAATTCATTGATGTTTTTAATAGTATAGCACAAGTCTCTATCAACAGGTAGAAGTTCTAGAAATTTTGATAGCTGTATATCGGGTAAAATGACCAGTAGACTTCATACACCTTCCTTTTCACTTTAAAGAATAGTAGGTGTTCAGTCAATATTTGTTGAATGGATGAGTAAATCGGTGAGTGAGTGAGGGAATGATTGAATTTTATACAATAGTAATAATACATAGTGTTGCATTACCAGATGCCTCTTAAACATCTCGGATTAGATGGCTAGTACATGTCTTAAACTGAACATCTCCAAAAAAGAATTAGTTATGATTCCCCTAAATCCTTCCCTCTTCTCAACTTCTCTGTTACTCGGCAGGGCACCACAGTCCTCCCAGTCACCTCAGTGACATTTTTAATTCCTCACACTCTCTCATGTTTCCCCCACCCCGCACCCCCCATCCAGTCACTTTCCAAGCCAAGTCATTTTTCTCTGCACAGCATCTCTTATCCACTACTTTCTTCTGAGTCAGCTGTCATCCTGGCGTGCCCTGTTCACATCCATCCTGGACTTTTGCAATAGCCTCTGATGTGTCTCCCTGCTTGAATAAGTCTCCCCATTCCAGTCCGTCCTCCACTCAGATGCCAGAGTGATTGTTCTTTCTAAAACACAGGTCTGACCATGTCACTTCTGTACTCAGTATACTATGGTGGTTCCCTATTACCTTCAAGATCAAATACAGAATCCTCTGGTTGGCATTTAAAACCGTGCACAGCCTTCCCCCTTTCTTTCCAGTCTTCTTATATGTTCTTGTTGTTGTTGAATCCTTTCAGTCATGTCTGACTTTTCATGACCTCATTTGGGGCTTTCTTGGCAAATATACTGGAGTAGTTTTGCCATTTCCTCCTCCAGGTCATTTTACAGGTGAGGAACTGAAGCAAACAGGGTTAAGTGACTTGCCCAGGGTCACACAGCTAGTAAGTGTCTGAGGTCAGATTTGAACTAATCAAGATGAGTCTTCCTGACTTCAGGCCCAGTGCTCTATCCACTGAGTTACTTAGCTGCCCGCTCTTATATTTTACTCTCCTCCATACATGCCATGATCTGACAGCACTGAACTCTTCGTTTTACAGAATACTCCATCTCTTTGCATTTTGACTGTAACCCATGCCTAAAGTGCTCTCCTTTCTCATTTCTTTTTCCTGACTTCCTTTATGACTCAGCTCAAATCCCACCTTCTGCAAAGGCCTTTCCAGGGTTCCCTTTCTCCCCTCTCCCTTTGCTAGTGACTTCCTTCTGAGATTGCTCCCAATTTGCCCTGTATAGAACTTGTACACCTGTAGTTGTTTACCTGTTGTATTCTCCATTATAGTAATGCTTATTAAATGCTTCTTGACTTGGCCAAGAACTCTGTGGGTTATCAGGAAGAGAGCGTCTAAATTGGCCACAACCCAGAATTTTTTTCCCACTATGTCATCCAGTCTTTTAGCCATCTTTTAATTGCTTACCTCGAAGAACTCTGGACACTTATCTCTATGGCACTGCGGCCTTTGCTTAGCCTTGCTCAAATGTGGATCACTTTTGTTGTTGTTTTAAGTAGCATTCTTCATAAAAGCATATTATGGGCTCAAAAAGGCTCCAAGTCCCTAGGGCACCCCAGGATGAAGAGAGAAGCTGCTTGCCAGCGGTTGTGAAAGAGGAGAAGTCCAACTCCTGTGCATTCCCGCCATGGATATTCCTGTAGGGACACCTAGATTAGACAACTCTCCCTTTGGGAGTTCAAGTTGCTGTCAGTGGGGTTATAAAGAGAAATTTAGGTCTGTGCACTTGGGTCCTTAGCCAGACAGCCTAAGTATTTTTAGGGCTCTTCTTGTCTCAATTGGTGATCCCTGCTTGAAGCTTTAACACATGCGGCTTCACTGAAACAACTTTTAAGCTATTCTCAGGGCAGTGCAGGAGGGGTTGGATTAGTGTTATAGTCTTTAAACAGTTTTCTTCATAGCTAAATATCCAGCAGGCTGAGTAGAGGAAATTCAAGTCTAACCCTGGAGGGACCCCTGTTTAGTCATCTGTCTAGACAGACTAGTTCATATAATAGGCCTCTCTTTGT
Source organism: Petaurus breviceps papuanus (assembly GCF_028583685.1). Taxonomy (NCBI): domain Eukaryota; kingdom Metazoa; phylum Chordata; class Mammalia; order Diprotodontia; family Petauridae; genus Petaurus; species Petaurus breviceps. Next base: position 4,504,068 of record NW_027187317.1, on the reverse strand, counting down.
TTCTTTTCCACTCTTCTAACAGTTGGTGGTCTCTTCTTTTAAATTTGGTGAAGATGTCACCCTTTGTATTTTTGATCTGGAGGCTACCAGTGACAAGCCAAGAAGGTGACTCACGCGTAAGAGCCTCCGTTGCTTCTTGACTTAGAAATTTCTCTTTCCTCCAGACCCTGCAAAGCTTTTAACTTTACCTTTCTTTCACCTCCTTTCTGAGTGCTTCTCTCAGGCCATAGCAATATAATAAGGTCATGTCCATGTTTTTTAATGTCCAGTTTAAGGGATTTATTTTAATTTAACTCAGTATCTTCTGGGGGTGGAGTGAGGGGAATTTGAGAAAAGCAAATGGTATCCAAAAACTGGGACAAAGAAAATGAGGTAGTTACTCCATATATGAGGTTAGTGTTAGTATTTGAATTGGGTTGGGGATGGGTGGAGTTGAGAGGATGAGATTATCCTGCTTATATTTGCTCCTTATCCAAAGGGCCTGAAACCATCGGGTTCCCTGAATTAGCCTTAAAGGACCATTCATTTTGATAACCTAACTACTTCTTTATTTCTCCTACTGAAATGTTACACAAACCACTCCACATCCATTTCCTTTTCATCTCTTTTTCATAACTGTTAAATCACTGCTTTGAGCCTAGTACTGAAAATATGGTCAGCACTCAGTAAAGTGATGAAACTTACATTTTAGAGAGGAAAACTATGGCATCTCCAGGGCAATTGGACTGCCATGGACAATCAGCCTCCTTGACCTTATTGGAATAAGCTAGAAAACTAACTTAACTAGAAAAAACATTGAGCAGGATCATCAGCATGATAAAGGCACTTATGTAGGGAATGAAGTTAATGTTCTCTGTGTCAGTGATAACATTTTTTCCACAATACTTAATGAAATGCTATGCAGCATAACTCTGTTATAACATGACCCTTGGATCAAGATATGCTGTAGAGTCACGTCCCTCCAAACCCAACAGCTTTGAGCAGTAGAAGCCTGATAGAACTTTGGAGGAAACTTGAAGAACATTGACCCCAGATCCCTCATTTTAAAGATGAGGAAACAATTCTTAGGGAAGGGAAGTGCCTTATTCAAGGTCATACAGGTCAGAAATGGCAGAGGTGGGATTTGAATCCAGGACTTTGGACTCCAAAGTTTTGCACTACCATACCTGCTTGTTTTCTAAGCCTGCTGTCATCTCCAGAACATTACAAATGGAGTCTCATTTTAACTTGTCATTGATTACATTTAGTACTCCCTTTTGTTTTGGGAGATATCTTATTTTCCTAAGTATGGAAGAGACCAAAAGTTTCTTTTTTAATCTCTATTTTTTTGGTGAATTAGTTATTTGCACCCTCACCCCCTCCTTGTTAGAGGCTAAGGGCATATACCAAGCTATTCCCTCCCCATTTTCTCCATCCTCTAAAACAAACAAAAATCAACAGTTACACATGTGCTACAATCCCTGGCTGTATCCTTTACCCTCTCCTTTGGCAAATAGTTAAAGCTCATGATGTGATTCGAGGAGTACCACCCCTGCCCAAAATGTTTCCCCCATTAATTCCTATAACTCCAGCTTTAGAAATCTGCGCATTTGGATTAAGCCCTGCTTTCTCCCTGGGTCCTTTTAAAACACAAATACTTGGGTGAGGGGCAGTGTAACACAAGAGGCCAATAATTTCTTAGTGTATTACTTTACAAAATATAGTCCTTTTGGACTAGAGAAATCTAGGTCACCCCATGAGTGCATGGTTCAAAAGACACTAAATGGAGAAGGGAGAGAGGGAGGAAGAAAGATGCAGAACAGCACTGTGTGGTTCAATGAATAGAAACCTCACTTCACAGCTATGTATGGCAATGTCTGACCCAATGTATCACTTCAGATGTACCATCTCACAGCTGCAAGCAAAGTATACCTATATGGTATTTGCTACAACCTCAAGTCCCAAAGCCCATTGGTATGGGATTCTCTCCTCATTGGTGGAGATCAATGGGTTAGACCAAGTTGATGAGAGAAAAAGTGAGAAGAGTTCTGATTTTCAGTCTCTTTAGGTTCTCCTTGCATAATGGTATCTTCTTTTCAATGCCTGCTTACACACATAATACATATGCATATATGCTTTATATGTGTATGCATGTATGCGTGTGTGTATATATGTTTATATAATTTATTTATAAAATTTATTATATTATTATAAATTATAAATATATTATATATTATTATAAATTATTATATAATTCTGTTCATGCTTCTAAGTCTGGGCCCTCATTCACTCACACACATATACGTGTGTCACACCCACACCCACACACCCACAGAGCAACAAGATTGTATTTCTTAAAAAACTTCAGTTTTTCCATGTAACTTTTAGCTCCCTCCCTCCACCCTTGAATACTCTCAAATCATTTCATTTGATTACTAACAGTTGATGGTAGGACTTAATATTACTTTAATTATTGTAATAGTCAAATAGAGAATATAGTGTCTTTATTTATGGGCAGATTACTTATTCTCTTTGAGCCTCATTTTCTCATTTGCAAAGTGGGAATAATATTACCTAAGGCATTTACTTCTTAAAGTTGGTTGTGAAGCACAAATAATACAACGTAAAATCACTTTGCAAACTTTAAAGTACTACATAGCTGTCAGTTATTAATAATATTATTAATGGGTGGAATAAATATAGCCCAATGTATAATAAATTCATAATAGTAAAATAACAATACTAATAAATAAAATGAATAATAATCCTTATGACAAGTCTAGAAAGACGACATAAAGTAAGGTATAAAGAACCTGCATCAGAGTTACAAAGACCCAGGTTCAAGTTTAGCATGCTGACTGGCTGCCCCTGGACAAGTCACTTAACCTCTTTTGTGCTCTAGGAAAGATGGCATGGTGCAATGGAAAAAAAAGGCATTTGGAATTGGATCCTGTCTCTGCTACCAATTGACTGGCAGCAAGTCATTTTCACCTTTTAGGAACTCTGTTTCCTCATCTGCAAAATAAGGAGGTTTGACCAGATAATCCCTAAAGGCTTTTCCAACTCTAAATCTGTGATCTGTGAGGCACAGTTTCAGTGCAGCTGTAATCAGCATTTGTAGTTTGAATATTATTTACAGGGAGTGCCCTTCAACAGAGGATTCACAAGTTGGGACAAAAACAACAAAAGGAAAACTCTATACTCTTCTTAATTCCTCTCTCATTTTCAAATTTATTCTACATATATTCCCCCTCCTTCTGTTGCCCCCTCCCCCATTTTGCTAGTGGAGAAGAAACTGTTTAAACAATGTAGAGTAAAAGACCTAGGAGATAGGAGGATGCCACTGGAAAGTTCTCTTAGTTGTTTTCTCTCATCTTGGCATTTGTACCAGGAAGGACCAAAGTTTGCATTTCTGGTTCTTGCGTGATCTCATTTTCCCTCTTTCACCTGAACATTTTATCTCTCTCCTTGGGTTCAAAGAGTGAGAAGTCGCTCATTCATTTTATTCTACTAATTAGACTCTTGTGCATTATGACGCACATTTCCAGTGACCAGCTTGCTGTTAACAGCTAGAAATTCGAGGGTGAGGGAAAGCAAAGAGCCAATCCCATTTGAAGAGGTGCCAATTTGTCATTCATTCTGCTTAATACTCTCATTATTTGACCAGGAGTGCACTACCAAGCGTGTGCTTGATAGCCGATACCTACTCCCTGATAATGTGATGAGGCCATGAAGATTATATGTAGTTGTCTACACTAGTAAGCTGAGTTTATATTTATGACATTCCTTGCCACAGACAAGTAAGGAGATCCTTGGAAGTGACTTAATTGCTGATAGCTTCCTGGGAGGAAATTTCAATTCTGCCTTAATGCAGATGTCTGTAAGAAATAGTCTTCTCATTTTATTGAGCTCAGTTTTTTTATCTCTCTCTTGGCTGGTTTTGTACAATGCTAACTTAGCCTCCTTTAAAATAATTAACTCTTATTCAAACTTTGCATTACTGACAGAGAGTATCCTCTGAGTCTTCACCTCTCACTCCCACCCTTGCAGCCCAGAGCTACCGACACATGATTTTGTATAGGCAAAGGGCTGGTTTTTGTAGACTGCAAAAAAGAGTTGAGAGTAGGGGAAGATAGAATAAAAGAGATACTACTACCCTGGTCTTCCATTGTGCTGCATTTACAAAGAAATTACTATGTTGAAAAATGGAAAATATTATACCTTCTTCATTAGTGAATGTTCATTAGGGTCAGAAATTTTTAAAAAGAGTAAGTTGAGAATGTCACTTTTCTTTTCAGATGGCATGATTTTTATTGGTTCATTTGATTAGCAAACAGAGCAAATGTTTATAGAGTTGAAGGATTTTTGATATCTTTCTTTGAATTGTATGAATCAGCCAAAGGCGGTCTGGCGAGAGGCAAGAGTGAATATGTACAGGTGCCAAGAAGGAACTGCATTGAGCTTGGGATGCCGAGCATTCCAAACCTGTTACCTTCTAAGTGTAATATTTACCAGATTTTTGCTTCTCCTGGAGATGAGGAGCAGAACTGGGTAGGACGGGGTCCTGGGGGGAAAGGGGGGGCAGGGAAGGTCTCTGTGTGAAGTTAGATGAATTGCCCTGGCATTTGGGGAGTTGAGTTGGATGAAAGTTTTGCTAGAAATCTGCCCTTGCTGGGAACTCATAAGAAAGGAAACAGAAAAGAGACCTTGTGGGTAGAGGTCAGAGACCTTTCCAGATTCACAGTGTGTGGCTAAATAGTAAAGCAGTCTGGAAGCTTCCTCATTTTAATTTTATTTATTTTTGAATGAAAAAAAAATGCACAAATTTGACTGTGACTCTTGTCATGGTCTTTGCCCTGCTTTTCTCTCTGGTTCCCTTCTTATTTTTGCAGAGTCTGTATAGGTCCAGGAAGTAGTTGCTTAAATAAGCTGGTGCTAACTTGAACTGAATTCTCCATGAAAGAAGGAGTTGGAGATGGAGATGCAAGCAGGCTAAACTGAACCCCATCTATCTATTTATTTGTACAAAATAATCAATTAGAGAAAATCGTTGGAGTGGAGAAAGTAAAAAAGTAGAGGAACATTTTCAAACTGAATAAATTAAAAATGCAGCTGCAGCAGTTGTCCCAGTCGGTAAGAAGAATGAATCTCATGGAGCGGTTGCATTTTAATTTGTACTTCATATTTCCATTAGGCTGGCACCCATGACTATATTTTATATAATTATAACTTTGAATAGTGTAAAATTCAAATGCATGTGACAACATTGCAGGTTTCAATATGTACACTTATTGAGACCTACCAGTAAAATAACATTAAATTGATATTTAAGGTGTTCCAAGAACTTTACATATGGTATGTCAGTTTTGAGGTAGCTAGGTGGCATAGCTGAAGTCAGAAAGATCTGCGTTTGAATCCTGCTTCAGGTTTTTATTAGCTGTGTGATCCTAATCAAATCGCTTCATTTCTGTCAGCTTCAGTTTTCTTATCTGTAAAATGGGGATAATAATAGCACCTACTTCAAAGACATAAGAGGATCAAATGACATAATATATAAAGTGCTTTGTATAGCACCTTAAAGTGTTATATAGATATTATCACTGCTGTGGTCGTTGCCGTTGTTGACCTTGTGAGGTAGGTATTATACTCGCCAATTCATTTGAACTCTTCCTACTTGATCAATACTATTCTCTGAGCCCTCACTTTTTACTCCTACACTTTTGGTCAAGAAGTACAGATATATAAATTTGTATGGAGAAAGGGTTCTTTATTTTTACAAATAAATAAACTGAGGTTTACAGAGCTGAACTGTTAAGAAAGCATCTGTATAAAACCACTGTTTTACTCTCAACATCACCTCATCTGAGGAGCAAATCCATGAAAAACTCCTATAGGTCCTCAAATTTCAATTGAGAAAACTGTATCCAGTTCACTCTTGCCTTTATAATGGTGGCAAAATACGAGATATTTTGTAATGATCTGAAAAATTTAAGTCAGTTTTCTGTTTTTCAAAAGGCTTTGTTCCATATTGACTACCACAGCACTGGAACCAGCTATCACATGCAACACTACTTTTTAAAAGTCAGTTTGCAAGTGTGGTATTCAGGGATGATTTTCGAAGGAGGCTAGAATCTGGAACCATATATAAAATGATAAGCCATTTTGCTTTGGGAATCATTGAGAGAGCCATTATGCAGCCACCATTCATTTGCTTCCAGGGAATGTGCTTTAGTTAAGTTTCACTCAAAGTAGACTCCTGCCTCAGATGCTTCCTAGCTCTGCGACTCTGGGCAATTTGCTTAACCTCTGTCTGTCTCATTTTCCTCATCTGTAAAATGGGGATAATAGTAGCACCTATCTTCTTGAGGATCAAATGAAATAATATTTTATAAAGTATCTTGCATATAAGTGTATATAGCGGTATAGATGCCAGCTATTATACTTTTATTATATTTAATTGAAGATGGAAAAAAAAATCAAGACAAAGGAAAAGCTTCAGAGATCCCTGGTTGCTTTACCTTTTGGTAAATGTTTCTCAAGACACACATTCAAACTTCAGGTAAACAAGTTAATGACTGTTTACCTGATACTACCAGCTGTGCTACTATTAGCTGTGCTAATAAAATGATCTTTTTTTTTTTAACCATTTGGTTGTACTTTCCAATTAGAATAGGTGGTCGTGTTTTTTCTTCTATGAAAAAAGTCTTTCTTTATCAAATGAAAATCAGTCTTCCTTCCTACCTTCCTTCCCTCTTTCCTTCCTTCCTTCCCTCCTTCCTTCCTTTCTTTTCTTTCTTTCCTTTCTTTCTTTCTCTCTTTCTTTCCTTCTTCCTTCCTTCCTTCCTTCCTTCCTTTCTTTCTTTCTTTCTTTCTTTCTTTCTTTCTTTCTTTCTTTCTT
>NW_027187317.1:4420373-4497181 GCF_028583685.1 Petaurus breviceps papuanus | reverse complement strand
CTTTCTTTCTTTCTTTCTTTCTTTCTTTCTTTCTTTCTTTCTTTCTTTCTTTCTTTCTTTCTTTCTTTCCTTCCTTCCTTCCTTCCTCCTTTGTAGCTCAGCTGTACCCTGTTGCCAAGCTTTTCGGTAAAGGAACTTACTTCATCCAAAAAATGATATTCCCACATTTGAAAGCTTAACACACATGGAGCTTAAGAAACTAATTCATAGCCAAACAATTAGTCAATAGGTGAAGAAACTCGGAAAAGGAAAAAGCTGGGACTTACCCTTGCCCACAGCTTTGTTTATTCTTGTTGTTTTAGTCATGCCCAACTCTTCATGACCCCATTTGAGGTTTTTTTTTTTGGGGGGGGAAGATACTGGAGTGGTTTGCCATTTCCTTCTCCAACTCATTTCACAGATGAGGAAACTGAGGTAAATAGGGTAAAGTGACTTGCCCAGGATCACATAGCTAGTAAGAGTCTGAGGCCAGATTTGAACTCAGATTTTCCTGATTCCAGGCCCTGCATTATCTATTACACCAACAAGCTGCCATTTTGTTCTTAGCACTAGGCCATAGTTGCCTTTAAATGCTATCCATATCCCTCCTATTGGTATTTTGAATTTCACTTGGGAAAGAAGCATAATAAGAACAGTACCCTTTCACCATTGATTTCTGGTTGCAACTTCTGAAAATAAATATTCTGTGAAATATAGGAGAGAAATATTGAAGAGGGGACCATCATGACACCCTTTTAAGTTGTGGTTTGACAATATCTTAGCTTTTAGAGTTCATCATTCTAACAGAAGGGGAAATTTTCAGGGAAAAAAATGACAAAAGAAATACTAAGAGGAAGGAAGGCTTTATGACCTTGTTTAAAGAAGATAGAACTTAAATAGTCCATCTCAGAGTGTTATGGGTTCAGAGAAGTTGTGGATTCATGGCAGGAACAGAGGTTTGATTAAAAGGTGAAATGACTGAGTGGCCACAGAACACCTTTAGAAGGGGTAGCTTTTGATGTGTGGCACCCAAGTTAGCCTCCAGAATATAATACATGCCACAATCCACTGAAGATTTGAATCTATGCCCAGAAGTACAAAAAAATGAATGGTTTTTAGATGTAACAGAAAGACTGGTTATTTGTCCAGGCAAAAGTCTTTCCTCCCCAGAGGCAGCGGGAGCTGTTGAGGTGGGTGGTTCATGGAACTAAGCAAGTTTGCAGACAGCAGCACTATAGAAAAGGAGGAATTGCATGGGCAATAAGAAGTGGAAGTATTTTGTGCAAGTTCTTCATCCCTTTGACCATCATAGTTTAAGTTTTTTTTCATTTACATGCTTAAATATCACCACATGTTAGAGGCATGCCCAGGATTTGGGGATGTTTCCCATGTGTTGGTTTCCCTGGCTTGAGAGTAGCAACATATTAACCACAGACTCGTGAAGTGTTTTATGAAAAAGGTGATTTTATGTCATTAAAATAACCTTTAAATTCCCCATTCACTCTTAGAAGTAGCAAAATAAACACTAAATTCTGAGGACCCCCTAGAGTAGGAGTTATTAACCGTTTTTTGTATCATAGACCCTTTTGGCAGTAGGTCTGTGGATCCCTTCTCAGAATAATTTTTTGAAATTCATAAAACAAAATATACAAAATTAATAAAACAATACCTTGAAAGATAGTTAAATATTAAAAATATTTTTTTGGAAAGTTCATATCACCACATGTCAGAGGCACAAACTTGACTTCAGGCCTGACACTGTCCATTACGCCACCTAGCAGCCCACTAGGGAAGGGAAAGAAGGAGAAATTTAAACTCACACAATGGTGACAATATTTGTGCTATAGGAACTTGTCACTCTTAATCATGAAAAAAGTGAATGTAGATGGTGTGCTTTGGGGTCAACACAATAAAGTATTAGCTGCTGTGGGTAATATGGGAAGATTGGTGATGAGAAGGGGCGAGAAAGTTTTAAGCAGATATAAAGGCCACCAACCTGGTTCAAGCTTTTGTCATCCCTCACCTAGATTATTGCAAAAACCTCTTAATTGCTTTCCCTGCCTTATCTTTCCCCTAGCTAGTCTATTGTCCAAAAAGTTTTTTTTTTTTTTCCTGTGGCAGAGGTCTGACAGATCACTTTGACTCAACAAACTCGAGTTGCTCCCTATTAGCTCTATGGTCAAATAGATTCTTCTGTTTGACATCCAAAACTTTTAACAACCCCAAGAATAGGGGTTATTTTTTTGTCTTTGTTTCTTCAGTGCCTAGTACAGTATAGGTACTTAACAAATGCTAATTGATTGATTGATACAGGGTTTGAAACAATTGATGGCAGTGATGCTTTTCTTGCAGTACCTTCCTTTCTTGTTTCTTGCCTGACTGCTTTTCAGGCTCAGTCACTTTACATAAATCCTCTCTTCTTGGCTCCTTCCCTAACCTCCTCTTCTTATTCCTAATGGATATTAAAGCTAGCTATCAGAGCTAAGGATGTACATAGATTCATTAAGAGGTAACTTTGCCCAGGAAAGAGTTACAGAAAGCTTCTTCCCCTTATAAATGACCTCATGAGTAGAAGACTCCATCCACTAGTGCTGATTGTAACCCATCCAAACCTTTTCATTCTTTGTGATTCTTGTCTCTGTCTTCCCATAAATTCTCTATAAAGAATCTACCCAGTGGTATGAATGCTTCCTCTGGAAGTTTTAATATTTTATGTATTCCAGTGCAGTACTTTGATTTCCATGACAATAATTCAATGAATCTGCAGACGTATAGATTAATGAAGTAGTGTTTCCTTCCTGTGAAAGGCATTCTGGCAGAGAGGATAGTGAGCTGGCCCTGGAGCCAGAGAGGTGAGTTCAAGTCCTTCCTTGGACACATATTAGTTATGTGATCTTGGTCAAGTTGCATAACCTTTTAGGTTCTAGGCAACTCTTTCAGGCTATGAATTAAATTACAGAGAAGGGCTGACCTACATTGATAGAGCGCTTACCTTAACAAGGCGCTCCTTACACTACTGAAATTACAAGTCCAGTTCCTATTTCTGTCCCATCACACATCTTACTGAGGACGGCATTGCTTTTAATTTGGCAAATTGCATTTGCTTTTAAAATCTCATTTCATTGCATTAAGAGAGGCAGTAGAGCAAGTGTTACTGTTTGCATTTTACTCACATACACAAAAGATTTGTGATTTTAGTCACCAAGACACCACTAAACCTCAGTGATTCAGTGGATAAGTAGTAGGGAAGTTGCCTGAGACACACAGAGATTCTAGGGACCACAAAGCTAGTAAGTGTCAGAGGGAGGAATTGAACTCCTGTCTTCCCGATTCCAATCCCAGTCCTCTATTAAGTACACCACTCCCACTTAGTTCCTGTTTTGCAAAGGAGAAAATTGAGAATTCAGAGGGGTCTAGCTAATGGCCTGATGTCACACAGCTGATTAGTAGCATGATCTCTCAAGGATACAGGTTTTTGAGTGTGATATTGAAGTTGAGAAAGCTGAGCTGTTAGACTGCATTACGAGAGATGAAGAATTCCGAAACCCAAAGAGTTGGGAAACCCTCCTATCTCTGTCCTGGCCAGGAGCCATCTGCAATAGTATGTTCAGTTTTATGTGTCCCATCATAGGAAGGGCAGCGGTAACCCAGAAGATGGCCAGAGGAGGACGACAAAGATGGTAAAGGGCTTTGAATTCATTCTATATGAGGACTTTTTGAAGGAATTAGAGATATGTAGCCTGGAAAGAGATTGAAGGGTGGAGTGGAAAATGATAGCTATCATTTAGTATTTGTAGGGCTGTCAACAAGAAGAAAAATGAGATGTATTGTTCTGTTTGTCATCAGAGGGGCAATCCAGAAGCAAAGGGCGGAGGCCGCAAAGAAGAGAATTCAGGCTTGAAATCAGGAAAAAAAGTTCCTAACCATTAGAACTCTCTTACACAAAATAGAATGGGATGTTTCAGGAGGGAGGGACTTCTTTTGGAGGTCTTCCTCCTCCTCTCAGCTTCCTTGACTTCCAGTCTCCACCAAAACCCTATCCTTCATAATTCTAGTGCTGTCTCCCTCTGCTGAGTAGCTCTCAATTGTCCTATCTGTAGCTGGTTTGTATGCAGTTGTCTCCCTCATCAGACTATGTACTCCTTGAAGGCAGGGACTGAGCTTTCTGTTTTTCTTATATCCCCTTATTACAGTGTCCGACATATGGCAGATGGTTAATGAATGCTTGTTGACTGACCGCTCATCATGGGATTCTTGTTAGGACAGTTTGGACTAATTGGCCACTGAGGTTTATTCCAACTTGGTGATTCTGTGATCCACTGGGAAGCAAGAGCTGTGGTTAGCCTTACAAATACCACCCAAGGAGAATCTGATCTATTTTAGAGATGCCTTTGACTAGCCTTTCCACAAAAAGTTGTGGAGGGTCTTGACTCATCTATTACCAGTTTGTATTGCCTTGCAAATTTGTAAAAGGAGAACAAAGGGGCCACTTCTTCCCTTCTGATTGTAACAGTGAAAGAAAGGCTGCTTCTGTGGTCTTTAATTTATTTGTTAGTAGTGGGAGAGAGGAGGAAGTGAATGATAAGGGCTAGAAAGAGGATTTGGAAGAAGGAAAAAAAATCTCCCATTCTTGTTACCCTAGAATCATATAAACTTGGATTTAGAGCTGGGGGAGACATTGAGAGGCATCCCGAGGCCAGTCTCCTCATTTTACAGATAAGGCATTTGAGGCACAGAGAAGTTAAGAGATTTGTCTAGGGTCACACATCTATTAAGTATTTGGAGCAGCATTTGTATCTGATTTAAAGTCTAGACCCTATCCATGGTCCCTCCCTGTCTCTTATATTATTGCTATCTGTCAGCAAACAACCATTTGTAGGGGAAAGAGGCCTGAATCAGGCAGAGATATGTGGTTGATTCTTGGCTTTGCTATTTCTTACTTGTGTTGGCACAATCACTTAATCTCTGAGTCTCTGTCTGTGTGTCTGATCCTCTCTCTCTCTCTCTCTCTCTCTCTCTCTCTCTCTCTCTCTCTCTCTCTCTCTCCCCCCATATATATATATATATATATATATATATATGTAAAGTGATTGCTTCATACATTACTAGATGATCTCCAAATTTCTTTCTAACTCTGAATGTATAGCCTGTCTCAGAGCTAACTTTGTGATATTGGACTTTTCATTCAGCTGTTATGTCTGATTCTTAGTATGTCAAAGATCGCCAGTTGTTGAGGTGTTTATAGTGGACTCTATCAGTCAATAAATCAACCTGAATTGTGTTGCTACTTTATGTGCCAAACACTACACAAAGGACTGAGTTTATAAAGACAAAAGGGAAACAGTCACTATACTTAATGGAGTTTATCTTTTATTAGGGGGAAGGGGATCTGAATATATTTATTGTTGATCCTTTCTTTATGAGCAGCACTGCAGAAGAAACACCTAAAATACTTTCAGACACCCTTGTATCTCTATTTTGTTTATTTCAGTCCTGCTGTCCAGTGACCCCTGATTTCATTTTCAGTTACTGGCACTGATTTAAAGTCTCTCTGGTTATGCCATGCCCCATCCGCTATCTTGCCTTACCCTGCCCTCACCCTAATATATATCTGAGCAAACATATGTAGAAAATAACTGAGACCATAGAATATGGCTGTCATTCATTCAATCAACTAATTCAACAAATATTATTGAGTGCCTGCTGTGTATCAGGGATTGTGTTAAAGCCTATTCTGTTGGAAGAAGAAGAGTGAGGGGAACAAGTCTTAAGCAGAATTTGAGAGAAAGCAAGAGTAATAATGCCTTATACAACACCATTGGAATATCTGCCCTTATGCCTAGGATGATAGCTTTGCTTGTAAATGCTTCTTTGTAGGGGGAAGTTCCCAGTTTAAGTGGCCACAAGGCAAAGCAAAAGCGTAAAGCCATGCAATCCAAAGTCCACTGCAGTCTTTTCTTTTGTATTAGAAAATATTTTTACTACTACTGATTATATTTGTGAGTGGACATGACTGTGCCTAACCAGCATTTGCCTTCATGTTATAGGCCTATAACAGCTGTCACGATGCAATGATTGGGGCATATTAGAGAACTTAGTATTTTGTAGTTTCCTTTCTGTTGTCATCAAGGGTGATGTATTGAATTTATAGTCATGGGTCTAAATTCTTGGCTTTGCTTTTTACCTTCTGTGGGACTTTGAGTGAGTGACTTTGCCTTTCTAGGCCTCATCCAAGGGGTCTGTGAATAGATTTTTGGGGGGAGTGGTGTATGAATGTAGATGGAAAAAAATTTACTTCAGTATAATTGGTTTCCTTAGTAGTTCTAAATATTTTATTTTATGCATTTTCAAAACATTACTCTGAGAGAGTCTATAGGTTTTGTCAGATTTCCCAAATGGTCCAGAACACAAATGGGTAAGAATCCCTGGACTAGGTGATCTCTAGCCCCTTATAGCTCAAAATCTATAATCCTATGAACAAGAATTGACTTCTACAGCATACTTGGCAAATGAGCACACTGCCATTACTTGAAGACTTTTACTGAGCAGAAGCCCACTACCTCCCAAGACATCCCATTACACTTTGGGATAACTCTACTTATTAGCAGTTTTTCTTTACCCAGACTACCAATCTGAAGGGGAAAAAAGTATTGACTTTCTACCTACAAAGCTTCACTTCTTCTTTTCTTGTCCTTGTCAGGGATTACAGAAGAGAATCCCTCATAACCTCATAAGGTGTCTTCCAGCTCCAAAATTTTATGATCATAACTATTCTAGTTTACACATCTCTCTCCACTGGATTCCTGTAAACACTCATAATATCTGTCATAAGACTGAAGCTATTTTAAGGAGGCATCAGTTTATGAATCTGAATTTGTCAATTAAGTATTTACCAACTGGTGTTGTTTTCTGATTGTTTTTCAACAAAGTGTTAATTTCTAAAAGGGCAGGGACCTAGTCTTTTCCTGTATTCTTTGTATTACTTACAGGTTGCTGTGTATGGGTAGGTGCTTAATTCATGGATATTAGTTGGTTCTCCCAACAACCATTAGAAAAATTAATGAATTTTGCTACCGTATGGACATAAAATTTCTTGAAGTAGACTCAATCTGAACTTTAATTGTAGGGTCTAGGGCGCAACCATTAAAAAAAATTCAAATCATCTCTAGGTACTCCAGTAAGTTTACCCCCACATTTCATGGCCAAATTAAAGACTGAGGGTGGGATGACCAGTTAACGGGACAGGGAGATACCCCTTTGGAGGCAAATTTGGAAGTAACTAACCCTTGAAACTTCGATTTTGACAACTGCTACAAAACTGAAATAGTTTCATTCATCTTAGACATGTTCTGGCCTTATTCAGCAAATGCATCAAGACAGGATTAAGATGAAATACTCCATTGGGAATTAAAACATTTTTCCAAAGACTTGTCATTGGAAGGATTTATGAGGGAGTAGAAGATGGTTTAGGATAGAAAACTGGCTCATTTGGTAGCATAAAAATGTTGCTAGAAAATACTTGTTAGTTTCAGGTCATACGCCTGCTTGATGTAGCTACAGTGTATTAAGTTTATTTTCTATGGTACATATATAACACGTGAAAGCAGATACTTAATATTTCTTGAGTAAGTTGATGTTGAAAGTGTCCCTTGTATTTAAGGAGCCCATAGAGGCTTGATGTCTTTTCAAAATAGCTTTGTTCCTTGACTTCCCTTGAAGCCCATTCTCTTTCCTCAAATTTTCCTAGAATGCTTTCGATCTTTCTGCCACCTTATATATTATATTTGTCTTTGTACTTGTAATTTCTCTTTATTATTTTGTATGCCCCTTGAGTGCAGGAATTGTTCATTTTGCCTTTTTTAAATTCCTTGCATCTAGCACAATGCATTGTACATAGGATTATAGCACAGTGGCCGGACGCTGCATTTATTGAACAAATGCTCTGTTGATCATAGGGATTCTTAACTTTGGGGGCTCAGGACTCCTTTGTAAGTCTTTGTAAGTCAAAATAATTTTTAAAATCCATATAATAAAATACAATAAAAAGGAAACCAATTCTATTGAAATATAGTTATAAAATATTTTTTAAAAAAGTTTACAGACCCCCAGGTTGTTGTTGTTCAAGTTATTTTAATCATTCATGTCTGACCCTTTGTGAACCCTTTTGGGGCTTTCTTGGCAAAGATACCAAAGTGGTTTGCCATTTCCTTCTCCAGCTCATTTTATGGATGAGGAAACTAAGGCATACAGGGTAAGTGACTTGCCCAGGATAACACAGCTAATAAGAGTCTGAGGTCAGATTTGAACTCAGGTCTTCCTGATTCTAGGCCACCTAACTGCCTCCTCCTTCTGCCTTGAACTAAATAAATTTCAAGTGCTAATTACTAACACCTTTCCTGGCTTCCATGTTTCAGCTAAAATCCCACCTTTAATAAGAAGCTTTCCCTCATCCTGCTTAATTCTTGTCCCTTCCCTCTACTCCAATTTATCCTGTGTATACCTTGTTTGTACATAGTTGTTTCTTCCTCATTAGACTGTGAGCTCCTTGAGAGCACAGTCTTTTGCCTTCCTTTGTATCCCCAGCACTTAGCTGTGGTTAAGTACTTAGTAAGGGCTAGTTGATTGACTGACCTTATTTATACCTCTTCCACTGGCCTTCACCATTGAGCATTTATTACAGGCTTTGCCCATTGACTATTTGAAGACATCTGTGTACCTTTGACCTGGGCTCAAATCAGGCAGATTCTTGCCAGGCAGTGAATGAGGGTGAGGCTACTACTGAAATAGCATTCTTTATTCTTTGGCTTGGTTGCTGCTGAGGGGTTAATGAATCTACTTCCTTTGGTCCCCAAGTAATTGGAGAGAACAGTCAGTTCTAAGGACCCCCAAGCTCTTCCCTCAGAGACCTAACCCTGGAGCCATGTCTTTTCACTCATCCATCTACCCATGTGTCACTGGGCTTGGTGCCTTTGTGGGCTGAATGGCCTTGTGGATTGCTGATGCATGTGCTGTGGAATGGACCCCCATCCCCCACCACTGTCTCCCCAGACACACCTGAGGACAGAGGCCAGACCAGGTCATTGGGTGTTATAAGCTGTTACATAGCTTGGTCTGCCCCAATGAGATGAGTCAGAGTGAGGAGGGAGCAGGCCTTGGTACATACTGTCTTCTCCCACTCCCCTCTTTCCAAGACTTTACTCTTCCAGATATGTTTGGCAGTCTCTTAGAAACAGAAGCAGCTCTCTGAAATAAGGAAACTTTCAGGAGAGGGGTCAGGATATCAAAGCCACTGGCACTTCTAAGGACACTAAGCTGTCCTTGAGTCTATGTTCATGTGCAGATCTGAATTAGAATCTATGGGGGGGGGGGGGCTCCTTCCCAGAATGATTCTCCACATACCTGCTAGAGACACAGTTGCTCCAGAAGATGTTTTATGTGGCATGGGTGAGATCTTTTCCTGAGAAAAGATGCAGTGTGAAATGGTGGAAAACATACTGAATTTGGAGGCAAGAGACCTGGGTTTGAATCCAGTTCCCATTTCCTGGGCAAGTTACAGAAAGTGTCTGAGTCTCAGTTTCTTCATTTGGTAAATGGGGGAAGGTACTATACTAATGAACTGTCAGGGACCCTGGTTCCCCCAATCCAGTCCTTCTACATAGGATCTGAATTGGAAAACATCAGCACTTTCCAAATCCATGTGTACAGAATTCTTCTTTGACCTGTTGTAATGTAATGCCAAAAGAAAGGCAACTTCCCAGGTTCAAAATACCAGCATAGGTGCTCTCCATTTTATTCAGTAACAAACCCAGAACAGAGAAGATCAAAACATGACATCATTCAAAATACAGCATTTACTAAGTGTGATTAAATAATCTCCAAGTACTACCCCACCCCAGGACCTTCCAATCATTCAATCAATTACAAAGTCTCTGTTCTAAACACTTCTCCACCCCTAGGCTATACCTTAATTAAGTCCACCACAAAGACCTCTTCTCAAATGGAGATTAGTTTCCAAACATAAGGTCAAAAGTTCCCCACCCCTGGATCACAATTGAATCTACCCCAGAGTTACATCAAGTTTAAACACAGCACTTAATACCCAAATGAAGGTCTTTTCTTCATCTTGACAGGAGGCAAGTTCTCAGCAATCTTAGTTCCTGGGGAGACAAGGCTTAGCAAGGCCATAAGATACATTGCCAGTCCCTTCATGAATTCATCCTCTGTCTGTAGAACAGTCCTAGAACCCCTGAACACATTAGCAAAGCCCTCTCCCAGGATTTCTGTAAACATACAACAAGAAAATCCTTCTTCAGGGCTTCTGAACCAACAGAAAGGCTCCCAGACCCCTGCAACAACAGCACTGTCCTTCACCAGTGGACAGTATTCATTCTGTCTGCAGGACAGTCTCCAGACCCCTGCAACAACAGCACTGTCCCTCACCAGTGGACAGTATTCACTCTCTGTCTGCAGGACAGTCTCAGGGCTTCTTAGCGAACAGCCAGGTTCCAGGACTTCTTCAACAAAAGGACTGTCTTTCACCAGTGGACAAATCTGGCAAAACAACATCAAAACAGACAGACAAAGTACCAGCAAAACAGCCATGTCTCCTCAGTCCTTGGCAGCTCAGGGGGCAGGTCTCAAAAGTCCAGGGCAATTCAAAGCGGCCACCAGCAATTCTCTTAGTCTCTCTCTCTCCACGAGGTGCTGCTTCCAAAAAAGATCTTCCACCTCTCTCTTGTCTCTCCAAATCTACATCACCAGCTCCTCCCAGTTCAGGACTTTCTTTTCACATCAACAAGTCCATCCCACAGGTGGGATTAACAAGCTCTGGGTTTTAACACAATCAATTTGAAAACCAAGCCAATACAGGGGAATCTTTAATTGCCATTACTATCACACCTGTCTGACTTCAAATCCAGTATTTCATGAATAGAGGCCCAAGAGTGGCTGCTAGTGAGGCTGTACTAGGTGGTGTAGTGGATAGAGCCCAGGATCTAGAGTTAGGAAAACCTGAGTTCAAATATGACCTTGGTTACAAGCTGTGTGACCTTGAATAAATTACTCAATCTCTGTTTGCCTCAGTTTCCTCATCTGTAAAATGGAGATAATAATAGCACCCAAGGGGCAGTTGGGTGGAACAGAGGGTAGAGTACTGGTCTTGGAGTCAAGAAGTTCCAATCTGACCTCCGATACTTACTAGATATGTGACCCTGGTCAAGTCACTTAACCCTATTAATTAATGAGAGCAATTAAACAGAACAGAACTCAGTTTGGTTGTGAAGATTTAAGAAGATAATATTTATAAAGTGTTTAACATAGTACCTGGCACATAGTAGGTGCTATATTATTATTATGTGAACTTACTAATACCTCCTTGAGGATTCCTCATATGAAATAAATCCAAAGCTACAATATTATGTTGGTACCTGTAACAGAAAGAAATTTGCACAAGATTGACAATAGGAACACAACACTAATAGCTCACATTTATTTAGTATCATTTATTTTGCATGTTCTTGCATATGCATGTTTCCCCTAATACAATGTAAGTTCCTACAAGGCAGGTGTGGTTTCATTTTGGGTTGTTAATAATTGTTGATTACTTACTTTAAGATTTCAAATCACTTTCCTCACCACAATCCTATGGGATAGGTAATTTGAGTGCTATTATTCCCATTTTGCAGATGAGGAAACTGAGGCTCTGAAAGTTTGAGTGACTTGTCAAAGGTCACAAAAACTAATGGACCTATGAGATTTGACTGGGGCCCAGATTTCCTTACTCCAAATCCAGCGTCCTATTATCTATATTACAACACCTCTTATTGTGACTTCCATATCAGTCACTGTCCTAACTTGGAAGATCCAGAACCTGAAAAGATTTATTCAGCAGATTATAGAACTTCTGTAAACTGGTTGAGACAATATTTCATGGCATCAAGAACTCTGGACTCAGTATTTTTGAGTCTGAATCTTGCTTTTGAGACTTTGTAGCTTTGCATCTATGCCCAAGTTAGCTAACCTATCTGAATCTCATATTGCTCACCTGTCAAAGGTAGGTCTATAATATTTGTAGTACCTACCTTTTTTGTTTGTTTCTGTCTCAGTGATTTCATCACCATATAGAATCCCTAGTGAGGAAATCCCCTTTACTAAAACAGTTATTTGAATATTGTGCAACTTATACTTTGAGAGAGGTACCTGAAACACTGGTGAGGCTTGCCCAGAATCACACAGCAAGTATGGACTTAATCAAAATCTTGTTGACTCCAAGGCTGGCTCTCAATGAACTACTATCACAGTGTTATTTGGAAGGAAGTATTTTTTTTTAATATCATTTAAATACTTCTGGCATTTGATCTGGTCTTTATCAATAGATTTCTTATTCTAGTGATAGTATGGATTGAAAGTGGAAAGAACTGGAAGGAGGAATATTTAACCTGGAAAAGATATGATTTAGGAAGATATGATACTCAAAAACTTGGGTACTGCCACTGACTCTTCCATGACCCCTGGGCCTCACTTTTGCAGTTTGACTAGGTTTCCTCTATTGACCAGTTCTAAATGTATGATCCCATGAGTCTTCTGCTGACATAGATCGCCATACCTTCCATGCTTTAGTAAACGATCTTTGTGAGTTACAGTGGCCAACAAATTCATCCATCTTTTGACAACTTGGTGATGAGGCTCTCTTACCTTGGTTAGGCTTTTCCTTGGACAATACTACATCATGCCTATGCTCACAGCTTGGTAGACCTTCAAGAACACAGACTGCCTCCAGACAACAATGACGCACCAGAGTAGGACTTTAATTGGTTAGGGAGTAGAAAGCAAGATAGAAATTCTTAAAGATTCAGAAGATTGTCATGTGGAAGAGGGATTATATTTGTCCTACCTAACCCTGGATGGCCAAATTAACATCAATGGGACTGGTATTGAGCTGTGGAAAGAGCAATGGATTTGTAATCAAAGGTCCGGTGTTCAAATCCTGGCTCAGCTTCTAATCAGTGGATAAGTCAGGGGACCTCTCTGGATCTCAGTTTCTTTAACTGTAAACAGAGGAGTTGGAATCAGGTCATCTTTAAGTTTCCTTCCAGCCCTAAATCTTATGAATTTGTAATAGGGAGACAAATTTAGGTTCAATTCCATGGAAGAACTTCTTAATGATTGAGTTTTTCACAAATGGAATGGGTTGCTCCCCATCACTGGAGGTTGTCAAACAAGATGATCACTTAACTGAATTGAAAAACTTTAGATCACTTATTTTTAGAATTCTATGATTTGAATTTATTGTCATCCATAGCCTGTTTCACTTAACCAGAAAGAACTGAAGTTGTTTCAAGAGCCCCAACCAGGATATATTTGGCAAAGCTATGTTGTCTTAACACCAATTCTTTGCAATCCTATCCTGGATCATGAATAGATTTTTATGTAGTTGTTTAATTTGCATGCTTAAATACATATGTATATTGTTCACTTGTTCCAATCATGTCTGACTTTTCTTGATGCTTTTTGGGGTTTTCTTGGCAAAGTCATTGAAGTGGTTTACCATATCCTTCTTCCAGAGCATTTGACAGATGAGGAAACTGAGGCAAACAGGGTTAAGTGACTTGCCCAGGGTCACATAGCTAGTAAGTGTCTGAGGTCATATTTGAACACAGGTCTTCCTGACTCCAGATCTGGTCTTCTATTTGCTGCAACACCTAGTACACATATATACACACATATGTTTAGGCAACTACACATACATCTATTTATGGATTAACTCTCCTGCATGTATTAATTTTTATTTCAGGCATCAGTGATTTCAGTGGTATGGGTGCTCCCTTCATTGATGTACATCCCAGTTTTTCTATACTTTAGTAGATTATCTTTGAAAGTTCTTGTGGCTAAAAAATGTGTCATGTGTTAGTCAATTTTCTGGTGAGGAGTATCCTAACCAGGCTTGTTCTTTGATCACAGACTGTCATTAATGGGCTCAAGGGTTTTTCAGCTAAGTAGACCCTGCTAGATTTGGGTCTCTGATGATTTAGCTTTTAGGAACCCAGCATTACTACCTGTGAGGCATCAGAGTAATACTTTATTGGATAGTATGTGTGTATGTAAACATATCTATTGGCCTACCTCTGTGTGCACATATGTATACCTACATATATGTATGTAGGTGTACATATATATTAAGTATATATACAAACAACCACACCATTTATTTATTTAGGAGGGAGCAAATACGGTTCCCCTTCCAATTCCTCTCTTCCCATTATAAAATATTTGCAGAGTAGTCTTTAAATCAAAGGACCTATCTAAATTAATGTATTTGGTCTTAGAATGGATTATCTCACCTGGTTCTCCGTCACATGAACATTCTTGTGGTGGGAGGAAGAAGACTTAACTCATTTTGTCCCAGCTAAACAGCCTTCAGGGAGGAAAGGAAGCAGGGAGGAGACTACACAAAGTCTTCACTTTCAGGAGCCCACTGAGATTTGACCTCTGGATCTAAAGCCTTCTGAAGGCTGCCAAAAGAGTCAGAGGGGCCGGTAGAACAAAGAATCCAAGTTCCCCCAAATAGCAGAAAAGTGGTCTTTTTTTTTTTTTTTGGCCAAGGAATTCTTCTATTCTCTCTCCTATTCTTAACACTGGAGAGCTCGAAGTCCTTTTTAAAGAACTGAGATGATCTGGAGCCTGTCCCTTTGGATGCTTGGGCAGCTTTTTCCTAGGGGCTATAAGGCAGACTAAATATCCATAAAGTATATTCTGAGTCTGTTTAGTGCCCCCCAGATGTGCTGAGAAGCAATTCAATCTTGCAAAGCAAGGATCTTGTTGTATACCATTTTGGCCATTTTTCAGCCCCCTCCACGCACAATGAGAAAGGCTTAGAAAATCGTTTATAACCAAACCACATAGTTTGCTCCAGGCTAGCCAAATCAACTGAAAAGAATACATATGCTCCAAGAATCTTCCAGGTACCTAGCAGTGATCTTGTCTTGTATCAGCACCTCTGGCTTTGCAGATAGGAGGTTTTCTCCATAAATGGAGGCAAGGGCTTAGAAAACAGAGGGCAGGGTAGCACCCAAATTAATGAGATCTCTTAAAACAAGCCCAACACCCTTGGCTTTCTGCCAGAACTCTTCATGCCACAGTTCATCTGGATTCCTATAATTCCTTTATGTTCCCATATCTTAATTGCCCATGGCTCTGTTGCCAATACAAACAGGATGGGGAAAGAGTGAACACCCTTAATGAATACCTCCACCAATGCTAAGAAACCACTGTCCTTTGAAACTCTAATATTCCTTGTAAGGAACTAAACCACCATCCTTTGAAACACTTAACGTTCCTTCTCTGGGAACCATATTTTCCTTCCTGGCAATCTTCTCCCCCATCTCCTTTATATTTTAGTTGCACGGGCAAGCATTTTTCCAAAAGAACAAATAGGCCTTCAGATACTTCAGATGACCCATTTTGAGATAGCTGGTTTAGTTCTGGCACTGAAAAAACAAACCCCCGCCAAAACCCCATCTCTTCCAGGTGCTAATGCTGTTTTCACAGATAGGAAATCTCTTCCTTTAACCTCATGTACTGCTTTCAGTTCTCACTGTGGGCCCTTCTGAATAGTTGCCTGGCCAGCCTGTGGCAGTTTGGGGTTTGACGTCCCCTTTTAGGGACCAGCTTATACTTTCCTTTTGTCTAGTTGGGGAAGGAGGTGGCATTCCTCTCAGCTATTGCTGTTACTGATTGACAGTGCTGATAATAGGCTTTTTCTAGGGCACTGGTGGAAGAAGGACTCTTGTATCTAAAGCAAAATTAAGTAATGCATTTAATTCCTTAGGGTAACAAGGTGGGGTAATGGGAAATTTTGTGTGGTCTGATGAGGAGCAGAGGTTCTTTGTGGCCTAAAATAAGTGAATACCTGGTGTGAGGTAATAGGTTACATCTTTCACTGGTGTTGGAAGTTGAAATTATTGGCAAAAGGAGATTTAGGTATTGTGTGCAGCTTTTAGCTTTGGAGCAACAAGGGATCTTATAGGCCATATAGTTGAAGCCTCCTTATTTGCAGTTATGGAAACTAAAGACAGATTTTAAGTGACTTTCTCAAAGTCACGAGAGTAGTAAGTGGTAGAGTCTGGATTTGAATCTGGGACTTCTGATTACAAATCAAGTTCTTTTTCCACTTCAGCATGCTGTCTGCCTCAAACAATTCCTTTCCTGGTGGCCACTGCCCAAGAGTTTCATCTAATATTTACTCACTATTTAAGTTAGGAATCATAGAACATTAGAGGTGGGAGTAACTTTCTATCTAGTCAATCCCTCCCCCTCATTTTGCAGAGATAGGAGCCAATAGTGGAAATAACTTGTCCAAGGTCACACAGTTACTAAGTAGCAAGTCTGGGCCCTGAACTGAGCTTTTCATAGTAATAATGATGATGATGATATAGCATTTATATAGTGCCTACTATGTGCCAGACACCATGCTAAGCCCTTTATAAATATTATCTTGTTGGATCCTCACAACCATGCCGGAAGGTGGGTGCTATTATTATCCCCCTTTCACAGTTGAGGAAACTGAGGCAAGCAGAGGTTGAATGACTCACCCAGGGTCACACAGCTAGTAAGTATCTGGGGCGGCATTTGAACTCAGTCTTCTTGACTCTAAGCTCCAGCTCTATGCACTGTGTCACCTGGCTGTTCGTAGCATTGTAGAACCTCAGAGGTCATGTGGTCTACCAATCTATGCCTGAATAGGAATCCCCTTTGCAACATACCAGAAAGCTTTGCCTTGAAGAACTCTATCCAGTTAGTGGGAAGCTCACCCCCACCCCCAGGAGCCAATTACCTTTTTTTTGCATAGTTTTAGTTGTTAGTCTTCCTAATGAGCCTCCTGTATATCAGCCTTAAATCTGCCTCTTTGCATCTTCTCCCCATTGCTGCTAGCTCTCTCATCCAGGGCCAGATAGAACCCCCTCTTCCATGTGGGCTCTTGAAGACCCCCCAGAGGGTTTTCCTGACAAGTCATCCCTTTCCCAGGCTAAACATCCCCAATCCTTCCAGATTATCCTCATATGTTAGGCTCTCCAGGTCCCTTACTTGCCTCTTCTCACGCCCTCAAGTTTATCAGTGTCCTTCTTAAAATGTGTCACCCAGTACAAAATGATCCAGATGTGACTTCTGCAGAGCAGAGAACCACAAGCAGGAACTTCTCTGCTCTTTATTTATCATCTTAGAGATGCCCAAGATCATTCAGCCAATACTTGCCAGAGGTGGGATTTGAATGTGAGTCTCCTTTACTTACTCAGAGGCCTGCTCTCCAGCAAACGATCAACAAATATTTTTAAGTGCCTACTGTGCGCTAGGCATTGGCATAAGCACTGGGGATACAAAACCAAAAATGAAACAATACCTTCCTCCACAGAGCTTAGAGGTCCTGGGGAGAGACAACATGTATACATATAAGCGTAGCCAGTGCATGTGCTCTGGCTCCCTCTCTCAGAACCCAGATGTCACATCTTCCTCCTAAAGTTCTAGGGAGTGACTGGAGTGTCTCTTTTCTACTGCCATCAGCTTGGGGCCCCTCCATTTAAGCTTCCCCCATTTGTCAGGGGACCAATAACTAAGACCCAATCCTATTTAACAACTTACCACCAACTAGCTTTTACAGAGGGATACAGCTTCAAAGATAGAGCAGGAACAATGGTACAAACATTTGTAGTTCATCATTTTAGTCCCCCTAATCAACAAGACATGAGGTTAGTCTGATAGAACCTGTTCATGATGAGAACTGTTATTTGTGATCACTACTTTTCTAGGTCATCATGGACTGACTATACCTCCACTGTTAAGCTCATTGACCTATAGAACATTTGCCCTTCCCTTCTCAATATCTGTAGTACTTCCATTCTCTACGTTCTTTCAGAGATCACTGACAATGGCTCAACCAATCATATCCTCTCCCTTTCTCCACTCTCTTCACTGTTGCCTGGCAACTTGAATTTCTCCATTTAGGTGCTCTCTTAAAATTCTCCACTTATGCTGGTTAACTAACACTCTTAAAAAAAAACTCAAAATCATGACATGTGAGAATCAGGTGAAGGAACTAGGTCCATTTAGCTTAGAGAAAAAAAAAAGAAGTTTCATCGGGAGACAACAGCTGTCTTCAAGTATTTGAAAGACTCTCATGGGGAAGAAGGATTAGGCTTGTTCCACTTGGCCCCAGAGGATAGAACTCAGAGTACTGGTAGGACGTGTCAGAGAGGCAGATTTTGGCTCAATGTAAGGAAAAACTTTAACCATTAGAGCTTTCCAGTAGTGGAATGTTCTGCCTTTGCAGATACTTGGGTTCCCCCTCATAAAAGGCCTTTAAACAAAGGCCAAATGACCACTTGCCCAGAATGTTGTCGATGGCATTTCCACTTAGGTATGGATTGGACTAGATGGCCCCTCCAGGCCACTTTCATCTCTGAACTTCAAGCCTTTACTCTAGCTTGAGTTTTGATGAGGGTGTGACACGCTACTCATAGGCAAAGCAGTCATGTAGATCAGTACACTTCCTGAAAGAAAAATGAATCAGGTTACAACCAAGAAAGAACAATGAGAGCGCCAGTCCATAAGTGCTAAATACCTTTAAGACTTTAAATTGTACCACTAATGTGATGCAGGAAGGACTGGAGAATTTTTTCCCCTACTACTTTTTAGAAATAATTAAGGTCTTAAAAATTACTTTCTTAAGCAAACCTAAAAAGTTGGAGGTTAGAAATTATAATCCTAATTCTGCCTTTGTTATCTCATGAGACCTTAGAAATATTCTGAGCTTGAGTTTCTCCGTATGTGGAAAGCATCTTTACTTCTCATCTGAGAACAGTAATAATGTGATATATGCAGGGCTCTCTAGTCCATTAATTAAATTCACATTGATTCTATTTTTCCCTATTTTACCTTTTTGGAGATTGAGTATAATTCTAGAATTGGAGTTTGTGCAATTATTCCCCTTACAGTAGAGGTGGTGGGGTGATTGTGGTGGTCAGAAGGCCTCCCTCTCGAAGAAGCCAAATAATGAGTTGCTGCCACTGAATGTCCATGGTAGTCATAAAATTTAGAAAGAAGAGAGGGAAGAAAGACAAATTGCTTTAATATTCTCCTCTGGAATATAAGAAAGTGAGATTAAATGATTCTGAAAGTCTCTCCAAGTTTTAGGGGCAAATATTTCTAAAAGAGAATAAAAGACAAGGAAAGGGGAGGGGGGAAACAAGAGCAGACAAATAAAAGATCAGCATATAGTTGGGTGGGAGCAGAACTGCAGAATACAAACAGGAGTTGCTTTAGGGGGTACCCACTGACAGTAACTCCTCCATATTTTAGGGAATAAACCCTCCTAGCCACTCTAAAGATCATGAGTTAGTGTGTTGTGGTAGAAAGAATGTGAGCTTGGGGGCAGAGGACCTGAGTTCATAAGGACCCAAGCTCAAATTTTGCCTCTGATCTTTGCTACCTGTGTGATCCTGGGTAAGTGGTTTAAATACTCTGGACCTCATTTTTCACAATGCTAAAATGAAGGGATTGGATTAGATAACTTTTTAGCTCCATTTTAGCTCTAGACCTAATATCCTATATTCATTCAGAGCCAACTAGGCTATGAGGAGCCAAATGTTCCATTTCCAGATTACTATCTCTTTTCTGAAGCCATCACCTACCAAGGCTTGGCAGCTCAACAGCAGTCATCTGCCTCCCCATTAAAGGACTGCAAGACTCCTCTGTTTGACTGCATAACCCATGTTTCTTTGCTGAAAAGTGATATTCATTGGTGCCCACAGGTTGTCCTACCTTTGACCATTGGGATCAGTTTAATGGACATCGTAGGATTCAGTCAGTCATTCAGGGCTGACTTGGACCCATTTGCTTGATGTGCACAAGGAAAGCTACTTATAATGGTTTTTCCTGGAGTGTTCAGAGGAGGACCTGGTCCCCTACTTCACCGGTCCCTGTAGAACCCACCATCACAGGCAGTGTGAGGGGCTGGGTTGCATCAGTTGTGTGTCGTTGCAATTAGGCACGTCCTTGCCAACGCATTGTCGAGTTTGACACATTCCCAGCCTTGGAGGCTCACGCCTTAAATTACAGATGCTGTACTGCTGTATTACATTTAACAGGGAAGGATGGTCCAAGCAGCAAACAGAAACCACTGTTGATACACTGTTTATTTCTCAGTCATTTTGTGTTAAATCACTGTGACTTGAATGTCAGCACAGCTTGGGATGTGGTAGTGAAATCAAACCCATACCCAGCGTGCCAAGACAAATTTCAGAAAACCCCAAAACACAATTGTCTTGCTTTCTTGCTGGCTGTGTTTGTGCAAACATAGGCAGAGGTTGAGGTGATTGCACTCCCTGACCGCTACATGAGCAGCTTCATTTTCCTCCCTCCAGCGGGCTCCTAATGAACCCCAAACTACTTCCTCAGAGGCGGTGGAGGTCAGGAGTGAGAAGTTGCCACTCCCCTGAGGCATGTCAGAAGTCCATGCCAATCCCTAGAGAGCCGCAGGGAGAGTTCAGCAGTTTATGGAAAGATGAATATCAGTGCTGTACTACTTATATCAGGAGGGCTCTGGATGAGAGACACAGATGGCCACCCTGAGGACTGGAACTGGGGTAAGAAGGTCTGGGAAGTTTGACAGGGAGTCTCAAAAATCTCCAAAAGGCACTGACAGGAGTACAACACAGAGTGAACTGAAACCACTTCTTAATTGCTTTTATGCTGAGGTCACTAATTACCTTGTAAGGACCCAAACTGACAGAAGATTTTTTTATGTATATATGTGTCCTCAATTCAATGGGTTCATTTTCTTGGGTTTGTTGGATTAGTATGCAAATATATAAATTAAAAATTTGGGGCCTCATGGAAGGATCTTAGAAAAGGCCTCTTTAAATATTGTTGGATGCAAAATGAAACATCTTTCAGGTGAAGGAAGCCCTCCATGGCCTTTCCTACAGTCCAAAGCTTTTTGGATGACATTTATGCTATTTCTTAAAGGTGTCCTTGTATTACCCAAAGAGGATGTCAGCCAGGGTAAGGAGCCTATGTGAAGAAGTCACAATGGGATGAGCATTTCAGTGTGAGGACCATGCATATTTTTTTCCCTTGTGTAATGAAAGCATTTTAGGATATAAGATGTTAAGGGAAACCTCATAGAATGACAGATTAAGAGCTATAAGGAACCTTAGAGGCCACCTAGTACAAACCACCTCATCTACAGAGTAGGTACCCGAACTCATGTTGCAATGAAAGAAGGATTCAAACTTAGGTTTTCTCACTCTGAATCTAGTGTTCTTTTCCCTATAACACACTGCCTCTCCTTCCTAATAAGCCATTGTGGTAGTTAATTCAAATTCTGGGCATAGTTTAGTAATAATAAAAATAATAGGTAGCCTTTATATGGCACTATATAGTTTGAAAAATGCTTTACATATATTAACTCATTTGATCCTCACCAACCACCCCAGGAAGGTAGGTGCTTTTATTATTATCCCCATTTTACAGTCAAGGAAACTGAGGCAAATAGGTTTAGTGACTTGATCAGGGTCACATAGCTAGTAAAGTGTTTGAGCTGAAATCTTCCAGACTCCAGGTTTATTGCTCTCTGCCCTGTACCACCAGGCTGCCCAAATGTTCAAAGGAACAGAATCTTACATGACTACCAGAATGAAGGTCAGAAACACAGGAGTCCAAAAGACCAAGGTAAGAGTAGCAGGGAAAACCACATGGTTCTGACTCATAGAATAGGACTAGAAAGACAGAGCTCAGTAGATCAGTAGATGAGAGAATGTCTTGGGAGAGTAAAAAACCTGGATTCACCTGGTCATAGCTTTTCCTTCACATGACATTGGCTATAAGTTTAACCCTTTCTTGCTCAATCTGTTTTCTTATAGAGTGCTTCAATGGGAGAGAGTCTTTTGCTATATTGTGGGGGAATATGCTGTTGGGGAATTTGGATATGAGGGCAAGTATATGGAAGAAAAGAGGAACAGTATTGAAAAAAGGAGGCAAAGACAAGGGGAGAGAATGAAAAATTCTGTTTATGCTTTTAATAAGAGATGAACAGAAGATAAATTGGAGGTATAGAAATTTTATTTGTTTATTTGGTTTCCAGAAAAATAGTGGTAAATCATTTCTCCAGTTCCTAGAGCCATTCCTTTTATTTCATGGTTTCCAGACCTATCACCAGTCTTGTGTTAAAACTTCAGTTTAATTGTATTTATTATCCACACTCTCCATGTATTTTCAATTTCCATTTCAAGCATAAATTCCCTTTGGTCAGTTTGACAAGTTGTTTTTTTTCTCCCATTCAGTAACCATTCATTAAGCACTTACCTGGTGCCAGACCCTGAGCTATGCACCAGAGATGCAAAGATAAACCCAAATAAGCCTTACCCTCAGGGCCCTTACATTCTCCTAGGTCAGACATGGGCTACCTGGTCCACATGAGGTGCACTTCTTCCCTCACTAGGAACCGGATCCTCTGGAGTCACAAACCCTATGCCAGAAATATCAAACCTTCATCTTTAGCACCACGTTTGGATGACAGGGGAAATGCCATGATCAGGAATGTTGTTTTTGAGCTCATCCATTGCCTTCTGGCTGTTTTGAATCCTGTGAGTTTTCCACTTGTTCTGTTGGGGCCTGTGTTTGTACACTTCCTGAAAAGGCGTTGTTGAAGCACATGCATTCACATATATACACACAAACCCACGCATGTATATATTTATACAGACATACATGTACACATGTGTCTACTGCATATATGTATACAGACATATATTTGCAGTGTACATAATACATACATCTATTTATACATACACACATATAGATACACATTGTGCATATATACACACACACATACACATATTTATAAATGTATATGTTGGGTTTTTTTAAACATGATTTCATTGGTGTAAGGAATTCCTAGTGAGGAAACTGATCCTATCAATGCATATCAGTACCTGCTCTGACACTTCTACTCTTGGAAAGGTACCTGGGGCATTTAGAAGTTGAGACTTGTCCAGGATCACACATTTACTTCCCATAACATAGAGAAATTCCTATAGTCTAGAAAATGCCCTGGACTTTGAATCACAAAATCTGAATGTGAATGTTGACATATTAGCTTTGTGAACTTTGTTGAGTTGCTTAACTTTATTGAACCTCCATTTCCTCACGTGTAAAAGGGGGATAGAAATATAGAACTTGCCTCATAGGGTTGTTAGGAATATCTCAAAAAGTAACGTATTAAAAGGTAAGGATTCAAAAAAACAACCACCATTTTTAGATCTGTCTACCTTGTCTTAAATCTTCAATTGCAAGAAGAGATTTAAAAAGTCATTCACCTTCTTCCCTGGAACTTTAGCATCACTATATACACATACATATCTTTATGTATATGTATATATGTATGTATATGTGTATATGTGTGTATTTTATATGCATACACACATATAAACACACATTCTAGTATTTGATAATATTTCACAATATTGTCGTGAGGCACAAATAAGAACCTGTTAAATACATTGTAAACTTTTAAGCACTGTGTGTATATGTATGTATTATATATATACATATATATATATACACACAAACATGCCTGTCAATTGTTATCATTGTTGTTATTTTTCTGATGAACTTATTTGGCAAAAGTAGATAGTGGTTAGTGGTAAGTGTTCACAGGCTCACCTGGATACCTGGTGCAGGAAATCAGAATACTTAGTAGTGCGGTAGACATGCCAGTTCTATGGTATAAGGGGATGAGTACCCCTCATCAGTCACTGTGTATTTGAAGCTTTGGAGCCATTAATGAGATTTGGAGACTCTTAGAGACTGTGCATCCAGGTGCTACAGTGGCTAGAGTGCTGGACCTGGAGTCAGGAAAACCTGACTTGAAACCAGATCTTAGATACTTCCTAGCTGTGTGGCCCTGGGCAAGTCACTTAACTTCTATTATCTCAGTTTTTTCACATGTAAAAAAAGGATCAATAATAATAATGGCCTTCCATTATAATAAAATATATAACAAATATAAAATATATTTATAAATATTATATATTATGTATAATATTATTATATATAATACATAATAAACATAACCTTCCAATAATAAAAAATAACCTTTGGGGGGATCAAATGAGATAATATTTGCAAAGTGCCTTATAAAAGTTAAAATGCTGCAAAATGCTATTATTATTATCTTCCGTATTGTATAGATCATATTAGAAAAATAGGGCCATAGATTGAAATCAGGAAGGGTCATCTAAAGCAATCCCTTCATTTTACAGATGAGGGACTAAGGCCCAGAGAATTGAGGTGCTTTATGAACTAGGGTCATAGAAGTAACAAGTGGCAGAGCCAGTATCTGAACCCAGAGCCCCTGACTCCAGGTCCAGTTGTTCCTTTTACTACATCATACTTCTGGTTGTTCAGAATTCCCAGGTTTACTGTCTGTGGGAATATCTTATTACTTACTATAGAACTAACTCCAGTGGGGCCACAGTTCTCTTCTTTTTCATATCCTTCTATTCTCTTGTTGTTCAGTCATTTCAGCAACGTCTAACTCTTTTTTTGTTTCTTTATTTGTTTTTGCTTTTTGGAGGGGGGGAAGGCAGGGCAGTTGGGGTTAAGTGACTTGCCCAAGGTCACACGGCTAGTAAGTGTTAAGTGTCTGAGGTTAGATTTGAACTCAGGTCCTCCTGACTCCAGGGCCAGTGCTCTATTCACCTAGCTGCCCCACTTTGTGACCTCATTTGGGGTTTTCTTGGCAGAGACACTGGAGTGGTTTGGAGCCTTTTCCTTCTCCAGCTCATTTCACAGATAAGGAAACTGAGGCAAACAGGGTTAAATAATTTACCCAGGGTCACACAGCTAGTAAGTGTCTGAGACCAGATTTGAACCCAGTAAGATGAGGTCACTGAGTCACAAGTATAAGACATTTAGGCTGGGCAAGACCTACATATACCCACATGAAAAGAGTAAATGAGACAGTCTATGGTAAACTGTTGTGAACTTTAAGCAAGTGAGACTGTATATGATAGCAGGACTGGATTGATTGTTTCTAAGTACAGGTATTTTGCTCCTGAAACAGCCATACCTTGTCTATCAATGTGAACTGGTTCCATGAAAGCCTAATACAAAGCAAAACAATGGCTGAAGAAGTGTTGGCAGGAAAGGAAGTAGGGAGCCAAGTGGGAGGAAGGAAGGAGCAGTATGTCATTTTTAACATAATAGGAAATAACCTCAGTTGAGGCAGTATTATGCAAAGTCTGCAATTATCCTGGTAACCATTCCTACTAAACTCTAAACTGCTTCAGAGAAAGAGGCATGTCTTTTCTTAAGTTTATATCATCCCATCAACTAACAGAGTGCTCTGTAAACAGTTAGTACTTAATCATTGTTGAATAAAATTTCCTTGAATTCCCTCTGACTATTATGACCATTTAGAAGACCATGAAGAAGCCCACCTGTTTCTTAATATACTTATTTAATTAATATACTTAATAATTGTTGAATAAAATTTCCTTGAATTCCCTCTGACTATTATTAAGACAATTTGGGTTCCCACCTGTTTCTTCATCTTGTTTCACAAAGCCTGAATCTGGAAATCAGTGTTTGAATAAGGAAGAATTATTCTAGTTTTTTTTTAATACCACCCAACACAAGTCACACCAGTTGCATTCCTGAACACTGACCATTGACTACCTACTGTTTTGTATCTAGGAAGGGAATGTGGGAGGTTAGGGGCTATTAGGGGCTTACTGGTGGCAAAAGAAGCAGAATTAAGGGTCGAAAGAGAAATTTTAAAAGGACTGAGGGAATATTTGTTTGACTGGAGTGAGGAGAGTATTAAGTGCAGGTACTAGCAAAGGTTAGGGCCAAGAACCTGGTGACTTGTGATCAGAAAGGACCTGAGCATAGAGCTGTATAGAACAGTATGGAGAGTTCTCATTCCAGAAGGGGAAAAAAACTAGTTCTTGGAGAAAGGCAGAGGAAAAATCTTCATCCCTCCAAGTCTTGCTGGGTGGATGAGTGATGCTCAAGTCATTAAATCCCTACCCTGCCCATCTGGGCCCCTGAGCAGGGGGAGTGGGCCTCAGAAGTCCCAGCAGTGTCCTGACAGGCCTGTTTTGGTCCTCCCGCACGGAGCATCCAGAAAGCTTTCCAGAGGGTTAGGGCAGGGTCAAAGAAGTGGGCCAAAAGCAATTAGCTGAGAGGGTTTAAAAAAATTTTTTTTTCCAACCTTGAGACATCAGGTTGTTCAAGTTCTTCAGACAGGCAGGGGGCTTCTGACCCTATAGCAAATGACAGCAGGGGAAAACAGCAACCAAAATGTTGAAAGTGGTAGACAGTCATTCAGTCAACAATATTTATTGAGTCCCCACTGTGCTCTGAGCCTGGAACTGGGCTGGAGGGTAGGTTGACTGTTGTCTCAGCATGTGCATCCCACCACTGCAACAGGACCCAAGCAGGGAGCTGCTAGCCTCTGGCAGGGCCGCACAGCAGTCTTTCCACCTTATGTATAAACTGCTTCTACTCATAAAATAAAGGGGTAGGGGGTGGGAAGAAATCTGGGTTTGTGTTATCAGGGAGTTATAATATAAACAAGGCTAAATGGTTATAATAGCCAGAGGGGGAGAGGGCCCTTTGCCAGTGTATAGAGAACATAACAACTGCACTTAATAACAATCAAGCTACTCCTGTAAATATTTGCATATAAGGGCTTCAAAAGCTCCAAAGCCCAAGACAGGCCATTTGGGTGATTTGCTTAGAAAGAGGGAGAAAAAAAAATTGACCTGCTGCTCCCAGGCAGCCATAATAAGAGAGAGTGTGGGCAGAAGACCAGAAAGGAAAAGAAAAACCCTCTAAAGTTTAATAAACACAAAAGAGAATAAAAATAAATCTGCAGAGCTTTTATTTACAAACCTTGATGGAAGGAGAAGATAGAAGCTTATGGTGTGTGGGGTAGGGATGGGTGTAGGAGAAGGATTGTGTTTGTCCATGTGCTGCTGGCCAGTAAGGTTCCATTGAGAGAAGAAGGGGGGTGGGGGGAATAAAAGACAAGACTTGTTTACTTTTCCTGACAACAGGAAACATATTAAATTAGTTCCACTCCTTAAAGATGCTCTTTCAAAGAATGCTTGCAGCTCCTGCTAGCTAATAGTGAGAGGCCCCACACTGCACAATAAAGGCTGCTGTTCACTAGGGGACAGTTTCTCAAACAAACTTTAGAGAGCCTATATGATATGTCACATATGTCCCGAGGCACTGCACTGCCTTGTCTCTGGCTGCTTGCCTGTCCTCATGGCCTCCTCCTTGCCTGAGCTGGCATGGTTGGGACATAGGCAGAGCAACAGAATGTGTGTGTGTGTGTGGGGGGGGGGTTTGGGGGAGGGGAAGAGACAAGAAGGACAAGTGTTACCTGGTCACCTGGATCTGGGTACTGCCAGGGGGAGAGGTCTTGTCAGTAATAAAAGTAGGAGGCCTTTAGAATGCTGCAGGAGTCACTCACTAGCTGCCTGACCCCTCTGAGAGTTACTTAAGGTCTTTAAACCTCACTTTCCTCATCTATAAAATGGGAATAATTAAAGCATATACTTCATAGGGTTGTTGTGAGAATCAAATGAAATAATGTTTGTAAAATGTGAACTAACATAGAAATATCTACTCTTACATATACTAATATATGACTCGGGACATCCTGATGTGAAGTAGCATAGAAACAACAATATCAGCAATAACTATAGTAACAATGGAGCAGTGTGCATTTATGTCATACTCTAAGTCTTTGTGTAGTGCTTAATTATCTCATTTGATCCTCAAAACAAGGCTGTGAGGTAGATGCCATTGATTGTCCCCATTTCACAGATGAGGAGACTGAGGCAAACAGAGGTTGTTAAATGACTCACCTAGGGTTATGCAGCTATTAAACGTCTGAGGCCACATTTGAATTCATGTCTTCAGACTCCAGGTCCAGCTCTCTGTCCACTGTGTGCTGTGGCTGCCCAGGATGATAGATAGATAGATAGAAAGAATGAGAGAGAGAGAGAGAGAGAGAGAGAGAGAGAGAGAGAGAGAGAGAGAGAGAGCACTCACATGTATCAGATTAAGTTCTTCAAGTCACAAGACAAATGTCTGTCTGTCTGTCTATCTATCCATCCATCCATCCATCTATCTATCTATCTATCTGTCTGTCTGTCTGTCTGTCTGTCTGTCTGTCTGTCTGTCTGCCTGTCTGTCTGCCTGTCTGTCTGTCTGCCTGTCTGCCTGTCTGTCTGTCTATCTATCTGTCTATCTACCTGTATGTCTGCTGGTCCACTTATCTATCCTTGCCAATCAACCTCTCTCCTTATCTATCCCTATTTATATACTTCTGCCTCTTTCTATCTACTTATCCATCCCTATCTACCCATCTTTCTACTTAACCACCTACTTCTCTGTCTCTGTCTCTCTCTGTCTCTCATCTATCCCTATCTATCTACACTTACCCCTCTCCCCCGCACACATATCCTCCCCCCTCCCTTTCTAACTACTTGAGAGACAGCAGTGAGTAGAATAGGAAATAAGAGACCTACCTACTCTGTATCTGGAAGCCTGAAGTTGAAGATTTGCTTCTAATACAAAGTAGCTGGGTGGCTGGAAAAATTACTTAACTTTTCAGTGCCTTGGGCAACTGGCTTAGACTCTTAAGTTGCAGAACAGATTCCAGTCTGCATTGGTAGAATGGATTTCCTTATGACACCTCTCTGACCTCACAGAGTTTCCTATATAATCAAGTAAATGGTTATTTACTGATTCATGCTGTGATTCCATGGGTATGTTGAGCTTCCAGTTGGGAAACTGGTGCAAATCAGCTGTTATTCAGAAAGTTGTCAGGGGGCCCTAAGAATTCAAGTGACTTGTCCAAGGTCACATAGCCACTATGTTTTAGTGGTAGAACTTGGACCCAGGGCTTCCTAAGGCTGACCCTCCATCTGCTATGCCATGCTTGCTTTCAGTCGTGTCTGACTCTTCATGACCTCATCTGGGGGTTTCTTGGCAAAGATATTTGAGTGGTTTACCACTTCCTTCTCCAGTTCTTTTTATAGATGAAGAAACTGAGGCAAAGAGGATTAAGTGACTTGCCCAGGGCCACACAGCTAGTAAGTGTATGAGGCCAAATTTGAACTCAGGGAGAGGAATCTTCCTGACCCCAGGTCAGACACTCTATCCACTGTGCCACCTAACTGCCTTCTCTTGTGCTTCAGTTTTTGTTCTGTTCTGTTTTGTTTTATTTTGTTTTGCAGGGGAGAAGGCAGGGCAATTGGGGTTAAGTGACTTGGCCAAAGTCACACGTCTAGTGTTAAGTGTCTGAGGTCTGGATTTGAACTCAGATCCTCCTAATTCCAGGGCTGGTGCTCTGTTCACTGTACCACCTAACCACCCCTGTGCTTCAGTTTTACAAAGTACTTTTCCTCACTTCCTTACAGAGAAACCTTGTGAAGTTGGTTAGTATATAATAAATATTTTGTTGTTATTGTCATTTTTCAGTCATGCCTGACTCTTTGTAACCTCATTTGGGGTTTTCGTAGTGAAGATACTGGAGTGGTTTGCCATTTCCTTCTCCAGCTCATTTTATAAATGAGGAAACTGAGGCCGACAGGGTTAAGTGACTTGCCCAGGGTGATACAGCTAGTAAGTGTCTCTGACTGGATTTGAATTCAGGAAGTTGAATCTTTCTAACTCTAGCCCCAGTACTCTTTTCACTGAGCCACTTAGCTGTGATAATAAATATAAGTATTTTTATCTCCATTTTGCTAATGAGGAGATCTAAGACCACAAGAAATTAAGGTGCAGGATCTTTTGGGGAATTCATGCATGTTCAAAAGTTTAAGAAGGAAGTCAACATCTACTGAGTTCCCATTATTTACAGAGTATTGGTATATGTACATTATAGGAGTTACAAAAAGAGAATCTATTACCTCTTCCTTAAAGAGAACCTGTAGTCTTACCTGTAATACCTGTAAGAGAACCTGTAATCTCAGACTGAATAGGCCACAAAGTGATTTCTCTGGACACTGGCCAGATTATCGATATTCCAAAAATGTTCACCAAAGTGAAAATAATTCTCCAAATGGGGGCTGAAAAGAATAGAAAGGTTTTGTCTTGTTTGAAACTGGACACTATACCTAAAATTGAGTCTAAATGAATATCTTGCAAACTATGTTTATAATTGCTTAATGGATGCAAAATAATGAAATAATAGGAGCCAGGTAGAGTTCATAGGGAAAACAGAACCTGAGTTTCAAGTGAGGTTTTATAGAAAGAGGGAGTATGTCTCAGAAGATATCAGGGAATATCACCCACGGAATCCTAGGTTGGAGATGGAAAGGGTAAAAGATGGGATAGCTGTTGCAGAGCTGACCTAGGAGTCAGCAAGTCTTGGGCTCAAGTCCCAAAGTGGACACGTCCTGGCTGTATTACTTTAGGTAAATTACTTGACTTCTCATCATCCCAGGCAGCTTTCTAATGCTAGGATTCTCATCGTGTATGTGTGTGTGTGTGTGTTTGAGAAAAGACCAAAATACTGAAACCAGAAAAAGATGCAATATGCGGGCCTGGATAATGTTGAACATTTTGATGCCAAACTTTCAAGGAAAAAAAATACACAGGGCAAACTGCTTGCCATTACGAGCTATTTTCTTGGCACGTCCAATTAAAGTGTATGCAGGCCTGACAGGCATCGCCAGCCATCAACCCTGGCGCACTTGTTCCAGTTCATAAGTGTCTAGGATTTTCCACCATTCTTTCAGCTTTCAAAGGACAGGGTTAAACTGCATGCCCTCAAACAGAGTTCAAAATGGTTTGTTAATCTCTATTAATCTGTTATTCCCATAATCAAATGCACATGCTTATTTTTCCTGGTTAAGTCGTTAATGGTATTAAATTGGCAATTGGAACCCAAACCAGGCTGCAGATATTTTCCTTATGGCGTCTCTAGGGCTATCTTGTACTGTGGTCTTTTGGGAAGAACAATGAATTTTATCATTCTCAGTGACTTTCTTAACTCTTTACAGATGCCATCCCGCCCACTTTGTACAGGCCCTACTTTAGAATTGTCAGATTTGATGTCTCAGCGATGGAGAAGAATGCTTCCAACTTGGTGAAGGCAGAGTTCAGGGTCTTTCGGCTGCAGAATCCCAAGGCCCGGGTGTCTGAGCAAAGGATCGAGCTTTATCAGGTAAATTGTCTAGGATAGTTGGAATGATTTGTAACCTAATGAGAGAATTCTTTCTACAGCTTTGGCTTTTTCATCCAGTTTGGCCATCATATCAACTACATAATACATGAGTGTTTTATACCCTAGTATTGGGAAGCTGCATGGTACAGTAGACTTTGGAGTCAAAAGATCTGAGTTCAAATCCCAGAAATAACACTTAAAAATATAAAAAGAAATAATACTTACTGCCTGTGTGACATTGGCCAAGTCACTGTTTTTCTCCTCTGTCAAATGAGAGGTTTGGACTGGATGGTCTAATGTATAATCAGATCATGACAGAGATGCCTCGTTAATGAATATTCTGGGTAAAGAGCTTTTTCATGCTGAAGTCACATGTTTCTATAGAAAGAACAGTGGTCTGGGTTTCAAAAGACTTGGGTCCTAACTCTAACTCTGCTGCTTATTAGCTATGAGTCAGTTGAACTTTCTGTTCTATTTTCCTTAATTTTAAAATGGTAAAAATACTACCTGCCCTAACTACTTTACAGAGTAGTTGGTAGGATCAGATAAGATAAAGAGTCTTAATATCAAAGTGAAAGCATTTTTTCAGCGGTGCAACAATCCATGTGTTTATGTTTATCATAATTAGTATTATTCAGTCTCTTGAGGGGACACAACAGATTGATAGTTTTCTGGCTTAAGTACATTACGGCTATATAATTCCTTCCAAAAATCATCCCTAATTTTGGGATAGTCTTGTCCCCAAAGCAGAAGGGGCATGAGTCAGAGAAATAAAAACTACTTGGAGGGTATAGAGAGGGGTGACTGGGTCTGTAAGGGAATCAATCAATCAGTCAATCAACAAGCATTTATGGAATGCCTGCCTTCAGGGGCTGGGGATACAAATATAAAACTGATATAATGCTGCCCTCTATTCTACAGGAAAAGCAAAGGGACTGAAAAAGGAGGAAAGATGTAGGGGAGAGAGATGAGGAGGGGAGGGAAGAGAGGAGGGGGTTTGGGAAATGGCACCAAGAGGAGACAAGGAGGTGAAGGGCAAAGGAAATGGGCAGAGAGAGGAAGTAAAGAAGAAAGGGGGGTGGACTGAAAGGGGAGAAGGCTTTCTTTTTCTCATGGAGGTATAGAAATCTTCACCCCCCCCCACTTCTGATGCCCTGAAATACATCCCTACATTTCCTTTGGTAAGAAAGTTTCTGATAAAAGGAAATATATAATTTGGATACATCCACTTCATTACTGGATATTATATTTCGTTATTGTGATTATGAGCATTATTATTGGGAACCATTAAAAGTCCTCAACAAAACTACCTTTTGACACGTAATGAACAGGGCTGAAGTCTTTCATTGGCGGTAAGAGAGCTATTCTCCCATAAGCTGTCTGGCCAGACTTGAAGGTCAGCTGCTCCAGAAGGTGTGTTCTGTGATGGGGATGATGGGGATGTAATTAAGAATAGCTGACATTTATGTAGCTCTTCAAAGTTGGCGGAGCATTTTCTATGCATGAGCTCATTCAATGCTCACAACAACCCTGGGGGGAAGGGCACCATCATCATCATCATCATTATTATTCTTACTCCTCTGTTACCAGTGAGGAAACTGAATTTCAGAAAAGTTCAATGACTGGCCAAAGGGACAAAGAACATAGCTTGTAGGTATGAAAAGCAGGAGTCAAACCCAAGTCTTTCCAACTCCAAGGCCACTGTGTTATCCATCAAACTATATCATCTCTCATCATTAAAATAGAACATGAAGAAAAGGGGGGTGGTAATTTATTTTACTAAGCAATAAAACCTCATTTGGCTGCCTTATGACTTGTAATCTGTGTTCATTTAAATGGGCACCATTTTTACTTTATCTATGGGAGAAAAGTTTGTCAAGTAGATTGATTCTGTTTATATTCTATCAGAATTTGAATACAAACTATTTTCTATCAATAATTTACATTCACATCATTGATGGTTGATTGGAAAACAGTTTTCATCTGTTCAGTGAAGTGGGTCCCAAAGGATTTCTACTTGGCAACATTTTGTAAATCCAGCAATGCTTTCCTACTCTACATTCTTGAAAATGATAGAATTTAATTTCTTTGAAAACATTAAAAAATCATGAATTCATCCTGATCTCTCCCCCACAATCTTTACTGGGCTCAATAAATCTTTGTCTTCCCTCTTTTCTCAGTGTTGTCTGGGGAAGGAGAAAGAGAAGGGATATTAGAACAGACAGCAAAAACTCTTGGAAGAAAAAGTAAACACCTCAGAGATTATTTAGTGCTTGTCTGCTCTCTCTTCCATTTTATAGATGATGAAAATGGAGTTAAATGAAAGGAGGACTACCTGATTTGCCCAGAATTAGAACTCAGATCTAGCTCCGAGGCTGGTGAACATTCCATGACATTATATGGCCATGAACAATTACTGTGACAAACATAGACCTGTATGAGTATTGATTGTTGAGATCAGTTTTACTCCTAACCTTTATTTCAAGTTATTGAGGGTGAATAAAACAATTGAGAATAAGAAAATGAATAGAATGGACTGTCTTTTGGGCCAATGAGTTTCTTATCCCCAGAAGAATTCAAGCAAAGGCTGGATGACCACTTCCTAGGGATATTATACAGAGAGGGGATTTTTGTACCTAGTGAGAGGTTTCACTAGATGGTCTGCCAACCCCTTTTACTCTTAGATTCTATGATTTTCTGTCTCTGGGAGTGATTAACTATTTTGGAAGAGCTCAGACATTGCTGGTGCTTGTGTTCCTTATTTGTTCGTAAATGCTGATGCATTCCCATTTGCCCCATTGGAGGCATCATAAGACAGGCTCCCAAACCTACCCTGATTAGGTCATTTTGATGCCAATGACAGCTAATGTTCACATAGTATTTTAAGGTTTACAAAGCACTTTGCATGTGTTCTCATTTGATCTTCATAACAACCTTGTGAGAGAGGTGCTATTATTGTCCCCATTTTACAGATGAAGAATGAGGCAGACAGGGATCAAGTGACCTGCTCAGGGTCGTACAGCTAGTTAAGTGTGTAAGGCAAGATTTGTCTTCCTGACTCAAGTTCAGTGTTCTATCTGCTGGACCATCTAATTATTGGTGGTCTAAAAAGACAGAAACTAGGGAGGGAAATGACTAAAGCACATAAGATCCAGGTTTTTGAAAGATTAAATATGGATACTTTCCATAAGTCTCAGAGTAGCGTAATAGAGGCTGAAAGGAGGTAGCTTTAGACAAAGAAAGTGAGATGCTGATTTATCCACATGGTAGTAAACATGTCAGGGCAGCTAGGTGGTGCAGTGGATAGAGTGCCTGGCCCAGAGTCAGGAAGACATCTTCCTGAGTTCAAATCTGGCCTCAGACACTTACTGGTTGTGTCATCCTGGGCAAGTCACTGAACCCTGTTTGCCTCAGTTTCCTCATCTGTAAAATGAGCTGGAGAAGGAAATAGCAAACTACTCCAGTATCTTTTTCAAGAAAACTCCAAATGGGGTCATGAAGAGTTGGACCCAACTGAAAATGACTGAACAATAACAACAAAAGTAAACACATAAAACTGACTATACAGTATGATTGAATAGGGGCCCACATGAGATAGAGGAAATAACATGGGATTTGGAGTCAAAGAACCTGGGTTCAAATCCCAGTCCTGATACTTAATTACTTTAGGCAGCTCACATTACTTCTCTGAACCTCTGTTTCCTCATGTATGAAATAAAGGAGTTGGACTAATTGGCCTCTCTTCTCAATCTACTATCTAAAAACTTTTAAAATAGGCCCTTAGAGGTCATATAATCTCTTCTCCCCCACAAACCTTTCTTATCTCTGTCTCATTTTACAGATGAAGAAATTGTAGCCCTGAGAGGTTAAATGATTTCCCAAAGTAGCAGAGTAAAGCTCTAAACTCAGGTCTTGTGATTCTTATATTCAATGCTCCTTCCATGGTACCATGTTCCTAAGGGGAGGTTGTCCTTAAGGTACATAGGATTATGGAATCAAACTGGAAAGGCCCTTAGAGACCAGCTTAGTTCAGTTTTGCATCAGTTTTTCAGATAAGGAAACTGAGGCCAAGTCATGGTAGTGACTTGGCCAAAGTCACACAAGTAGAGCCCAAACTCACATTCAGGCCCTTTTACTCCAAATCTACCATTCTTTCTGTTGCATCATGCTTCTCCCCCTCCCCTCCCCCCACACTTTGGGTTCAAGGTTTTCCCACATGTCCCATCATGCCATCATTATAATTAGAATATGAACCTGGATAGAACCAGCATATCATTTCTAATGACTTTTAATGTTTTTCTTCAAAGTAGTTGCTCACTTAAATAATACCGTTTAATCAGAATTGCACAGGACTGCTGTCTCTCCCTCCCTGTGAGAGAGACCTTAGGAGTTCAAGCTTCTATTTGAAAGACGCATTTGGTTTGGCAGAGAACCTTGGGACTTTGATTCTACTCTCTCAGCTCTCCTATAGTATTCTCTGTCAGCACTCTGGAGAAGGGGAAGACCCTGGGGCTGCCTTTCTTTTTCTGCTCCCTGCCATACTAAGTCATCACCTAAGAGCATACATTTATTTGATCCCAGTATGATTTCAAATGCACACCAAGATTTGGGACAATATTAGAGGGATAAAATCTTTTTACAGAGGGAAAGAAAAAAAAAAACAACACGAAGTAAGAAAGTTTTGCCAGCTACGAATAGCCCTAGCAATGTTTTTAAAGATTTATGCCAAATGCAACCTTTATTGGAATTTGATCAGATAAAGCTCCAATGATTTGGGAATGCCTTTGAACCCATGGTATTTATCATAACTCTTGGCCACTTTGGAAGTTCAAGTACATCTTTCTTTGATTAAGTTGCTCCTGTATTTGTGATTAAATCTCTCCCAGAAACATGGGTTTGGGAAAGGGAAATGGGAAAAGAGAATCCCCTTCTGAAGGAGCATTCCAGAAACAAGCCAGGGGCACCATTTTAGAGAAGGGGAAGCTCAGGGGCAGCCAGTTAGCTTGTCTGTATACCATAAGAACTGGATCAGAGCCATCATCTAGCCAGTTCGTGGAAACACTGTACTGCTAAAACCAGAGAATAGCTCTTAGGGCTGAAGGGAAGTTATTGATCATCTAGTGAAACCATTTCATTTTACAGATGAGGAAACTGAGGCTCAGGGAGGTCAAGCCACTTGCCCAGAGTCATACAAAGACTTTAGTTAGGGAACCAGGATTAGAAGGATGATGATAACACTGATAACTAACATTTACATAGTGCTGTAATATTTGCAAAGTACATTAGATACGTATCATTTAAGCTTCACTAGAACCCTGTGAGATAGGTGAAGATGCTGAGACTAAGGAAGTTTAAATGACATGCTCAGGCAGAATTCAAACTCTGATTCCAAGTCCAGCTCCCTTTTCCCTATTATGTTACCCCTATACAATTCTGAAGTCGGCATCTGTGACTGGACCTATTCTCTATAATACTGACCTGAAAAGATTGTCTGTGTCCTAGATATAACAACAACAACAATAATAATGGATATCTTAAATTTCCTCTTAATACTCATTAGAATTAGTATCCAGGAAAATCTCCAAACCCATCTTGATCATTTGTAGCTTTTACCACATATCAGAATTAGAAATTTTATATATCTACAACCTAATCTATCAAGTAGTATAGTATAACTTACTACATTTGACAATTGGAACCAGGCACCGTCCTAGTACATTGACACTATAGACTACAAGGAGGCCATAGTTGCCTCAGAATCCTTCCTTGCCTGGGAGAAGAGGGGCCAGTAAGTTCACACTTCATGGTGAGCAATCCTTAGATGTGAATTTCCATGCTGGAACTCAGTTACCAGGGGAATGATCTCACTATCCTACTACTGGGAGTGAAAAAAGTCCTCTTCTGCAAACCAGCTAGACCAACAAGACATTATAGGTAGTGCAGAAATTCTTTTAATTTCTCTTAAATTGATGTTCTTCTCAGGTCTAGGGAACATAACTTCCTCCTAACATCCTGGGGTTTGTTGAATAATTCATGTGGCAGTCTCGTATTTTCAGCTCATGATTTTGGGGTACATTCTCAGCCCTTCTGAAACACAGGAATTATTTATGTAACATCAGTTATGTAGTAATGAACTTATAAGTGTATATTCCCCACAAAAAGAATTGAGATGTGCCTTTCTATTAGTCCTTCAAGGACAGAATTTTAGTATGTTTCACTTGAACATTCCATGTTGCAAATTTACTTCTATATTCTCCACTTGGTAAATGTTGTAATTGGATAGATTATGTATTTTATAAAATTTGAGTTTAACTGGTAACTTTTGATTTCCAGTTATGGAAGAAACTTCGCCTTCCATATTCACATTGGTTCTGATTGTAGAAATGCTGACTTTATCCTTTCTCAGACTTTAC
Source organism: Petaurus breviceps papuanus (assembly GCF_028583685.1). Lineage (NCBI taxonomy): Eukaryota > Metazoa > Chordata > Mammalia > Diprotodontia > Petauridae > Petaurus > Petaurus breviceps. The sequence continues at coordinate 4,459,543 of NW_027187317.1, read as the reverse complement.
ATTCCCGGATAGAAAAGCCATCTAGGTCAATGCTCTTGGATAGGAGCCACCAGGTTGTTTTCAAGACTAAGTTATTAACTTCAAACCACTGAACAGAAACATGTTAAAATAACTTACTAGGGAAGCAGTGTGGTATGTTTGGGTCATACGTCATAAAGCATCAGGAGAAAAGTAGCCAAAATACTGCCTTTTATCACGATGTTAGTGTGAGGCTGCATATATTGGGTCCCTTATAGGCTAGGGGAATGAAATCTGTTGAGGATTCCACATTAATCATTAGAGAAGAAATGTGTTCAGTTCAAATGAGCTTGCTACCTTACTCAATGTGTTTCAATGGAGCCCTAGATTACTAACAAGGGAGTAAAGATTTTTTTTTTTAAAGCAATCGGGGTTAAGTAACTTGCTCAAGGTTATACGGCCAGTTATTTCTGGGTGTGGTGCTGAGTATCTAAGCCCGGATTTGATCCAGGTCATCCCAACACTGGAGCCGGTGCTCTTACTCACTGAGCCACCTGGCTGCCCCTAAGGGAGTAAAGATTCCAAGTTAAGGGGAACAATGGAACTGTGCAGAAACACACATTGGCAGCATTTTTACTGTCAATTTTGGCTCCCTTGGAACTCTGGGAGAAATGGCTTTTTCTGGAAATATGTCTTGGGTCTTCTTGGATTTCACTGCTGCATTACCAGATTGGATTATATTTACACTATTGACAGGTTGGTTAAATCTTTGATTATGTACACTAATGTAGTTGAATGATACTATGGATAATATGACAATGGTGATTCCAAAGTTACATGTCTTTGAAATCTGAAGCCAGAGGATAGTATTTAAATCCCACTTCTGATATTTACTGCCTGTGTGACCTTTGGCAAGACACCTGACTTCCAGGGACAATGGTTTTCTCATCTGTAAAATCAAGGTCTTCACCTCAATGGCCACAGAGCTCCCTTCCCCTTCTAGATCCATTATCTAGGACAATAGTGGGCTTTTGGTTGTGGATAGTCATTTAACAATGCCACCATCCTATCTACTCTACTCCACACCCAAACCCTTTGCAATGATGCCTTAACCTATAGGCTACACACTGATGGATACTTGGTCTAATCCTTGCCTTTATTTACCACTAACTTGCTGTTGGATCATGAGAAATCCAGGTCACCTCTCTGAAGCTTAGTTTCTTTGTAAAGTAATAGGAATTTGATCTCCAAGGTCACTGCTACCGTGTTTCCCCGATAATAAGACCTATCCCGAAAATAAGCCCTCCCCTTACTGTGTAAGATTCCTCTAAAATAAGCCCTCCCCCGAAAATAAGCCCTATTGAGATTGCTACTGTAGTGAAGGTGATCCCCTGCGCTACACACTACATTATGGTACCGTCTGTATGCACTGTGTCCCCCCCCCCCCAGTGAAACGCACACCGCGCTCCGAGCTGCATCCAATCAGAGCTGCAGCAGTGAGCGCGTCATCCTGTTCTTCCCCAGTGATTTGCTTGCTGGCGCCATTGAGAGCAGTGCCGCGGAGGAGAGCTGAAGCAGGACAACATAAGCCCTCCCCTGAAAATAAGCCCTCTGGTGTTTTTCTTTCCAAAAAAATAATAAGACAGTGTCTTATTGTTGGGGAAACACGGTATCTCTAATGCCACTTGGTGCTCTAATTCTGGTACAAGATCAGAGAGACAAGTCCTGTTTTTAAAGGAAATTCTGGTGTCAACTATGCATGGAACATAGCCTTGATGGGGTTAATAGGAGCTTTCTCCATTTTTATTTCTTCTCAGAGATACTTATGTTCCCTGTCTCCATCTCTGTCTTTACCTCTGTCCATGTCTGTATTTATCTGTGTCTCTGTGTCCTTCTTCCTCTGTCAGTCTTTGTCTCTGTCTCTCTTTTTTCTGTATCTCTGTCTCTTTCTCTATGTCTCCATTTCTGTATCTGTCTCTCTCTTTCACACACACACACACACGTACACACACACACAGAATTCAGCTTTCATTTCTCATTTTGCCCAGGGGTGCACAAAATATAAAAAGAGGTCAGCCAAAAAAAGAGTAGCTGTTAAATTAGATTTACAAAAAGAGCTACTGAAAGAGGTCATACTGTGCTTCTGTTGTCCAAGATTTTATGGCATACAATCCCCTTCACACCGATCCTTACTGAGGCGCCACAAGGTAGGCAGACGCAGCACAGTACACCCTTTAAAAAAAAAAAGTCCCGTGATATAATAAACACATTGTATGCACGAGACCATTAATATCCAGATTTTTACAAACTGAACAGAAGCCATTCTTCCCTCCTAGGGAAAGTAGATCATTGTCACTCCTGTAGAGAGCCGAGGCTATCCACTGGGTTGGATCCTCTTTGTGAATGGGTGTGGTCAAAAAAGGCTAATTCGTGACCAGTTGTACTTTCCATTCAAGATTGCTTCTGTAGCTGCTATTTTCAGAGCCTGGCACTATTGCAACTCTGACTTTAGACTAATGCTGTACTTGACACCTTTCCTTAAAAATAAAAACGAGAACCCAAATCCTACTGTTCCATAGCAGGTTAGGCCATCTGCAGTTGTTTTCCATGGGTTCTTAAGCTAGGGTTCAGAAGACTTGAATTCTGGTCTAAGCTCTACAATTTACTAATTTCGAAGAAAAGAACACTGACTTTGGAGTTAAGGAGGACCTGCTTTTGAATCCCATCTTTGCTACTTCCTGCCTTTGTGACCTAGGACAAGTTACTTAATGTCTTTGGGGAGAGGGAATTGAACTCAGTGACCTCTACTCTACTTTCCAGCTCTAAATCCTATCATCCTATCATTCTGGGCAAATCACTCCCCCTTTTGGGGCTCATTTCCCCCATCTGCAAAATCTATTGGACTAGATGAAGATAATTCTCTAAAGTCTGTAACTCTTAAGTATTTTTCAGTTCAGTTAAACAAACAGTGCCTAGTAAATCCTGAGACATAGCAAGAGATGGCCTCAAAACCAGAATGACCTGAGTTTAAATTCTTCCTTGGTTCCATACTGCCATGTAGCCTTGGATGAGTCACTGAACTTCTCAATGCTCTAAGAAATTCCCTAAAAGTTGTTAGAGCAGTGGCTGATCTGTATTGGTATGGGGGGGCTTATTCACCTATTCCAATGAAATCACAAATCTAGTGACTTGATCCACTTATCCCTCTGTTAATGCACTTTGCCATGGATTTGATTGATCAATTAATGTGGTTAGTATTTTCATGGCTCCTTTCTTCAGTTAGTTAATTCTGTTTGTAATTTTTCCAGTTTTAACTGCTATAGAGATGTTGCTTCAGTTTATTGCTGTCAACCATTATATTTATGGATGAATCATGCTTCAAATATTGAATTCTAATTATACATCTAGAAGGGGCTTTAGAGTTTATGTAGTCCCACACTGTCATTTTAGTCAAGTAAATAAACTTTTATTAAGGACTTACTTTGTACTAAGCCCTAGTCTCTGGGAATACAAAAACAAGCAAGAAGAAAGACAGTCATTCCCCTCTATTCCCACCCCCTTTCCCCTCCAGGAACTTACATTATAACAGAAGACAACACATAATAGCGGACTGAGAAGTGTGAAAGGGAAGAGAGAAGATACTTATGAGATTGCATGGCAGAGAAAGTCCTGAGAGTCAGAGTAGAGCTCAGAGAAGAATAAAGATATGGGTACTTTCTGGGCATTTTCCTTAAATTGTAGGGTCTGAATTTTATAGATGAAGAGAATGAGTCCCAAAGAAGTTAGGCAAGTTATCTGTTGTACAATTACTAAGAGTTTGAAGCAGGATTCAAGCTCAGGTCTTTTTGAGTTCAAGTCTAGTGCTCTACTATCAAGTTTCCTACCTGCCTTTTGCAGATGAGGAAATTGAAGTCTTTGGGGTTGACCTTCCCCTTTGTTCTTCCTCCTCCTCCTTCTTTTTCTTCTTCTTCTGATTATGTTGTTCCAGGTCAATAAGGCTTAGGGAAAGATTAAGGCTCCAATTGCTCATTGCATCTTGTCCACATTCTAAAGTTTGCTGATATGTTAGCACCATGCTTTGTCAGCATCTCAGGGCCATTTTACTCTTGTATCCCCAATACCCAGCACTGTGCCTTGCATTTAGGATAGGGACTGGATTTTATTAGTATAGGGAAGTTCCTGCTGAAGAAAATCTCTCAACCAATGCAGGTTGGCACCATCTCTGCATCTTACAGCCATGAAGACTCCTCTAGAATGGTGATGTCAACCTCTCGTGTCGCCCACACCTTAAGCAGCTAACAAAACTCTCCAGTGTAGCCCAAACTAGATTAAAATGTAATTGGAAAATGTCTAACAAAATAAGTAAAAATACAATATAGCATAGGTAATGATAATATGGGGGGTTTTAAAGTCAATATGTGGCATAGTAGGGAGTTTGATACTACAAGGTCTGGAGCACTGAGAAGTTAAATGATTTATCTAGTATTGTACAGCCTGTATGAGTCAGACCCATAACTTGAACTTTTCTTCCTGGCTCCAAAGCCAACTTTCTATTCACCATGCCTATGCCACACTACCTTACACATATTAGCTAGCCTCTTGTTAAAGGTTAGGCTGAATTGAATTCTTACCCCTTCTGATTCTGGTTTATTAACCCATTAATTAGTACCTCAATGGAGAACATACACCCTAGGAAAAAGAACTTAGTGATGGCTTTCAGCCCAGAATCCCTCAGGAAAATCTTGTTTGTTGGATTTCCTTGATTCAAATTGTGTGTTTCTTATTCCTTTTTCTTTAAAAAAAATTTAGTTTTATTGCCTTTTTTTTCCACATCAATTATTTGCAGATACACTGCTCCATCCACCAAGCCCTCCCTTGGAACAAGGCAAAATAATTAAATGGAACCAACAGTTATCTGAACATCATACTCATCTGCAAATTACTCCTAATCATTTATGCCATAGACACCTAGGAGGGAGGTTGAGGTTTACATCCATTGATGGTACAGTGAAAAGAGTCCCAACTCTTCCACTTACTTACTCATCTATAAAATGAGTAGCATATAGGATTATAAATTTAGAGTTGGGAGAGACCTGAGAGGCTTCGTAGTCTAACTCCCTTCATTTTATGTATGAGGAAAATGAGTACCAGGGTGGTTAAATGATTTGATCAATGTCACATAGCTAATAAATGTCAGAGGCAGGATATATGGTATTGTGATATGATATTATTAGAGGCAGGGAACACATACACAGGTAACGTGTTGGGACATCTGGTTATTCAACCAGTTTTAGATCTACTAAATTGTACTATCACTCAGCTTATACATACATCTCCAACTTATCTATATTACATGATTTTTTATTTATACATCTATAATCGAAGGAAATGCTGAATTCTAGTTAAAGGTTAGTGAAAATAAAAACGCATTTTTTTCCCATCCACGTTACATGGGCCCCTGAAATATATTCATAGGCCCCTGAACTAGTTTATTTCTAAAGTCCCTTCATGCTCTAAGCCTCTAATCATTTGATCTTTGAAAAATTGTGGCAAATGGGAGAAGTACTATAGACCTAGAGACAGGAAAATATTGTCTAAATGCTCAGAGAAAAAGACGGTAGTCCAAAATGTTTGACTTTGACTCCCTGGCAAAATTCTAGGGTTTGTTTTTAAAGGAATGTTTTTGTGAGCACTTAGAAAAGAAAGCAGTAATTACTATCATGAGTTCATGGCAGGTTTATGCAAGACTTAAGTTGATTTACTTCTTTGACAAGGTTAATAGAGTTTTAGATGAGCTATGCCATGGACATAACATTTCTTTTCTTTCCTCTTAAACTGACTTCCTTCAAAGAATCTCAGGTCATGGTATTTTTACCTATCCTTTTTTTTCTGAACTTTTAAAAATTCACTCTCCCACAGGATTGGCTACATGTCAGCCTGTGTCTAGCAATCAAATGACTTATCTGTAGTGAATTATAAGATCGATTGGTCACTTCCTTTCAAGCTTCTGGTCTTCTACTTGATCCAGAATAGCACCAGCTCTAGCACTGAGACCAGCTCCTCCTTGTTGATCCAGAATAGCACCAGCTCTTGCATCATTCCCTCCACTTTCTCCAAGTTGAAATTATCAAGAAGTTATGTTTTTGTAGAAAGCTTTTCTTAGTTAGTCAGCAATTATTAAATGCCTACTGTGTTCCTGGCACTATGGTAAACTCTGTGGAGTCAAAGAAAGACAAGAGTACCCATAGAGCTCCCAGTATAATGAGGAAGATGACATGAAAACAACTATTTACAAGTAATCTATAGACAGGATAAGTCAACACTAGGAAGACTCTGGCATTAAGGGGATCAAGAAAGTTTTCTTGTTGAAAGTGGAGTTTTAGCTTAAAGAATCTTTGCATTTGCATTTGATGAAATTAACTTAAAAATAACAACCATTCCATACAATTCATCATAATATCTAAAGGCATGGTGCATCTTTGTATGATTTCTGTATACACTGTCAAAAGGTAATGTTGAATATAGTAACAATTTACATATCTGGAGCCTCTTTCTTCCTGTATAAAGTATATGCTTTTATGTGCTTCTTTCTTTGGAGGCTCATCTATTTTTCATGAGAGCAGATTAGGCAGAGACGGAAATCCTAAGATATATGTTACTTCAGACCTCTTAGAGAGGTACAATTACAAAGGAGCCATTGCAATTACAGGAGGGAGAAATAAAGAGAAAAACAAGATAAGTGCTGGTTCTGTTAAGGCCCTTCTGTGAAATAACCATCGTCTGTGTTGGGTTTTCAGGAACCCCTCAAGTGACCCAGGTAGTGATCAAGGAGACTACAGTCAAAGGGAATACAGGGTTGTGTTTGTACCACAGTGGAATATTTTATCAGCAACGAAAGCCACTTATTTCACCCAGGCCTCTGGCACTTGTCAAGGCCAGGCTTACTATTACTTGAAAATTAATATGTGTGTGTGTGTGTGTGTGTGTGTTTAATGGTTGAGTAAAGCCTTATTTAGGCCTGGCATTAATTGTACTGATGAACTTTTTTTCTTTCTCATTGATTGTCCTTAAAATAAATGCCAAGATACTTTTTTTCTCCTGTCATAGTACAAAATACTGGGTAGTTTCTGATTTTTAGTGGCTGGCATAGGCATAAAGTTAAGGTCACTCTGTAATCTGAAGCTTTTGAGCCTCAGTATTCCTCTCATCTCTGGTTTTGATCATTGCCCTGGAATTCCAGATCCTCCCTTACCATTAATTGGCAAAAATGTTCTTTTCTCTGTAATTAAGGTGAGCAGCTTGGGTATTAAAATTGTTTTAGAACCTTGAACATAAGCCACCTCTTTAAGGGAAAGAGTCTCCTAAATTAGTTTTTTTTTTTCTGTATATTTTGAATCAATTCAATAAGCATTTGTTAAGCTTTTAGCAAATGCAAAACACTCATCTAGGTGCTGAGCACAATGAGCCATATTCTTCCAGGGCTAAATCAATCAGTCAGCAAATATTTATTGAATTCCTGGAAGTATGTTAAAGGTAACATTTGAAGTGTTACAGAGGACCTTAGACCAAAAAAAGTGAGAGACTTGGTTTCTGCCTCCTAGAGGTTTACAATAGTTAGGGAATTCGGAGAGAACACATATAGCTGTAACTACAAGGTATTCTGTTGATTAGTGCCAGATGAGTTGTTTTGACACTAGAGTGGCATAGAAATTCAGGGGAAGGAGAGATCACTTTCAGATTATTCTGGTTAGGGAAGACTTCATGGGAGAAAAGGAATTTCACCTGGACTTCAAAGATATTGATTGATAAAGGGAAAAGGAAAAGAGGGCATTCTTGGAGAGGGCATATCATATGGACACAAATGTAAGAAACTGAAGATGTGTTCTGAGATAGAGCATTTATTTAGCATTTACTGCTTGCCAGGCACTGTACCCAGCCCTCTGGATACAAATAGGACAAATAAGATGGCCTTAACTCCAAGGAGCTTACATTTTAATAGGGGTGATTGAGTAAGAAGAGTCAGAAGAGTAAATTGAGCTGGGAGTCAAATAAGCATGTCTGGTAAAGAATTCACCAGTCAGAAAAGCAGGTCCAAGGGTAAAGATATCTAGATGAAGGGAAGGTTGATGGTGTGGAGATGAAGGCTGGAGAATGTGTTGAGATGGAAGTGAAGTGAGCATGACGGAAGACCCCATAAAATGATGGTAGGAGCAAGAGATTCACCCCAAGGAAAGTGAATAAAGAAATGTATTCACAGAGTAGGGACTCTGTTGGAGATAGTGGGAGATATGGCTATAAAGATAGTCAGCCAATATAAGTTTATTAAGAAGTTATATGTACCGGGTACTGTGGTGGAGGAGGCAAAGAAAGGCAAAAACAGGCTTTGTCCTCAAAGAACATGAATATGACTGAGGAAGGGGTTTGGAGATAATGTGTTAATAACTAGGTGAACATAAGATATATATACAGAGCAGATGGAAGGTCATCCGAGAGAAGGCGTTAGCAACTGGTGAAGGCCAGTTACTACAGAAGATGGGACTACATTTGAATTTCATGGTTTGTCAAGATTGTTCAAATATTATCTTATTTGATCCTTTCATATATATTTGTGTGTGTGTGTGTGTGCGTGTGTGTGTGTAGGTCTCTGTATTTCAGAGGCAGTTGTACAGAGAGCCAGCCTCAAAATCTGGATCTGAGGTCTGGCTCTGACACATGGATGAATCTGGGCAAATCACTTCACGTCTTAATTCATCAACTTCTCAAGACTATCAGTGGCAGGGAAGGTGTTGATCAGCTTTGGCAAGGGAAGTTCCTCACCAGAGAACACCCTACACCAATAAAATCACAGATCGAGTTCCCTGCCATCCCATATTGATGTTAATGTATATGAGGGATGTAAAAAATGAAACATTTGCCATCATTGTGGGTGGTAGCAAAGTTGGGAGACAACCAGATTTTAGTTTTAGGTAGCCTGGAAATGTCTTTTTCAAGTAAGTATGTGTGCATGCATGCATGTATGTATATATGTGAGTGTAAATATACATACATGCATATGTGTATTGTATATATAGGTACACATATATGTATGTATGCATGTGCAAATACATATATTCATACACATATATATGAAGGAATTAGGAAGAAATCTGTTTTTGGAAATGGTGAGGTCCCTGCTGTCCACCCAGGACATTCATACTTTAAAATAAGCCTAGTGGATGAATGGGGCAGGGAGTCTTCAAGAAAATCAGAAGGTAAGCCTTCTGGACCCTCTTCCTGTCAATTTTAGAGTCAAAGAAACAGCTACTTAACCTTTTTAAAAGAAGATAACATCAGGTCAGTGTGTCCACCCTTTCTTCCACAAAAGGTCAGATCTGCACAAAATGATCTAATTTGGCAAGGGAGATAAACAGAGTGTTCAAGGAAGGCTACGCCTTTGGAGTTAAGATTTCTGAGCTTTGGGCCACAATGGGGTGGGTTCCAGGCCAGCTCTCAGTCAAAGGGAATAATGAAGCAGTCGAAAGACTGCTTTTTTTATACATCATCTTTTGTTTTGGAGGGCAACCTGTATGATTAAAGGTTTAGGAAATTGGCCCTGTGAATAAAGACTTAGGAAACTCAGTTTATTTAGCCTAGAGAGAGAAGGCTAAGGGAGGACTTAATAACAGCCTCCAAGAGTACGAAGGGATATTCTCTGAGTGAGGATGAGCAGCTGTTTCCTGTTTCCATTGAGGACCAGATAAGAGGGAAAGAACTTGAAATGCAAGGACGAGGGGGATTTAGCAAGACATTTCTGGACATAAGGGTTATAACAATGTAGTAAACTACCCACAAAAGCAGGGGAGTCAGCTTTCCCAATTCAGAATTGGAAAATAATATTTCTGGACCAAATGCAACTGCTGGTCTGCTCTAGGTACAGGGGCATGGACTAGATAACCTTTCAAGATTACTTCCCCCTTTTGTGATGTAAAGAAACAGCTCTGGGATTAGGTGTCTCTAGTAGATTACATGGCCTCACCTGTACAATACAGAATATGAATATGGCTTAGAAAGAACTCTAATGGGGCATCTAGGTGGCACAGTGGATGGAGTACAGGCCCTTGAGTCAAGAGAATCCAAGTTCAAATGTGACCTCAAACAATTATTAGCTGTGTGACCCTGGCAAGTCACTTGACCTGATTGCCTCCCCTACTCCCCCCCCCCAAAAAAGAAGATTCTAATAATTTTCATGAGATAATGATTTGGATTCTCCCCTATCTCCATCAGGCCTAGGAGTTCCTTAATGTCCCAGGTTCCTGTGACTTTTTTTGCCATTTGGACCCATAACTATGAGTTTTATTCTTTGTTTCTTTTCCATTGTTGAGACTGAGCAATCATTGCAGTGAGGCTCAAGTCAGTAGACAGTAACAATCATTAACTAAGCAGCCAATTAATTAAGCCATTAATACAGAGAGAACATCTCCCTGCCTTCCATCCTCTGCTCATAGACTATGGGAAGAGACAAAGAGAAAATGGTTTTCCTTTGGGAGTAGGATCTAATGAAGGCAATAGGACAAACTCCCATGAGTAGGTACTGTTTTATTCTTTGCATTTATGTCCCTAGCACCTTACACAGTACCTGTCACATTGTGTGTATTTAATAAATATTTATTAATCAAGTCTTGCTTGGTATATGCACATTGTCCCCATCCCAGCAAACAATTTTTCAAAATAACTTTAAAGAATCTATTCGTGCTGAGAATCAGTGTGGTATAATGCTTAAAGAGCTTCACTGAGTCAGGGAGACCAAATCTGCCTCTGACACCTACGGGCTGTGTGACTCTGGCCAAGTCACCTAATCTCTTTAGTGAACAGGACTCTAAGCCTATAAATTGCAGAACAGCTGCTGCTGATCTTCACTGATAGTTCCTGGGAATTCCTTATTTCAATGAAATCACAGATGGGGTGTAAACAAAAAATTTTTTTTAAAAGGAAGAAATCCAAAGAAAGAAATTTCAAAGCACTATAAATTAACACAGATTTAATAGATTCAGAGCCATAAATGGAGTTTTCTGGGTATCATTGATGAGGAGAGATTAGTCAAGGATGGTTTAGGTTACATTTTTAGGAGCTCAGAAATAGAAATTCCTGAAAATCTTTTCTTCATTGTTCATAGTTACAGCACATACTAGGCTGGCAAGTTACATTTATTTCTAGCTGGATCATGGACCCTGGGTGTCTCAATAGTCCAGATATGTGTTGGCAAGGGATTACTTGCTTCTCCTGCTTTTAAGTAATGCCTATGATATTTCCTCTAGCATTAGCTCTGTAAAAGTACAGGGTTCGAATTAGGAAGTGAAATAGAAAAGTAAAAGAAGAAATATGGTCTTTAACTGTTAAGAAACTTGTGCTATGGTTAGAGAGAACAAATCCTGTATACATGAAATGGGTCCTAAATAATAACATATTAGAGCTTAAAGAGACTTTAGAGATCATCCCCTCCAACCCACCCTTTTGTTTTACATATGAGTTAACTGAAGCCCAGAGAGTTCACAAAATCTGATTATGTATACATATGGTCACCCAGGTAGTAAGTATGATTGGAACATAATGTCCTGATTTCCTTCCCACATTATTCTGAAATGACTTGCTGACCCATTTAGTTAATGTGAAAGTCCATCAGAGATTTGTGATTCTCAATGCCTAATTGGTCCATGGTTCTTTCCACTCTCCCATATTGCCTCTTGCCACCTGTCAAGACGGGCAAGGTCTTGTAGCATCACCCTTGGTCTAGAGATGTTGTGAAATTCTGGAACATCAGGAAGCTTTAGGTCAACCCGTTCACATGTGCTATTTATTACCCAAAGGCAGAGAATCAGAAAGCCATTTTAGAAGGTAGATCCTCTTTCAAAAACTTGAGGACACAGTCCTGCTGTTTTTCACTTGCTTGAAATGAATACCTCTTAAAGGTCTTGCGTAACTAAGTTAGATTTGCCTGGGAGCTCTCATCTACACCCTGCTCCTGACTGCTTCTGCCCAAACTCATTCCCAGCCTGTGGGATAGGAGGGGTCTTTATAAATCCTACTAAGTCCTCTTAGGAGTCAGAAGTCCAGTGTTATCCTTACCTAGAACGCTGTGGCATGCCAAGGAATTTAAGATCAGTGGAGTTAAAAGCTAGGGTTACAGCTCTGTTTCCTTTATCAGGAGATTTATAACAGGAGCCTTCAGAGAGTGAGAGAGAACAAGAGAAGAAAAGAGTGAGAAGGAGAGAAAAAGATGATTCTAGTCTGAGGGAGGGAGAGCCCACTGTATTGGGCCCTACCCTTTGCCTCCGCCCTACCCCCACTTCACCCCATTAAATAAATATGGCACTGAGATCTATGGAACAACAAAACCCTTAACTTAATAGCACCGACTTTATGACTTAAGTCTTGTAAAGCATGTGTCAGCAGAAATAAAATAATTAATGTCACTTTCTATTACACATTTGGCTGCATGATTCATGTCACTTTTTATCATAGCAAGCAGCTGATTTCATTGCTCCTTTTTTTCCCCCATAGCATACGACCTGGTTGCATGTACTCTATGTATATGACCATGGTATAGAGCTAGGTAACAATATGTAGGTAATCACAAGTACTTAAATGGACATTGATAATCCAGAGATTGTTGAGCAGAGGGCAGTCTGGATGGAGATGACCTCAAGTCTGTGTCATAGGAGAACAGTTGAAAGAATTAGCAATATAGGGTGGCTAGGTAGTGCAGTGAATAGAGCACTGGCCCTGGAGTCAAGAGTCCCTGAGTTCAAATCTGGCCTCAGACACTTAACACAAAAATCGCCATGTGACCTTGGGAAAGTCACTTAACCCCAATTTCCCTCCAAAAAGAAAAAAAAAAAGAATTAGTGATGTTTATCTTGGAGAAAAGAAGACACTGAGGGGATGTAACAGCTAGTTTCAAGAATTTGAAGGGTTGTCATGGAGAAATGGAATCAGGCTTGTTCTCCTTGGCTCTAGAGGATGGAACCCAGAGCAACAGAGAGAAATTTAGACTAGATATCAAGACAAACTTCCTAGCAATTAGAGCTGGCAGAAAGTGGAATGGACTTCTTGGAGAGCTGGTAGGTTCCCCCTCATTGGATGACTTCAGGAAGAGACTGGAAGACCCTTTGTTGGGTAAAACACAGTGAGGATGCCTTTCAGGTTTGGATCATTCTAAATGACTGCCAAGGTTCACCTCCTAGCTCAGAAACACTTATACCTGCGTGATATTCGGGAAGTCACTTAACTTTCCTGGGCTTCATTTGTAAAATGAAGGTGGGAAGGGATGCTCTGGATGGCCTTTGAGGTACCTTCCAGCGCTAACTCTGTAACACTTTGTTTCTTAGTTCTGTGATTCCTTTTTTTTTTTTGGAGGGCAATTGGAGTTAAGTGACTTGCCCAAGGTCACATGACTAGTTTTTGTGTTAAGTGTCTGAGGTTGGATTTGAACTCAGGTCCTCCTGACTCCAGTGCCAGTGCTCTATTCATTGCACCACCTAGCCACACCTAGTTCTGTGATTCCTTGAAATTTAGATGTTGAGTTGAAATCCTGTTCCCATAAGAAGAGTTAATATTTTTGGTTAGGTCTTGGTTAATATATACCAATTCTTTATTTTCCATCTTGCTTTTTCTTTTCTTCCAGATTCTCAAATCCAAAGACCTAACATCCCCAACCCAGCGCTACATTGATAGCAAGGTTGTTAAGACCAGAGCGGAAGGGGAATGGCTCTCGTTTGATGTCACCGAAGCCGTGCATGAATGGCTGCACCATAAAGGTTACCCACCAGCCCTTTGCTTTCCTTGGTAGATGTTTGGTGACTGAGTTGTTAATGGGGGAAAGAATGACTTCCCTGACTTCATGTTTTCCAGACAGGAACCTGGGATTTAAGATAAGTTTACACTGCCCATGCTGCACTTTTGTACCATCCAATAATTACATCATACCGAATAAAAGTGAAGAATTAGAAGCAAGATTTGCAGGTAACTTGCTGGAGCTTTTTTGTCTTCTGAGGTAGGGATGGTGGTTAGAACTTTGTGTGGGAAAAGTCATGCCACGGAGGGGAAAGTGCATTGTCAAAGTAGGACTGGAGTAAATTTCACTTAACTAGGACAAAGGTAAGGCTGGCTGTGGCCATGGGGGTTTAGGAAGAAAGGGAGGCATTGCTGGTAAACACCCATACTCCACATAAATATATAAACACCAAACCCCATACCTTATAGATTTTCAGTTAATACTTTTTGACCAACTGGCTCAAATGTAGCACATAGAAATGTCAAGCATTTGTATTATTTTTCTTTTAGTTCAACAAGAAAATTCCTTTCAGACAGTGGTATAGCTCACTCTCTGTTATCTGTATAATCAGAAAGGGGATGGCACGCGCTGATAAAAATTCACAGGTAATCTCAAAGCCTGTTTTAGCTCTAGGACAGAGGCACAGGTTTAAATTCCAAATTGAATTTTAGAAAGGAAAGAATTCTGGATATCCTCCTCTGTCTTTTCTGAGTCTAAAAGCACAGGTTAAGCTGTAGATTTACTTAGACTTCAAAGTTCTTTTTTACACAACATTTCCAAGAGGTCATGATAAGTTTCAAAGATAACTTGTTGGGGCGGCCAGGTGGCACGAGTAAGAGCACCAGCCCCAGTGTCGGGAGACCCGGGATCGGTTCTGGCCTCAGATATTTGGCACCCACACAAAAAATAACTCACCATGTAACCTTGAGCAAGTTACTTAACCCCAACTGCTTAAAAAAAAAAGATAACTTGTTTTAGGGACATTATCAATAAAATACCCAAAAGCCACAGAGAAGCAGGGAAAGCCAACAGTTCAGATTATCCACAGATTCAATAATTGGGCCTTGAATGCCAGAGCTGCCAGTAACCCCCAGACATGTTCTGAAGTACCACTGCATCCATCTAGGACCAAGATCATGTGGCATTGCCCCTGTATGTACCATCCTGACCAAGCCCCCAAGACTCTTTTGAAGGATCATAATAGGGCTTTGTGGCCCTTGCTAATGGAAAAATCCCTTCCTTTACTGAAGGCCTTGAGATTTGGGTCAGTATTCAACTTAGTCATGATTCTTGGGAATATAGAGATTAAGTGATTAAACCAACAATCTCTTGATAGTGCTCTGGGAGCTCAGGTTTCTGAGCCTCAGAGGGAATCAGGAAAGTGCTGAGGATGCCATAAAGTTGATGAAAAGTCTTTTCTTCACCATCTCCTAAAATAGCACCAGATGAGGGTGACTTCTGTTTTACTTATACTAAACTTGTTCATTGTAAGACTTACTTTGTGTTCTTCTGGAGAGTGTTCCTGATTTGGTGGCCTGGGGACGAATGTGACAGGCATGGGAATCCAGGCATGGTGGACTGCCATGCTTTTGGCCAGGAAAGGACTGAGACTAGCCCAGCTGGATATGGGCTAAGTGAAACTTGAGAGGTTACTCTTGGTTTGTGGGTCAAAGACTTACTATATGATTGCTTTTTCCTCCAATTCTTACTGCTAATGGCATTGAAATTCTACTTGATGAGAAACTAATTTAGGAGAAACAAACAAACCTAAAAAACCCAACCTATTTAGAAAATTAGTTGGTGACTCTGTCCATGACAAGGCCTATTGCATGATGTCCATCTCAATGGGTGGCAAGCATGGCACCCTCCTGTCTATTTCGTCATCCTCCCTACTGTCTGTGACAATGATCAAAAAGATAAAGATGGTTGATTATAATTGATGAAGATAAAAGCTAAATATTTATTACCCAAATGCATTTTTTTAAGGTATTGATGGCTCCTTCACTGATCTGAAAACTATAAAGTCCACTAGGAAAAAAAACAGTGGGAAGACCCCACATCTCCTGCTAATGTTGTTACCCTCCTACAGACTTGAGTCGCAACAATCCAGCCGGCGGAAGAAGCGCGCTCTAGATGCAGCCTATTGTTTTAGGTAAACAAAATAAAATCATTTTTTCTTTTACCTTCGGAATGCTTTTTTCCTACATGCTGAACTGAACATTACTCCTGGCTTACTCTTAGCTACTCTTTAGCCCAGAGACGAAAAGAATAATGTCTTAGTATTAACTTTCTTCTTAATAACTCTAAGCGAATGTCATATTCTCCTTTCTTCTTTGCTTATAAGAGGTTGCTAACAATGCTTTCTGATGTGGAAGGCAGAAAATTCTGCTTTTAAATCCTATCACAGATTCATCCTTGGCTGAAGAAGGGATAGACTTTCTTCCTATTTCCACTGTGTAGGAAACTAGGGGGTATAGTGGATAGAGCCTTGGACTTGGAGTCAGGAAGACCTGAGTTCAAAGCCAGTCTCAGACACTTATTAGCTGTCTGACCCTGGGCAAATCACTTAACCTCTTTGGACCTCAGTTTTCTCATCTGCACATATCACCCAGGGTTGTTGTAAACATAGAATTAAATAATATTTGTAATACACTTAGCACAGTGTCTGATATGTAAATGTTTGTTTGTTTGTTTTTAAAATAGCCCTAGATGTTTCTAGTAAGAGAATGTGAGAACTAAAAGGGACTTTAGAAATAGAATCATCTAATTCAGCTCCCTTATTTTACAAATGAGGAACCTAGAACCCAAAGAAGTAACTTACCCAAAGTAATACTTATGTAGCTGGGCTTAGTAAGACTATGTCCTTCTGGCTTCCTCATTAATGCCAGAGCAGAGAACATGGAAAGGGGAGGGAGGCATAGTAAAAATCATGTGTTCCTTCAAAGTTAGGCTACAAAGGGATAGGGTGACTGCCATCCTAGTCAACAACACCAGAGAAACAGGGATGAGACTTAAATCTATTGTGACTCATGCCACAGCTAATAGAAAGAGGAATATTTGATCCAAGTAGACTTTAAGAATATATGTAGAGTTCATACCATTTATTCATAACTATCTCTCATTCCTGCTCATCAGAATAAATACTGTGACCCTTGGTCTAGATACATTTCATTTCATTTGGCACTATAATTATATATGAAGATGCCACCTATACCAAATGAGACACAGACCAATCTTCCTCTCCATTGGTACACATCTTTGGTGGCACATACCTGTCCTAAGATTCCTTCCCCAGGAGGTTTCACTGGGATGACATTTGACCCTCATGCTATTCCTGTTTGCTGCATGTATGAACAGACAAGTTCTTTCATCTCTTGGTCTCCGTTTCCTCATCTATAAGACAAGAAAGTTGTACTAGATCAGGAGTTCTTAAACTGGGCTCTGTAAACTTGAGTTTGAAAACTTATTTTGAGAACTATATTTCAATATAATTAGTGTCCTTTGTAATTCCATGTATTTTATTTTGTGCATTTAAAAGCATGATTTTGAGAAGGTGTCTGTAGACCTCACTAGATTGTCAAGGGGGTCTATGACACAAAAGTGTTCAAGAACCCCTGACCTTGAAGATCTTTGAAGTCTCCTCTGGTGCCAAGGCATCTAAAATTCTTTAAGATGAATATAAACTTCATTAGGGTAGAGACCATCTCTTTGTATTTAAATACCCAATGACACAGTATAGTGCCTGACACCTAGTAGGCCCATGATAAATGCTTGACCTAATTGCAAAATTCCTTTTGTGCAGAATCGAAGAGAATTTGGTCTCTCCCAATTTTGTCTCTGCTATGGTCTGATAAGGATAAAAGTTTGATCATCCTGGTCAGGGTTTAAATTAATTGAATTTAGGGCTCAAGGCATAAAGCATAGTACATCACTGTACTGACCTAACATCATAACTCTAGATTACAGCAAAACCCTACAGGTCTGTGTTTTTTTATTTTTTCCATTCTAATACTCTAATTCTATTCTAATAATAATAATATTCTAATACTCCACTCTTTTTCTCTCAACAGGAATGTACAGGATAACTGTTGTCTGCGTCCACTTTATATTGATTTCAAGAGGGACCTTGGATGGAAATGGATTCATGAACCCAAGGGGTACAATGCTAATTTCTGTGCTGGTGCCTGCCCTTATCTATGGAGTTCAGATACTCAGCACAGTAGAGTAAGTATTTCACTAACTTGAATACTTGCTTGTAAAGCTGTTAAAAGTCTACAACAGAGGTGTCCAACACTTGATCTACAGCATTCCCAAGTATGCCCAAACTTGATTAAAATGTGATTGGGAAATGTTTAACAAAATAAATAAGACAATAGAATGTAATTAATGTTAATATGTGGCTTTTTTTATAAGTCTATGTCCTGCAGGCATCCTTATGTATGATTTAGTGACCCCCATTTCTATCTGAGTTTGGTGTCGTTGGGCATAGTGTTTAGACACACATGCTGATGGTATTTCCAAATGATTTCTGGTCAATGTGGCACTAGGTACATTACTATTCATGGATGGATGCTGGAGAAATTTGCTACATAGGGAAGAAAAGATGTGAAAACTTTGGTAAATGTGAAATCAGTATGAGTTCACTTGATCATTTTTTGCCTTTGGAAAGGTGCATACGGCTTGTTTTCCCAAACAGTTTGCAAGCTCACTGAGGGTAAGGCTCCCAGGATTCTCCTACATACAGTAAGATACCCTGAAAATAGTTTTTGAATGACTGAGTGACTGAATGACATAGTGTTAACAGACAAAAACAATGAGAGGAAACATTTGTTACTTGAAAATTTAATGATAGCTTGTCCTCATGGTAGTTTGTGAAATGTTTTCATTTCTAAATTTCTGCACATACTAAAGTGGGGATTTATAAGTTTTCTAGTCACTTAAGTCAAGATAAAAACAAATGACATTTGTTTATGATTTTAAAGTTTGCAAAGGACTTTATGCAGGGTGTTCCAGAAGTCTTCAGTTTTAAGCTATCAAGCTTAAAACATTTAAGCCATTAAATCTTAATAACAATAATAGTCTCAAAAGTTTTTTTAAAGCCTTGATAGCTTAAAACTGAACTAAGATTTTTTATTTGAAGCTATTATTTATATTTTTAATAGTTTTAAGCTTTAATAGCTTAAAACTGAACCAAGACTTTTGAGACTATTGTATTTTAAATAGTTTTAAGCCTTAATAGCTTAAAACTGAAGCAAGATTTTTGAGACTATTACATTTTAAATAGTTTTAAGGTTTAGTAGCTTAAAATTGAACTAATACTTTTAGGACACCCTGTGTAGATTATCCAGTTTAAACCTCACAATAAACCGGTGAGGTAGGTGCTGCAAGTATTATTATACCCATTTTACATATGAGAGGACTGAGGCTCAGAGTGATTACGTAACTTATTCAGAGTCAGTTTATAAATGTCATAGATAAGATTTTATCTCAGGACTTTCTAACTAGAGGTCTAGCATTCTAGCCACTATGCTTATTACCTCCAGACAGATAATTGGTTTCGGGGAAGGGAGGGCAGAGAAACAAGACCAGGTCCTATGGATTCTAATCTATAGCCTTGTCTTTGCTGTGTACTTAAGAAAACCTCTTGATCCTCCTGTGCCTAGCAATAATAATAGTAATAGCTAGCATTTGTACAGCTCTTAAGTTTTACTACTCACTGTGCCTATGTTATCTCCTTTGATCCTTAGCACCAAAGAAACTATAAACTAGACAGGCTGGCAAAGGTCATTTAATCCAGCTTTTTTTTTTTCATTTTACAGAAGAGAAAATTGAAGTTCATTGAGTTTAGGTGATTTAGTCTAATCCTCAACTTGCAGCTCTGTGCTTTCTTTCTTTCTTCTTTATATCATTCATTCCATTCAGGTCTTCCAGAATCTGTGTCCAGAACCTCCCAGCTTCTGGGAGAGCTAGATTAGACAATACAGTATGGTGTGGTACAGAGGAAGGTTAGACTTGGAGATGACAAGGGCACCAGCTTCTGGCACTGGCTGAATGACTTTAGTGAACCCACTTAACCTCTGACCCTCAGCTTCCTTGTCTGTGAAATGAGGATCACCTGACTTACAAAGTTGTTAAGAAACTCAAAAGGGGCCATGAGTGTCATGTGCGTTGCAAACTTTAAAAGTTATTCAAATGCTATTATTTTTATTGTTTGCTACTTATTACCTTTGTAGTTCTTCCTGCTTAAAGAATGTTATGGGAATATCCTACAGGGCTGCATAGGAAGATGAATTTCCTGCCAGAAAACACACAAAATTTATCCAGAAGTGAAATATGAGCCCACAGGGTTCCCTGTGCTTAGAGTGATCTGTCCTAGTAATGTCCAAGAGCACAATCACTTCTTGCTGATATTTGAAATAATTTTAGTGTCTATACCTATCTGACATCAGACAAACAAGTAGGACTTGCATTCCTTCATCTGTATTCTGAAACATTGGATTGACTTTTGAGGTGGTGCAAGGACATAGTACCTGACTTAGAGTCAGGGTGACCTGAGTTCAAATCCTGCCCAGGCATTTACTGCTTGTGCTATAATTATTATATCAAATCTGTTTGATACTCCAAGGTAACTGAGTCCTCAGACTTAAGAGAGATTCTTGTACTTTTCCTTCCCTTTGTCTGGGTTCTCTTTGGACAGACAGGCTATTCCATCAGGGCAGTAGTAACAGCAGTTAAGCCTAGTCCAAATTGCCAAGTAGAGACATTGTTCATCAAATTGATACATATACATAATATGGGAAATCAGGAATTGTGCATGTTATTTAAGAAGAGAGGAAGAATAAAAACCATCATGGTCACAAATATGTTGTTTGTACAGTTCCCCAAGAAGCCAGAGAGAGTTTAATAAAGTAGCCAGTGTTGCTGGACTGAACAGAACTTCTGTCTGAGGCTGAAAAGCTACTTAGAATCTTTGAAGAAAAGGCCAGTTAGTGTTTAATGTAACACATTAATGGTATCCTTGGAATTACCCATATATCACCAGTAGCTATCCTATACACTTCTCTCAGTGAATGTCCAGGTGAATATAATGTGGGTTTAAAAATATGGTATTAAAATTAAAATATGTAGAAATTGGAGCTTCATTTGATTTCATGGCTAGTTCTCTAGTCTCCCTTCCCTTCCCCCTCACACCACAGAAGCCTAAATTGATGTGATTTTAAAATAAAAAATAGAGAAGAAAAGAAAACCTAAGCAGTAAGGAGTCTTCCTGTTCTCCCCTTGATGTATAGGCATGGTATGATTTCATTTCTGAAAACAATGGTAAACTGAAAGAAGTTTCTCTCTGGAACTGAAGAGTAAACTGAAATTAGGAATCAGATCACATAATTCATTTGACAGGAAGCCTTCAGAGGATTTAGGGTATGGAGATCATCTGGTCCTGTCCTTTAATTTTGTAAGGGAGACCGAGAGATTTTCAAAGACCAACCCAAGGTCACACAGATAATAATAGTGCTGATTTTGGAACTTAGAGCCTAGGAGGTTGAATCCAATTTTCATTCATAATACCATACTTCCTTATTCTAGCAGTATTCCTCCCCTGAAGAAAGGGGTCTTGCTCTGTATCGAAAACAAACTTAAAACTCTATTATATAAAACTGTGACAAAGAGGATATATTTATTCATTCCATAAACATGAGTGCTTATGGTGTATAACAGAGAGCACCTTACTCTAGGAAGAGGAGATAATAAAAGCTAGATGCAGTCATTGTCCTCCAGAAGTTCAGTAAGTACTGAGGGGTTTTACCAAAGAGTAGTGTTCATGGTAAGAAGGTCAAGTTTAATGAGGGGAAGCTTCTTGAGGAGAGATGAGAAAATCATCGATTTATTGGTTTTATTCATTCTGACCAGTATTGCAGAAATGAATTGCTGAGATGGCCACCAAACATGCTGAGTGAAAAGTGGCCATTTCACTCTTTGCACATAGATGCAGCCTAATATGGGTCTAGATAAAAGGAGAAGGGGGTGGTGGGGAGAATTATGAAAATTAGAACTATCAGTCAAGATCAGTGAGACTCTTTAACCAATTCTTTGGGTTATCAATAAGCAATTTGTTAGTTCTCTATGCCATCTGCTAATCTTCATCCCCTCCTCTTCCCATTCCATTTTTCTCATGACCATTTGTTCCCTTTTCAGGTTCTCAGCTTATATAATACCATAAACCCAGAAGCGTCTGCATCTCCTTGCTGTGTGTCCCAGGATTTAGAACCTCTCACCATCCTCTACTACGTAGGCAAAACCCCCAAGATTGAACAGCTTTCCAATATGATTGTCAAATCTTGCAAATGCAGCTAAAAGTCCTGGAAACACAATGATGATGATGATCAATTGCGATGATAATGGCATGCATACCAAGAAAAAAAAAGAGAAAGCCTCAGTTCATCAGTGTTAAAAAAAAAAAAAAAAGAAAAGAAAAGAAAAAGCGGTACTAGTATGAATACTTTGGAAGTTTGGTTCTTTGTTTTTTAAAACTGGCATCCGAAGCAAAAAAAAAAAAAAAAGTTGAAGGCCTTATCCTACATTTCATCTTCTCTGATAGTGAGATAGACAAGAAGCAAGACCTTTTTTTTTTGTTTTTAAAGAAAAAATAAACACTGGAAAAATTTGTTTAGTGTTAACTATGTGAAAGGAGAAAAACAGGAAAATCCCATTAAGTGGAGTTGTTGTATGTACCTGTCCTGTCCCATGCCTCACTTGATTTCTCTGTATTGCTATGCAATAGGCCCCTTTCCCATTTCTTTTAGCTGTAGAGTTAACAGTGCATTATTTATTTGTGTGTAACTATACAATGAACATTTTATGGCCCTCAGAAAGCAAAAACTGGCGGACGAAGAGGAGACCAAATCAATGGCCAGAAACCTGAGGATGGAAGGCTTAGGGAACTTGAACTCTTGACAAGCCGGGGGTAAAATTAATAAAAAATTTTTAAAAGGCCACATAGTGGAGTGAAGACTGAAGTCAGCGATTATATGACTAAGAAAGTCTGACTTGAGACAAAAAAAGAAAAAAAAAAACCAGAAACAAAACCCAAACACGTATTTCATATGCCAGATGCCTAAGGAAGCTTCTTGTAAGGTTTAAGATACTGAAAAAAAGCTCATTAATAAAGGAAAACTTTAGCCTGAAAGATAAGTCTGTAAGATTTTTTTTTTTTTACTATAAGTGGTTCAAATGTCAGTTTAGTAAAACTAATGAAATGTTGAAATGTTTTGACATATATTGGTCTAGTCGTCAGACCTTACTTAATGTGTTGCTGTATAGCTATGCTATGGGATTTTTTCCTTCTTTTTGGTATCTATAACCATACCTATAGTATTACAATAGGTGGGTAGTAAAGCCAGCTTAATTGGAAACATATCTGTAGATCTTTATTGTAAACTATTAAAAAAATTAAATACTTTATGTGTAATGTGTAAATTTTCACCATATTTTTGTATTTTGTAATACTGTCAACTAGGATAAGTTTGAATTTAAATTGGGGGCTCTTTTTTTTTTTTTTGATAACCCAGAATAATGTGTTTCCCTCTAGCTGGCCAGTATGAGTAGAGTCCCTGTATTTTTTACTTGCACTACAAATACATGTTTATATGGTATTTACTATTCATGTGCTTTGTATATTGTTGAGCATTACGACATAAGCTACCTGACTCCACTTGTCTTTTTTTCTTTTACAAAAAAAAAAAAAAGGATTAGATTCAAGTTCATTGATTTTCCTTCTTTATGCATGGATATTGAGACAATCTGGCCTACTGGATAGACTTCTGGACCTGGAATCAGAAAGACCTGGGTTCAAGTTCAGCCTCAATAGTTTTAGCAACGTGGCCCTAGGCAAGTCCTTTGAACTTATATGTGCTTGAGACAACTTCCTAGAATTTATCTACCAAGTCATAGACGGATTACTGTCGGCATTGGTGGAGAGATTTCCTGGATGAACAGTTCCCTATATTGAATGCAATCACAGGACTTTGTGTCTCCGTGGTTAAGCTGCAAATTACTAAGCAGTTCAGATTTTAAAAAGTCAAAACGCCAAAGTCTTTCAGGAGATTATACAAGAGTTTTAGACATAGGGTAAAGTGTTTTCCTTAAGGGGCTTAAGGATCTGACTGAAGTTGATGGCTGAGTAAATAAGTGTCTCTAACTTGGTTAAATCAATATTTTCACATATTCCACTTTTTGTATTGTTTGCATAAAAAGTAGACAGCTCCTAGGAAATATCTTTGGCTTTAATTGGATTTTGAGTTTTCAGGGGAAAACAAATTTCAAATATTTTTCCTTTCTTTTTAATTTCTTTTTTAAAGACGAAATGAAACCTAGATCAGTATAGAATAGTTTGGTTTATTTACCAAAGTGAAATGTTCTTTGTGTACTCCAAGAGAAGCTAAATTCTTTATTTACAAGAAGCCCTATGGAGTGAGAGTCATCTCTTTCTTTGGCTTGGATTGTATTGGCTCACATTAACATAGGTTGCTAGGTCTTTGAGTATCCTAAGCATTGGTCAGTGGCAAGGGATTGATAAGCAAACACTGAAATAAAATGTGGGAGGCAGCATTATGAAAGTGGCAGATATCAAAAGGGAAATCTTTTCATCTGTGTTTCCTCTTATCAACTTCCTTGCTTTTAGATATAAAATGAAGAAATTGCTTGGGAAGTTTGAAAAATAATAATACATAGGAATAGGATGCCATGATATTAAACCTATACTTGATGTGTGATGAATGCAGCCCAATGCCAGATTTGAGTATTTTTTTCCTTTCCATTTTCTTTTTAATTCTATGTAGTGCGCTTTTATTTCTGTAAGTATTTTCTCTCCAGATAGGATGAAGTTTTGTTTTGTTTTGTTTTTTTCTTTCCTCATGGATGCACTGATAATATTTTAAATGCTCTATTTTAAATCTCCAGAATCTTTTCATTGGGACTTCTGTTAGGCATTTATTCCCCTTTAGCAAATATGGACATAGGGTGGAGGGAAGGGAACAGGGGAAATGTCAGCACCATGGGTGGTTAGGGCAGCATTTTCTGTGTGTTAAGCAGCAATACAATTGTATGGTTGGCATGTTTTTGTTTTTTTTTTTCTAATGGAACATAAGAACAGCTGTTTTGTATTTTGGTGACCGATTACTCTGTATATTATCACATTGTATGACTGTTTTTGTGGTGCTCTAGTGGTAAATAAATTATTTCAATTGTACATGGATGTGGCTTTCCCTATGACAGCATAGAAAACACCTTCTGTGTCATGAATCCTATTCTCAAATGGGAGGGGTAATAAGATATTTAAAACTTAATTTTTTAAAAGGTTGTATGTTTTTGAAATTGTTGCATTACTCAGTCAAGAAATGCTGCTCAAGGCTTGACCAGGTGCACATGCAGTCTTTGGAATCAAAAGATTTTAGATAAGTTTCCAGTCCTGCAATTCAATGAAGAAGATTAACATGAGGTTAAGTTCAAATTAATAATGCTTCTATGTTAAAAAAATATGAACATGTAATATATATGTAAGTATATATATATATATATATAGGAATGCGTTCATATTAATACTACTTCTGCCTAAAAAAATTAAGAAAATATAACCTGTACAGATTATAAAAATTACCTTTCTTAGACAATAATAACAATATTAAGAGTAAAATTCCTGAGGGACGTATATTAGACTATATGGGAACAGGCAGCATTTCCATGTTCAGCTGATTCGAGGAGGTGTCCTGAAATTGACCTCTAACCTGCAGCTACATGTGGAAAGCCTTTTAGTCTTCATAATAAAATTCACAAGATGATAGATTCCGATCTGGAATGGTCCTCAGAGACCATCTAGTCAAACCCACCCATTTTGCAAAGGAAGAAACTGAAACCCAGAGCAATACAATTGTATGGTTGGCGTGCTTTTTTTTTTTTTAATTGAATGTAAGAACAAAAGAAGTTTAGATGACTAACCCAGACTCATCTGGGGAGTCAGTAATAGAGGTCACATCTGAATCCAGGTTCTCAGACTCCAATCCATTGTTCTGTTAGCTATTGGATGAATCATGTAGGTTCTCTCCAGATTGGTACTTAAGCTCTTCCAAATACTCTAAAGCCATTGTTTTCTTCACCAGTAAGAATTGTTTGGGTTTTGACAACAACAAAAAAAGAATATTCCATGTAATTAGTTAGAATTAGTTTAAATCTTCTACATAGCTGCCAAAGGGATATTTCTAAGGCACAGGCCTGACCATGTTTGGTCTGAGCTCAGAGAATTTCAGTAGTTCTCTGTTACCTCTAGGATAAAATACAACACCTTTGTTTGGTGTTCATAGTCTCACCCCATTCTTCCTTTTCTGGGTTATTACATGTTGTTTATTTTCCATTGTACATAGTAAGGCCCTGCCAACCCAGTCTACTTGCTGCCTCTCATATGTAACATTCTATTTCACATGCCTTGGTATAGTGTTTCATTAAATCCCCTTTTCTTCAGCCTCTTTTAAAAGTCCCAACTAAAATCCCATCCTTTACAGTAAGTCTTTAATATGTATATAACTTCTTTGTACTTAATTGTTTACTTGTTGTCTCTGCCATTAGATTGTAAGCTCCTTGAGGGCAAGGACTGTCTTTTGATTCTTCTTTTATCCCCAGTTCTTCGCACAGTGCCTGGTATATGGTAGGTGCTTAATAAATATTTATTGACTGATGGTTCCCCCCCCCCCATCCCTAGAATGCACTCCCTCCTCCTCTGTAGCTCTTAGAATTTCTAACTTCCTTTAAACATCAACTCAAGTGCTTCTTCCTACTTGAGGCCTTTTCTAATGTTCCCAGCTGCTGATATCCCCCCTTCCCCCATCACCCATTTACTTGCATTTATTTTCCGTATGTTTTGTATTTACTTATATATGAATTTGTTGCTTCCTCCAATACAATGTCCACTTTTTGAGGGCAGAGAATTTTCTTGGTGTCCTCAGTACCTAGTGCTTAGCATATAGCAGGCACCTAAAATGATTGTTGATGAATTGGTAGAAGTAACAATTTGAGTTCAGAATCTGTGTTGTACATACTTTAAATGATGAAAAAAATTCATTACAAAGACAATAGATACAATCAAATGGATGCAAAATAATGATACAAGAGACCAACCATATTTTTTAGTCTGTACTGCTGGAACTCCAAATGTTCCCATGGACTGTTTGTGTCCAACCTGTGGTAGAGCATTCTGAGCTTGTATTGATCTGATCGACCACAGTCGGACACAATGTCGTGACTTGCCTCTAGCATAGTGATGTCATTTTGGTCCTCTTGGACAAGGAAGAACAACCACCAACCAATTATATACATACACACATGCATACATGCACATACATACATGCACACATACATATACACACATATATACATACACACATACAACAGTATAGCATATTTTATAGAAGATGGCCTTGGAGTTGAGGGTCTCTGGGTTTAAGACCTACCTTTGATATATATAATCTGTTTGATCATGGGCAAATAATTTGACCTCTCAATGGAAACTTTAATACTATAAAGTATACCCTAGTTTCAAATATGCATTTAGGGGGGACAGTTTCTGCATTGATTCTGCATATTCTACTAATAACATCACAAGTTTAAGTCTATCCCCTCCAAAATATATTAAATTGTCTGAATGAATTCTTAATGATGCCAACAAGTGATTAAAATGGCTGGCTTCAGCTCCAAACTTGCTTCCTGAATCACGTGGACCATCCTGAATCTTCTGCCTTACAGGAAAAAAAAAATGCTCACTCACTTCCCTTTCTCTATACCTTCTTATCCTTAGCTCCAATTCCTAGTCAAGAGGGAGCGTTTCTTTTGGTCAAGGCTGGTGCTTCAATTTATGCGCTTGTATCCTAGAGTGCTGGTAGATGTTTTAACAATCAAACTGGAAAAAATGTTGGCAGGACACATTTTAAAGTTTAATGTGCATTACAAGAACTTTGTTAACTTTATGCAATCATCAAAATAAAAAATCAGGCTCTAATTGTAGCAATGACATTTCAAAGGTGCAAATACTTAGACTGAAACATTTATAATCTACTCTAGTTCAGCTGACTGTTCCACATTGCTGCTTTTATTACGATTTGACCTCTTGTTTTTTCAAGCAATTTGCTCCTTTAATCACTCCGTCTCTGTCTGCCTGTCTGTCTGTCTCTGTGTCTATCGCTTTGTCTCTCTCTCTCTCTCCCCCCATCCCTCTCTCCCTCCTTACTCTCAATTTGTCTCTTTGTCTTTCTTTTGCTTTCTATCTTTGCCTCTCAATCATTTTTTCCTTTTCTACCAACTCCTTCTGCCTATAAGTATGCCCGGTTTCCCCATCCTTAACTCTTTTTAAACTTAACCCTGCTATTCCCTAAAGCCATTTTTTTAATGTCTTGCCTTCCTTTTACTACCAATCTTCTCCAAAAAATTTTCTAATCTCTTTACCTCTAATCCCTCACCCCTCACTCATAGAATCATAGCATCTCAGAGATGAAAGGGACTTCAGAAACAATCTAGACCAACATGTGCCCGGACAAGCATACCCTCTGTAATAGTCTTCATGATTGAGTATTCAGACTCTGCTTGTATGTTTCCAGTGGTGGGAACTTCCCTCAAAAGGCAGTTTGTCTCACTAATAGATACTTCTGATAATTAAGAAGTCATGTTGAGCAGAAACTTTCTTCCTCATAATTTCCTATTGCTCCCAGTTCTATTCTCTGGGCCCAAGCAGAATGATTCTGCTCTCTTGTGTATGACAGCCTCTCTGGGGAGAGATTGGTTTGGCACTAGTTCTGGGGCATCCCTACCATCCTAACCCATTATACCAGAGGCAAAGGGGATAAAATTATCAGGTCAGCTATTTGGAACATAGCCAACTATCCAAAAGCAAAAGAAATCTTCATGGTCTTTAAAATAGTTGCCCCAAATCAACACACTACAAGTGGAGCTCTTTATTAAGAGGGCCTTAGACCTTCACTCAGTCTTTTATTCTTAATTTATACATAAGCCTAACAAGCTTAGTTATCAGACTCCCAGGCCAGCAGATTAAATATAGCATATCATGAGCCAATAGAGGCAGGAACACTGAGAACATTCAGAGATGACTTTATTCGGATGTCAGTTGTCAGCAGGGAGAAATAAACAAATATTGCTTTTTGTTTCCTAGTTTGGTGCTTTTTCTAGGGATATACTTGGTACTAACAGGTTGGGCAAGCCCTGACCTAAAAGCGGAATCAGCAAAAGATGCTGTAGTTTGATTTACTAGCTGCTGAAAGGTTAGCCATCTCCAGATTCTCTGGTGGAGTCATGTATTTGAAGCCTTGCCTCACCCCTGCCCATAGGGGTTCTTTGTTAATAGGAATGAGCCAATATAGGGAGAGGGAGCTTACTATAATAGGAGAATGAACACTGGGCTGCTTCCAGTTAATAGATGTAGGTTCTCCTTGTGACCAGGCTACAAACACCACCACTCTGTTAAAACTTTTGTCTGTAGGGTTACCATGATCTCTTAACTGGAACTATCCTTTTCCAAATTGAATGTTCTTTCCTAAATTCTCATCCTCTTTGACCCCTCTGAAGCTTTTTACACTGTTGATCATCTCTTTTTCCAAGATAATCTGTCCTCAGTTTCTGTGACACTGCCATCTCTTATTTTCCTTCAGTCTGACTGCTCCTCAGTCTCCTTTATTTTATCATCATCCATGTTCTACCCTCTGAACTTCAGTGTCCCCAAAGTTCTGTTCTCTTCTCTCCTCATTCTTCCTAGGTGGCTGCGTCAGCCATTTGTTCATTATATAAATGTTCATTACACAACACCTACATTCTAAGTACTATACTGGGGGCTAGGATTCAGAGACAAAAATGAAATACAGGTTTAATGATCATTTCTATACATACACACATTTATAATATATACACACATACATGTGTGTATGTATATATATATATATATATATATATATATATATGGAGAGAGATGAATGATTATGTACCAAGCACTGTGCTAAATCCTGTAGATACTAATATAAAAAGCAAAAATAGTCTCTGTCATCAAAGAGCTTATATTTTATTGAGAGACAAGTATTTTTTGTTTAAAAAGTTACAAAAATGATATACAGAGAGCTGAGTCAAATACATAAGAAAGCAAGTCATTCCCCAATTTATAAATGGTCAAAGGATATGAACAGGCAGTATTTAGAGGAAGAAATTAAAGATATCTATAATCATATGAAAAAATGCTCTAAAACACTATTGATTAGAGAAATTCAAATCAAAACAGCTCTGAGGTACCACATCTTACCTGTCAGATTAGCTAAGATGACAAAACAGGAAAATTATAAATGCTGGAGATGTGGGAAAATTGGTACACTAGTACACTGTGGTTGGAGTTGTGAACTGATCCAACCATTCTGGAGAGCAATTTGGAACTATGCCCAAAGAGCTATAAAAATGTGCATACCCTTTTACCCAGCAATACCACTTCTAGAGCTTTACCCCAAAGAGATCTTACAAGTGGGAAAAGGACCTGTACGTACAAAAATATTTATAGCAGCTCTTTTTGTGGTGGTAAAGAATTGGAAATCAAGGAATTGCCCATCAATTGGGGAATGGCTAAACAAATTGTGGTATGGGAATATAATGGAATACTATTGTGCCGTAAGAAATGAGGAGCAGACGGACTTCATAATAACCTGGAAAGTCTTATATAAACTGATGCTGAGTAAGAGGAGCAGAACCAGGAGAACACTGTACACAATTACAAATACTTTGAATCTGTGATGACTGACTTTGAAAGACTGAGCTCATCTCAGCAATGTAAGGTTATAAGACAAATCCAAAGGATTTGTGATGGAAAAGGCTATCCACATCCAGAGAAAGATTTATGGAGTCTGAATGCAGATTGAAGCAAAATACTTGCTCTCTCTTCTTTGCTTTGTTTTGTTCTTTCTTGTTCATTCTAGTGGTTTAATCCTTCTTTACAACTTGACTAATGTTTAATGTGAAGGTATTTGTAGAACCTATATCAGATTTCATGCTGTCATAAGGGAGAAGGGGGGAAGAGAGGGAGTCGGAGAAAATTTGGAACTCAAAAGCTTGTGGAATTGAATGTTGTAAACTAAAAGTAAATTAATAAATAATATTTTTTTTCAAGTTACAGAAATGATGAGTGAAGCCTTAGGGGAATATATTGACAGAGCCAACTCCTTCCAGGAGTAGCAAGAGAGGAGGCTTGATCATGATTTCAGATCTATCCTATCTGCCTTTCTATCTGTCTATCACCTATCACAGTCCCAATCATTATATCTCTTTAACTCTTTTTAACCCCTTTACCAACTGTTTACTAGATATCACCACCTGGATGTCCCATTAGCATCTCAAATTCAGTGTTTCAAAACCAGAGTCGAACATCTTTCCCCTTAGACTAACCCCACCTACATACTTCCCTATTTCTGTCAAGGGTACTACTATTTACCCACTTACCTAGATTCCTAATCTAGGAGAAGGTCTTGACTTTTCACACTCACTCACTCATAGCCAATCAGTTGCCAAAGCTTGGCCATTTTGTTTTCACTATTTCTCTCACTTAAGTCTACTTCTCATCCAAGTAATCATCTCTCAACTACAGGCCCTTATCATCTTTTCCCCATATTTAGAGAAGTAAGGTGATAGAGGGGAAAGAATATTTCATTTGAAATCAAAGGACCAAGGCTACAATTCTGGCTCTGCATAACATTGGAAAATGGTTAACCTCTATGGACCTCAGTTTTCTCATCTGTACAATTAGTGGATCTGACTAGATGGATTTTAATCTTTCATGCTATCCCTATTATAATAGTTTCTTAGTTGGTCTTCCTAATTACAGTTTCTCTGCTCTATAATCCCTCCTCCTCTGAGATGCTAAAATGCCCCTAAAGCAAAGCTCTGATGTTGTCATTCACTTGCTAGCTCAAAAACTTTTAGCTGCCTGACTATCACTTTTGGAATAACATTTAAACTCCTAAATATGTAATTCAAGACCCTCTACAGTCTAGCTCCAATCTACCTTTGCAGTCTTATTGTCTATCTTTTACAATCCAGTCAAACAGCTGCTTCTTGAACTGGACATTCCACCTCTCTGAATTTGCATTAACCATCCCCCATGCCTGGAATGCTACCCTCCTTATCTCTACTTCCCAGGATCCTTATCTTTCTTCCTGGGTCAGCCAGTATTCAACCTGTATTCAGGCACTTATTAAGCACCTGGCTTAATGTCCAGTCTCTAGTCTCCAGGAAAACAAAAGCTCCCTGCCCTAGTGAAGCTTACAGTCTATTGGGAGTGGGGGGGGGCAGGTGAGGAAAGACTGTATGTATATGAATGAGTAATTACAGAATATATGATCTGTAAATATAAAGTTATATGGTGGGAGACACTAACAACTGGAGGGATCCAGCCCTCGTGAAGGAAGTGATGGTGTCTGAAGTGAACCTTAAAGGGAATTAGGAGTTCTAAGAGGCAGAGGTAAACAGGGAAAACATTATAGGCATGGCGGGCAATGTCTCAGAGATAGGAATGTCACATATGAAGAACAGCAAATGGGACAGTTTGGCTGGAGGCTAGAATATAGAAGCAGGAATGGTTTATAAAGATTCTAGAATGATAATCTGGAACTAGAATGGCTTTAAATGCTAAACAGAAATTTTAGCTTGATCCTAGAGCCACTGGAACTTCCTGAGCAGGGGTGTGACATAGTCAGACTGTATGTTAGGTATCTTCTCCTTCATAAAACCTTAATAGTTTCTCTTTCTTAAAGTAATCTATTTATCTGTGTTCATATTTGAGACTTTTTCAGTCTTTGTATTTGCAATGCTTAGCACAATACCTTGCATATCCTAGTCTCTTAATGATTCTTTGTTGAATTGAATTGAGTTCTAGGTTCCAAGACAGAGTACTGGCTCTAGACTCAGGAAGACTCATCTTCCTGAGATTAAATCTGGCCTCAGACACTTATTAGTTGTGTGACCCTGGGCAAGTCACTTAACTCCATTTGCATCAGTTTTCTTATCTGTAAAATGACCCAGAGAAGGAAATGACAAATCATCCTACTATCTTTGCCAAGAGTTGGACACAACTCAAATGAGCGAACAACAAAATAACAAAGGGAAAGCTTCCTCATAATCGGAACTACACCAAAGTGGAGCTATACTGCCTTGGGAGGTAGAGAGTTCCCCTTCACTATAGGGTTTGTATGTCTTTGAGGATCTCCTTGGTCAAGTGTGTATTGTGGACTAGGTCACCATCGAGGTCCTTTGTACTTTTGAGATTCTGCATTTCTGTTTCTGGGTTGTTTGGGATATCTTCAAGTAAGTCCAAGCTGAATTTTAAGCATGGGATTGAAAGAGAGAAGGTTGCTAGTAAGGAAGAGGGAGGGAGGTCTAATTTTAATGTGAACCCCAATGAACAATGTTCATTCCTCAAGACTTCTGAGATTTGAGTCTAAGTATGTGTCTTGTCTGATAGTTTACATGCTTTGCCCGGTAGTCCAACTTGTTTTCTGAGGTAGGACAAAGAATTATGGGAAGCCTTTCAAGCACTGTGTAAACACTTAGCCAGGGCCACACTTGAGGACCTAAAGGGCCACAGGTTCCCCACCCCTGACTTAGATACTTAATATGCTGTGAAATAATGAAGATAATGCCCAGTAGACTGTGCAAGTCTAGAGAAGTGTTGGTAATATCACAAGAGGGTTTTGTAATGGTAAGGGAATTTGAAGATCTTCCCTGCTCCTTAATAGGCCTCACTTGGAGCCCAACAAGAGAAATTTGCTTAGGAGAGGCTTGTTTTTCAGGAAGGAAGACCTGAGTTCAAATCCAGCCTCAGACACTTAACACTTGTGAGCCAGGTGACATTGGGCAAGTGACTTTACCCCAATTGCCCTGTCTTCCCCCCTCCAAAAAGCAAAAAAAAGAAGGGGGGGGGACCTTCTAAACCCTAAGGATCTATCTATAAATCTTTGTTATTTTGTAATTAGGCAGTGGGTCACGAAGGTTAGGATTCCCTCTGATCCTGGGGAAGGCTATTCTGAGTTGAGGTTTTGTTAGGAGCTCACTTATGGGAAGAGTTATGTAATTTGGCCAGACGAGA
This sequence comes from Petaurus breviceps papuanus, assembly GCF_028583685.1. Classification (NCBI taxonomy): domain Eukaryota; kingdom Metazoa; phylum Chordata; class Mammalia; order Diprotodontia; family Petauridae; genus Petaurus; species Petaurus breviceps. Next base: position 4,425,614 of record NW_027187317.1, on the reverse strand, counting down.
CTGTGGGTAGCCATTGACCCCCCACCCCCACCCCCAGCTTTGAAAATCCAGATGTTGGTGCTTCTCTCTCTGGTAACTATGTAGGTATGTGATGGTCAGACAACTAGAACCCTGTCAAATTGTGTTATTTTCTCTGTATTTTTTGTCTGCTTGTAATTTTTGTTTATATTTTCTCTGTTCAGGGTGCTGAATTTTTCCCCTGAACTAAGTAAATGATATATATGTTTGATTAAAGTAAGATTGTTAACCCCTTTTGAGTTGCTTTCCTTTAGAAAAGCAGATCAAACAACCTGTGCTAGCAGTCATCCTGGGTATGCTAGAGTGCTTGCTATTATAGTTATTGAAGAGGTTACCCAGAAAGAGGGGGAGGGTTTCTCTAGAGACCCCAAAATACCAACACGCTGGGTCCTGCTGAATGAATTCAACTCAAGTCCTCTCTCAGCCAAAGAAAAGTAAAGTTTATTAAAAGTTCGCTTGTATTAGACACATAGTAGGTCTGTGCTAGGTCATTCTATGCCACTCTCATAATGCTCTCACTCTTCTCATTGGTATTTTGGGGTCTCCAGAGCAACCCTAACCTTCTTAGTGGGTACCCTGTTCATCTTGGGTTTATATCTATTACCACTAAGTTGAAGTAAAACATAAGCTCCTTGAGGGAAGGTACTGTCTTTCCTTCTTTTTATACTCAATAGAATGCCTGGTCCATAGTAGGAACTTACATACTTTTTGAAAGATTAATTTATGCCTTTTTATTATTAATAGGAATGTTTACACTAATAGATTTACAGATAGATCCTTAGGGTTTAGAAGGTCCCTCCCTTTTTTTTTTTGCTTTTTGGAGGGGGGAAGACAGGGCAATTAGGGTAAAGTCACTTGCCCAAGGTCACCTGGCTCACAAGTGTTAAGTGTCTGAGGCTGGATTTGAACTCAGGTCTTCCTGACTCCAAGACAGAGCTCTATTCACTGTGCCACCTATCCACCCTAGAAGGACCCTTCTTAAGATATTGTGACAATTAAAATGGTTTGAGAGACATAATTTCTGGATAATTTAATAATTTTATTAATAAAGCCAGCACATTATTAAATAAAAGGATGGTCATCTGGCTGTCTCTCTTAGACCAAAAACAATCATGGCTGGGGGTTCAGAGCTTATATGTTCTTTTGGAAGAGAAATGGCAATCGACTCTGGTTAACACAATAGGAGGTGAGCTACCGTATATTAAAATGAGGGCTGAGAGTGACATCATGGCACCCTTAGACACTAGCTCCATACGCAGACCAAGCTCAGTTCTGGGCTATCTGTATGCCCCACCCAAGCCCAAGCAAGAGACAATAGGCTCCAGTGTTGGCTAATCTTATTATCAGTAATGTCCTCAGGAAGCTGAACTTTTAAAATCAGGATTTATAAAAAGGGTGAAACTCTGGATTAATAATCATTGATTATTAATTATTTCTCTTAATAGCATCTAGTTCAACTCATTTATGAGTTTTTTCTTCCCCAATATACTTTATTTCATTAACTATTTCTCAATTATATGTGAAGAAATTTTTTAACATTCATTTAAAAAAATTTTTGAGTTCTAAATTCCCTTTCATCTTCCCTTAGGCCCTCCTTGAGAAGGCAAGGAACTTGATGTAGATTATACATGTAACATCGTGCAGAACATATTTCCATATTAGCTATGTTGCAAAAGGAAACAGAACAAAAAACCTAAACAAAAACAAAGAAAAGCTTTTAAAGTATGCTTTGGTCTGCATCTAGATTCTATCAGTTCTTTCTCTGGAGGTGGATAGAATTTTTCATCATAAGTCATTTGGAATTGTCTTGGATCATCATATTGATCAAAATAGTTAAGTCTTTCATAGTTGATCATCTCACAACATTACTGTTACTGTGTATAATGTTTTCTTGGTTCTGTTCATACATGTCTTCCCAGGTTTTTCTGAAACCATCCCACTCATCATTTCTTATAGCCCAATAGTATTGTATATTGTATATCACAATCATATACTATAACTTGTTTAGCCATTCCCCAATTGATGGGCATCCCCTCAATTTCCAGTTCTTTGCCACCACAAAGAAAGCTGCTAGAAATATTTTTGTACATATAGGTTCTTTTCCTTTTTCTTTAATCTCTTTAGTGGTATTGTTGTTTCTAATGGCATGCACAGTTTTATAGCCATTTGGGCATAATTCCAAATTGCTCTACAGAGCAACAACTCCATCAACAATGCATTAATGTCACAATTTTCCCACATCCCCTCCAACATTTATCATTTTCCTTTTTTTTTTATATTAGCCATTCTGATAAGTATGAGGTGATATCTCAGAATTGTTTCAGTTTGCATTTCTCTAATCAACAATGATTTAGAACATTTTTTCATATGACTATACATAACTTTGATTTCTTCTTCTGAAAACTACCTGTTCATATTCTTTGACCATTTACCAACTGGGGAATGACTCATATTTTTGTAAATTTGATTATTTCTCTCTATATTTGAGAAATGAGACTTTTATCAGGGGAACTTGCTATAAACAATTCCTTCCCTCTCTCCAGTTCCCTGCTTTCCTTCTATCTTGGCTGCATTGGTTTTATTTGTTCAACCCCTTTTAAATTTAATGTAATAGAAATTGTCCATTTTTACATCCTGTAATACTCTCTATCTCTTGTTGGTCATAAATTCTTCCCTTAAGATCTGACAGGTAAAATTTTCCATGGTCCTTTAATTTGCTTATGATATCACCCTTTAAGTCTAAACCATGTACCCATTTTGGCCCTATCTTGATATACAGTGTGAGATGTTGGTCTATACCTAGTTTCTCTTGTACTGATGGTTTTCCCCACAACTTTTATCATATAGTGAGTTCTTGTCCCCAAAGCTTGGATCTTTAGGTTTACTAAAAGATTTACTTTAGGTTTACAGACACTAGATTACTATGGTTATTTGCTACTGTGTATTGTGTACCTAATATATTGCACTGATTCACCACTCTGTTTCTTAGCTAGTACCAGATTATTTTGATGATTACTACTTTGTAATATAGTTTGATATCTGGTGTGGCTAGTCCACCTTCCTTCACACTTTTCCCCCCATTGATTCCCTTGATATTCTTGACTTTCTGTTTTTCCAGATCAATTCTGTTATTATTTTTTCTAACTTTGACTCAGCCTACCCATAAGCAATTAATATTTTTTTTCTAAATGTTTAGAACTGTCTTTATTTGTGTGATTTTGTAATTTATTTTGGAATTGTCTTCATATAGTTTTTCAGTTTGCCATGGCAGGTAGACCCCCAAGTTTTTTATATTGACTGCAGCTATTTTAAATGGAATTTCTCTTTCTATCTCTTCCTGCTGGACTTTGTTGGTAATGTATAAGAATGTTGATGGTTTATATGGATTTATTTTGTATCCTTCAACTTTGCTGAAGTTTTCAATTATTTTAACTTTTTTTTATTTGATTCTCTAAGAATCTGTAAGTATACCAACATGTTATCTGCAAAGAGCAAGAGTTTTGTTTCCTTATTTCCTATTCTAACTTGTTAAATTTCATTTTCTTCTCTTATCGCTATAGCTAGTATTTCTAGAATGATAGTGGCGACTATGGGCATTCTTGCATCACACTTATCAAGAAGACTGCTAGCTTATCCCCATTACAGATAATACTTGCTGATGAGTTTAGGTAGCTACTACTTGTCATTTTAAGGAAAGTTCCACTTATTCCTTTGCTTTCTAAAATTTTTTAAAATAGTAATGAGTATTGTATTTTTCAAAAGCTTTTTTCTGCATCTATTGAAATAATAATGGTTTTTTTGGTCATTTATATGATCAACTATGCTGATAGTTTTCTTAATATTGCACCAGTGCTATATTCCTGGTATAAATTCTACCTGGTCATAGTGTATGATCTTTGTGATATTTTGCCATAATCTTCTTTCTAGTATTTTATTTTACATTTTTTCATCAATATTCATTAGGGAAATTGGTCTATAGTTTTCTTTCTCTGTTTTTCTTTTCCTGTTTTAGGTATCAGCACCATATTTGTGTCATAAAAGGAATTTGGGAAGATTCCTTCTTTGTCTAATTTTCCAAATGGTTTATATAGTATTGGAATGAATTGTTCTTTAAATATTTGGTAGTATTCACTTGTGAATCCATTTGGTCCTGGGGATTTTTGTTAGGGAGAGATTTAACAATCTTACCATCATCAGACTACTACTACAATCTTGCAACAGTGGCCAACTTGCTGTTCTACATAGCACTCTATCTCCTAAATGAACGTTTTTACTGGCTCTCCCCCGTGGGCAATATGAAAGGAACATTCTTCCTAGTCACATTCTTCCCTTGGCTTCCTCAAAGACTCACTTCCAATCTCACTTAGAGGATCTTCCTTCAATTTTAGGGCCTTCCTTCTAAAATTACCTTTGATTTACACTTGTGTGTGTGTGTGTGTGTGTATGTGTGTATCTATATATATAGATACACACATAGATATATACATACACACACTGTGTATATATTTACATTTGTGTATGTAAGCATATATACACATACATATCTACATGTATGTATGTATGTATTTGTATTTTCTCTCCCCCATTAGAAATGTAAGCTCCTTGAAGGCAGAGATCATTTTGGCCTTTCTTTGTATCCCTTGCATTTAGCACAATACCTGGTGTATTGTAAGTGCTTAATAAATGCTTACTGACTGAATGATAATTACTTTTGGGGGAATGTAGGAACAGAGATTCTTGGTTCAGATACAAACTGTACTTTATGGTCTCTAGGCTTTTTTACAATTCTTGAATCAACCTTGATGCTCTCCAAGGAGATCCTCCCATACCACAGAGTGGCAAATGTAGGGGTGGTTCTCTAGGGAAAATGTCAAATACTGTATCAACCAGTTAATAGTTACAAGAATATAGCATGTCATTTCTATACCCCAATCCCAACCAAAAAAAAAAAATATGTCTGCATTCTGGGAAGATTATTCTTACTCATAATGGTAGCCACATGAGAACAATGATGGAAGTTCAGTAAGTAGAATAATCTGGGATTTGTCATCTCGACCAGGCATTTCCTGTCTGCCTATGTTTTCTATGGGAAAGTTTCTCTGGGGGACAGCCTTGCTTTCTTGGTTGCTTTCTTGCATTGTTATTGGAGGTTTCTCTCTCTCTCCCTTTCTCCCTATCTCTCTCTCTCTCTCTCTCTCTCTCTCTCTCTCTCTCTCTCTCTCT
>NW_027187317.1:4405257-4420363 GCF_028583685.1 Petaurus breviceps papuanus | reverse complement strand
TCTCTCTCTCTCTCTCTCTCTCTCTCTCTCTCTCTCTCTCTCTCTCTTTGTCTGTCTGTCTCTATATCTCTTTTTCTCCTTCTTTCTCCTGAGTGCTTAGCACAGTGCCTGGCACATAGTAAGTACTTAATAAATGTCTATTGATTGCTTGATACAAGTTTGTGATTTATTTTCTCATATGCTCTTAGGCTGTGTCTACATGACACCCATCAATGCAAGTAATTATGTCAAAAAGTCAATTATTTGTAATCATGTAAACAAAACAATAGTTGACCACAGGCATTGTTAAAAAATTACTGTTTTGGGATAATGGAAACAGCATCAATGGATTTATGGTCTGAAAATGAAGGAAATAAATCTCCAATAAGCATTGTCTAACTGGAGTTCACATGAGAAACTGGGGCTGGCTATATAGATCTGGGAGTCATCTGAATATAGGTGATAGTTCAACCTGTGGGAATTGATGAGGTCACCAAATGAGCAAATATAGAGAAGAGAAAACAGTCCTCTGATTGATTAATCACCCATTTTATCAATCTAAAAACCCTTTGGCTTCATTCAATTGACCCCCCAGAGGGCCACAGCCCCCACTTTGGAGACCACTTGCTTAAAGGTTGGAGAACTATCCTAGTAGTGAGGAAGAGTTGGGTCCAATTTGGACCAAGATGTATGTTAAGGATACATGGCCAAGATACATACATACATTAAATACATACATACATTAAATAATCTCTCAGTGCCCACTCTTCCTGATGTCAAATCCAACACTATCATACCAAGATGTCTGTCTATATAATTAGCTTTCCCTTGAACAACTTGTAGAACTCTAAATTGAATATAGACAGAGTCTAATCCATACTGTATCTCATAGTAGTTCAATCTTATAGTTCCTCTCAGAAAGGGACTAACTGGGTGATCTTGGTCAATTCATTCAATCTCTTTGGCCTTCAATTTTCTCATTTATGAAATGAGATGGGGAGGAACCACGATGGCAGAGTAAAGGAGGAGTAGAGAGACCTCACCTGAACTCTCCCAACATTCCCCTCCAAACAACTTTAAAACAATTACTCAAATCAGATTCTGGAATGGCAGAAACATCAAAAAGTCAACATGAAACAATTTTCCAGCTTCAGACAACTTAGGAGGTTGGTAGGAAAGATATATCACACCAAGGTGGTGGTAGGACCAGAGTGCAGTGCTGGCAGTACTGTGGCAATGCCAGCAACAGTTCTTGGAGGCAACTATAACAATGGCAGTAGCAGCTTCAGGGGTTCTCAATCCAAAGATGGTAAGGGGGTTGGACATCTGGTCAGAAAGAGATTACAAGGGATCTTTTGCTGGTGCTGGGTTCAGGGCCCTGTTCCATTGCATACACACAGTTCCAGTTCCCAGTTTCAGAGTGAAAAAAAGCACCAGGCCTTACAGCCACAGCATAGCTGGGGCTCTAGTCACAGGGTTATTTAAGTATTCTATTTCCTCTTCTGTTAATCTGGACAATTGATATTTTTGTAAATATTCATCTAAATTGTTGGCATTTAATTGCCTACTGTCGAAAGTGATATTGGAGCTGGGTTTTTGAGAAAGCCAGAGGAAGAATGTGAGGAGGTAGAATGTTCCCTCTATGTCCCCTTGTGGGAGAGCAAGTAAAAAGACTCAGTTAAGAGGTAGATTGGTGTATGGAATAGCAAGAAGACCACTGTTGCAAGATTGTAGTTCTACAATGGTAAGCTTCTTAAGTATTCAGTGTGACCATTTATACCTCAGAAATCTGAAAATACAAATCAGGGCTTGATTTATTATTTTGTTGATTTTCTAGACTTAATAAAGTGATGAATAAAATGTTAGTAGTGCAGAATAAACTCAAAGGTGTATTGTGTATAGATTTTTTTTTATTTAGAGAGAGTCTGTTGCCAAACATTTATCAGCAAGCCCCTGCTTGTAGAGTCCATGGAAGAAAGGAGAGGATGATACTGGCAAAGTAGGGAAGGGGCAGATGGTGAAGGGTTTAAAAAAACCAAACATGGGATTTTATATTTGATTCTGGAGCTAATAAGAAATCATTGAGTTTATTGAATAGGAAGATGACATGGCCATCTGTACTTTAGAGACTCTAGCTTCTGCTTGAAGACTTCCAGTCAAGGGAAACTCGCTGCCTCTTCAGAGTACGCCATTTTGGAATAGTTTTAATTATTATAAAGCTTTATGTTATGTTAAGCCTAAATCTGTCATCCTGCAACTACCATCCACTTCTCCTAGCACATCCTTCATGGACCAAGCAGAAGTTAGAAAGCAGAGAAATTTCCTTTTTCATTTGTTTAAAAAAAAAAAGATCCATTGGATGGATGGATTAATGAACTGCATTATTTCCTTGAACCTCCTCCCAATAATTCCCCAAGCCAAAAATTATCTTTTCTTCCTTGAGATTCTTGGAATTTTGTCTCTTTTTAGCAATTACCATTCAGGTGCATTCTATATTTTTATGCACATATTTCTCTTTTTAGGTGCTACGCTCTTCAAATTTTGGGAAGGAAGCATATTTAATCCCTTGCACATAGAGGGTTTTAATAAGTGTTTGTTGAATCGAATCGCAACACTATCTGCATCACTGACTAACTCAGTGTCTTCCACATAGTAGGACTTAGGGTTCTTTGAATGTAAGAGAATACTTACCATGAATCTCCTGACATGTCGTCAGGATGACTTTGGAAAAAATGGTATTCAAACGTAATCTTGTATCATTATCAGTAAAACTTTGTGTGTGTATGTGTATGTTCACAATGTATGTGGATTCACTTATTTGTAACTTATACAAATAGAGTGCTATACTAATACTTTATACAGTCTACAATGCATTATAAAACCAATAACTTAGAAACAAAAAAGGATGAAAGAAGCATGAAATAAATTTTGATCATAGAAGCAATAGAGAGACCTAAGAATTTATTGAGCAGGAGAATGATAGTCAGAGCTGGACATTAGGAAAATCACTTAGACGGCTGTGTGGATGGATTAGATGGGATGGATTAGATAAACTTGGGGCAGCAAGGTGAATTAGGAGGCTATATCAATAGTCCAGGTGAAAGGCAATGAGACCCTAAACTAAGGTGGTGGTTGTGTGAGTGAAAGAAAGGGACAGATGTGAGAAGTGTTATGGAAGTGGAATTGACTTGACAGTATTTAGATTTGTATAGTGATCAAAAGTGAAGGGTCAAAAATAACACCATGGGGCAGCTAGGTGGTGCAGAGAATAGAGCACCAGCCTTGGAGTCAGGAGGACCTGAGTTCAAATTTGGCCTTGGACACTTAACACAAAAACTAGCCATGTGACCTTGGGCAAGTCACTTAACGCCAACTGCCCCCCCCCCAAAAAAAAACCCCCACTACAATTGAGCACTTGGGGAGCCAGAAGGATGTTGACACTCTCAATAGTAACAGGGAAGTTCAAAAGAGGAGTGGGTTTGAAAGGAAAAATAATGTCCTGTTTTGGACATGTTGAGTTTGGGATGCCTGAGGGACATTCAATTCAAAATGCCCAGTAGAGAGTTCATGATGTGAGACTGAAGATCAGGTTAGAAATGGGCTAATTAGACACATCTGGGAGTCATTTGCAAATTGTTTAGTTTTAGTTTTTTTTATTCAGTCTTGTCAGACTCTTCACAATCCCTATTTGGGGGGGGGGGCGGTTCTTGGCAAAGATGCTGAAGTGGTTTGCCATTTCCTTCTTCAGCTCATTTTACAGATGAGGAAACTGAGGCAGACAGGGTCAAGTAACTTGCCCAGGATCACACAGCTAGTAAGTGTCAGGTCTTTCTGATTCCTGGCTTGGCACTATTTCCACTGTGCCACCCAGCTGCCCATCTGATATGATTTGCATATAGGTAATGGAATCAGGTTGTCACCAAGCCTATCTAAGAGAGAATATATCCTTTTGAGTGTCAGAGCTTGGCCTAACATGGCAGAATGTTCACTGGCTCCTTATTCAGAGGTTCTGAGTTTGAATCCTCCTCTTTTTTATCTTTGTGATCTTGGGCAGATCTCTTAACTTCCCTGGGCCTCAGTTTCTTCATCTGTAAAATGTAGGGGTTGGATTTGATTTCCTCTCAGTTTCCTTGAAGCTTTAAATCCATGATCTTGTCAAATATCTGTATTTTGTTATTCTAGGCCAACTTCCAGCTTGTTTTGTACCTCACATTTCTTTTCAAATAGTACATTTTGACCTGAAATCTTCGCTGCTTCCCTTTGCCCCATTTTAAGTGCTTAACAGCTACTCCAATACGATTACAAGCTTTTTAGCCATCAGGAGGCAGGTTTTTGAGTCACTTAAGAGTGCAGGCTGGTAGATCATTAGGACAAGCTTCATGAGATATAAGGAAACCATGAAATCAGAAAAATGTTAGAACATGGCAGGGATACCCTGGTGAGCCACTAAACATCTGTCTGGTGCCATCTGGATGGGCATTTCGAGAGAGAAGGGGAGAAGCCAAAGGCATCCGGCTAAGTCTGCAAACTAAGGCATCATGGGAATTTGACTTGCCCACTTTGTGGAGATTTGTGTGAGATGTAAGTAAGCTTCTCAAGGGTGGGACTGTTTCATTTTTATATTTGTATCCCCAGTGGTTAAAAAAAATGCTTCACACATAAAAGGAACTTAATGTTGATCGGTTAAGGAGAGCTCACATTGCTTTGAATTTTTTGTTTAGTCATTTTCAGTCATATCTGACTCTTCGTGACTGCATTTAGGGTTGTTGTTTTTTGTTTTTTTTTTGGCAAAAATACTGGAGTTGTTTTACCATTTCCTTCTCCAGTTCATTTGACAGATGAGGAAACTGAGGCAGGCAGGGTTAGAGACTTGCCCAAGTTCACACAGCTGGTAAGTGTCTGAGGCAAGGTTTGAACTCAGGAAGATGAGTCTTCCTGACTTCCAGGCCTGGTGCTGTAACCACTGCCAGTGCCTTGCTGGCTCATTCAAAGAACAGGCTAAATATTTTTCCTGCTCTTACTTTTCCTCAGTCTGGGAAGTCAATCTTTATGTAGGATTTAGAAAATTACTTGCTCATGGTCACAGGGCAGTGAGTGACTGAACCTAGATGCATGCTGGGACTACCTTGGCTCCAGGGTCCAGGCTTTTCCTGTCTACCATGGTGCCTCCCTCTCCTTTAACCCATCAAGCTGATGGAGCAGTTTCAGGCAGACACCAAGGGCATGTTCACCTTAGCTGCTCTAGCCCCACCTGATATGATTTGAATAATCCAGGTAGATTTAATTTAGATAGTTTATTAGTGCCTGAAGACTGATTCTGATCCTCTCCATGTATCCATTCAGCACTTATATTTTTAATTTATGCTCTATGGTATAAGTAAGTTTAGTAAGACTAAATTAATTTTGTAAGTGTAGTCATGTCCTATTTAAAATTTGTATTTCTCCCAGGACCCAGCATAATATTCTGAATAGAGATGGCACACAAACATTACTTACATTGAAAAGAACTAATTTGGATTAGTTGGAACCACTCAAAAGAGTAAAAAAAAAATCTAAATAATTTTTAAAATGTAATTTTATCTGCATTTAAAATAGGTGAAAATGATTTTATTTCTTCTAAATGAATTTGAATTTGTCTAATAATAATAGCATTTCTATAGTGCTTTGTGTTTTGCAAAGCACTTTACAAATATTAAACTATTTGATTCTCCCAACAAACTTGGGAGGTAGGTGTTGTTGTAATAATAAATAGCATATTATTAATATACCATATCATTATATATAATATGCCATTAATATTGCTTCCATTTTACAGAGAAGGAAAGTAAGGCAGATGAGTTAAGTGAGCGATTAGCTCATGGTCACACAACTAGCAAAAGTCTGAGGCTATATTTCAGTTCAGGTCCAGGTCTTTGTAAGTCCAAGTCCAGCACTTTATCCTGTTGGCTGAACCTGGAATCAGGAAGAATGAGTTTAAATTCAGCTTCAGACACTTAGTAGCTATGGGACCCTGGTTAAATCACTTAACCTCTGTTTGCCTCAGTTTCCCTAACTGTAAAGTAGGAATAAGAACAGCACCTACCCCACAGGATTGTTGTAAGGATTAAATGAGATAATACTTGTTAAAAAAACAAACAAACAAACCACTTAGCACAGTACCTGAAATATAGTAGGTGCTATGTAAATGTTCATTCCCTCCCTCACCTATCTGCTATGCCTCATAGCTTCCTTTGGCTAATCAAATATTATATAATAGTGATCTGGTCAGGCAGAGTTAATAAGCCCCATATTCATGCTCTTCATTTTAAAATTTTGATAAGTTCAGACACTATAAACATTTCTATGATTTTCAAATTAGCAGTGTTCACATCATTAGTTACTGTTTCTGTGTGAAAATACAATTCCTTGAATATTCTAAATGCATTTTCTTAATTTTTCTAATTCAGTTTTAAGCACCTTGATTTCCAGCCCAGGCTAATTCTGCTTAGCCCCAGAGGACTTCAGTGCAATGGGTAGAGGGAGACAAATATGGGCTTAGTGTAGGGGAAAAACAACAAAACCCCAAAGCTTTCTCAGAAAAGTGTTATTCAAAAGTAGAGTACGCTATCTCTTGGGGTTAATGGACTCCTTCTTCCTAGTAGGCTTCCAAGTGAAGGTTGGGGATGTTAGAAAGCAGATTCTGATTCAGATAGATTTGGGCAAAATGACTCCTGTGGTCCCTTCTCTCTCTTAGAATCTTGACCACCTCCTTTTCCCAACTCTAACATGTACTCAGTGTGTGACTTTTTTTTTTTTTTAACAGCACAAAGTCTTAGGGTCTTCATTTAAAAAAAATTGGGGCAGCTAGGTGGCACAGTGAATGGAGCACTGGCCCTGGACTCAGAAGGACCTGAGTTCAATATCTGACTCATATGCTCAACATGAAACTAGCCGTATGACTTTGGGCAAGTCACTTAACCCCAATTGCCCTACCTTCCCCTCTCCAAAAAGCAAAAAAAAAGAAAAAAATCTAAAAAAAAAAAAGAAAAGAACACACACACACACACACACACACACACATACACACACAACATAGTTCCTGCTTCCATCATGAGACTATTGGGGAGGGGAAATTGAAATAATATACATGAAGGTCTTCAAAAACGATTGTTGCTGTCCAATTGCAGGTGGGTAATATAATATTTCCCCCATAATATTGTGTTTAGTGACTATGTTGTTGACTGACTGAAGCGTCATAAAGTCATTAGGCCAAATCTGTAGTATTGTCAGTTCTGGGTGCCACTAACATAGAAAAAACAAGAGGAGCCCTTTCCTGACTGCAGGCCTTTCATTGGCTATCCCCCAGACCTGGAATGCTTTCCTCCTTTCCATTTCATAGTTCTCTGGCTTTTTTCAAGTGGCCCCTAAAATCTTGACTTCTTCAGGAAACCTTTCCCAATCTTTCTAATTCTAGTAATTATTTCCTATTTATTCTGTATATAGTTCATTAGTATTGGATTGTCAGCTCCTTGAGGGCAGACTGTCTTTTGCCCTTATTTGCATCCATGGTAGGAACTTAGATGCTTATTGACTGACTGACTGACTAACAGATGACTATGTTGAAGGGAATCAAAACTGTCACACAAGAACTGGTTGAAGGGAACAGTAATATATTTAGTTTGGAGATGATTAGACTTGGGGGTGGCATGAGACATGATATCTGACTACAAATATGTAAAAGGTTTTCAAGTGTTCCACGGATTAAACTTGTTTTGCTTGGCCCTACAGGAAAGAACCTGAGCCATTGGATTGTAATTGCCTTGAGGAAGATTTCAACTCATAACAAAGAAAAGCTAACTGTTACAGGTATCTAAAAATTGACTTTTGAAGTAGTGAGCTCCCTGTTACTGGAGATGTTCAAATGGAGGATAGATGACTACTTGTCAAGGATATTGTTGAGAGGATTCTTGTTTTAGGTAGAGATTGGACTGGGTTACCTCTGAGATACTTTCTGGCTCTTAAGTCCCATGGATTCATGATTCTGTAAAAGCTGAAAAACTGGAAGGGAAGCATCTGAAGCTTATTTAGGCCACTGGCCAATAAATAGAGAGGTGAAAAGAGCTGGTCCTGAGATAGCTGGTCTGGAGAGGCAGTTCTCCCTTAAGGTATGGGGCCATTAAGTTAGTAAAATAATAACAATGATTTGGGCTTCTTTACCTCCATAGAAAATGGATTCTGATGTGGATTCTTTTAGCAGCTAGGAGGTGAGGAACTCTTTCACCTCCCTCTCCACCTATCCCTGAGAATGTATCAGGTCACCTGGTCCTTTAGAGGTTAGTCAGGCAAATTGGGACCAAGCCAAGCTTGTGAGAGCTAGTCTGGGATGCAAGTGAGAGATATCTACTCCTGTAGCAAATGCAGTCATCTGGCAGGGCAAATATGTCTCTGAATCCTATCATATAAAAGGCTGTTGGGAAGGCTTCGAGAGCCACGTGGTGGTGCTCTGCTTTGGGCATCATTTTTATGAGCTGCATCATCACCACATTGTAGGAAGCCTATCAGTTGTGACACTTTAGCATGGCATGTTGGGAAAGAGCACATGGCTTAAAATTGGGAGGATTGGGTTCAAGTCTCAGCAGTATTGTTTACCAGCTGGGTGGCCATGGGCAACTCAACTTTTCTCTCTGGGCTTCTGTTTCCTCATCTGTAAGTGGTGATATAACATCCACACTACCTACCTCCAAACCAATTTCACAGGCATTTCTAAAGTGCCTACTCTGTTCAAGGCACTATGCTATGCTATTCATTGGGATTAATACAGGGAGTAGAACCGGCATTTTACTGGCACAGGGAACTTCCTCATGAGGAAGCACTAAGGGGATAAGTGACTTGTCTGGGTGTATACAGACAATATGTATTGGAGATGGAACTTGAAAACAGGGTCTTTCTGGTTTTGAGGTGTCTTCTGGAGATATAGAAAGACTAACAAAATGAAGAAGTCTTTACCCTCAACTAGGTTATATGTGTGTGTGTGTGTAATACATATATGTACTAAAACCTGTTCTACATAACATTATATGTGTGTGTGTGTGTGTATTACAGGGGGGATGGCAGGGCAATTGGGGTTAAATGACTTGCCCAAGGTCACACAGATAGTAAGTATTAAGTGTCTGAGGCTGGATTTGAACTCAGATCCTCCTGACTGCAGGGCCGGTGCTCCATTCACTGCACTACCTAGCCACCCAAGGAGGTTATATTCTAGGTGGTTCTTGGTAAATAAGGTACTTTGTAAACCATATATTTATAGATCTTTAGATATATCTCTATATGGATCTCTCTCTGTATCTATATCTATCTATCTATAGTGATAAATAAGGTACTTTGGTAAGTAAGATATTTGTAAGTTACATATATCTCAATATAGATCTATAGATATTGATATATCTACATATAGATACACATATATACATATGTATGTACTTAGAGAGAGAGTGTGAGTCAGATTGCTTACTGTCTCAGGGAGGGGGGAAGGGAGAAAGAGATAAAATTTGAAACTCAAAATGTAAAAAAAAAACTTAAAAAAACCCAACAGTGAATATGGAAAATTATTTTTACATTAAATTGGGGAAAAATAAAACATTATTTTAAAAATTGAGTACAACACTCCCTCCCTCCCCCCATATAGATGTGAGAACTCTCTTTATAGAAATGAAGAGACAGTTCAGGAATTAATAAAAGAGCAGGCTGGCCCCATGACACACACCATTATTTAAGTTTTTTGAAGTTTTCTTGTGCTCTGACTCAGAGAAGAGTAGGCAAGTGACATTACTTATTAGGAAATATGGCACTGTAGAAAGAAAAGTAGATTTAGGGTCAGTAGACTTGAGTTTGAATCTTAGTTCTGCCCTTGACTGTCTAGGTGACATAGTAAAGTTACTTAACTTCTGTGGGACTCAGTTTCCTCAAATGTAAAAATGGGGGGCTCAGGGTAGAAGACCTCAACAATCCCTTCTAAGAATTTTAAGTGATCTCTGATTCTTTGATCACTACAAAATGCATGATCTGCCATAATCTTGAGAGTTTTGTCAGGCCTTGAGCTCCACTAGCAAAGAAGAAACTCTCAGTAAGTCCTCCCCACCCCCAGCTAGAAGCTATAATTTGAGTACTTCTTCCTAATAGTTCCATTCTGTCTTTTCTAACAATTCAGATGTACTGTCCTGAAAAAGAGTGGAAATGCCAGAGGTTATTTTTTCTGGTTTTCTTCCACTGCGTACATTCGGTTTCCGTGGCTGTGTGTGTTGGTTACCTAGGAAATGGCAACAGGAGGCAATTGGATTGGCTCTGGGATTGGACTGGCTCCCTGTGAGAGTGTGTGGTGAATGGGTTGTACTAGACAAGTGAGTGCTTAACCATTTAATGATTAATTACCCACTTAAAAAAAATACCAACAAATGAGCTTTCTCCACTCCACTAGTAGCTTTGGGGATAACCTAGGTTAATTTAGTTTAAGTACAAAGAGTTTGAATCCAGTTTTTTGGCTTATCCAGTACAAAGAGTTTGAATCCAGTTATAATTGGCTTATTTTAAAGAACCGTTCAGCTGATTGATGTTGGACATTAAAAACAAATATAAACAATATTTCAAAAGAATTCTTTACTGTTGTTTTTCTAGTTCTTTGAAATGCAAACAGGTTATTTCCACAAATGTAGAGAAATTCCCATGATAGTAGACTGCTGGTAGATCTAGCAGGGGTTCTCAGTCTCCCCCACTGACCCACAAAGCCATGACTCTTTGGGAATAATTTCACCTCTGTGCCTTTGTATATATGCTTTCCTGTGTCTGAGATGTACTCCCTTCTCACTTCCTGGTCCAGAATCCTTTGCTTCCTTCAAAGCATAGCTAACATACCACCTGTTCTACAAAGTCTTTCCAGACACCCTTCCCCCTCTTATGAATGCTCTTTCTCTTTCAAAACAGCTCTGTAGTATTTTGCATACATTTCATATTGACTTTCTTGTGTCCATATTGCTTCTCCCAGTAGATTATTAGCTTCTTGACTGTAAGGATGATTAATTTGTTTTTCATATTCTATTTCTAGCATACCTCATGCAGTTCCTTGCTTGTAAATAAATGTTCATTGCTTCAAATTAAATTGAATCTAGCCTCTATTAGTGCATACAAAAACACATGCCTAAAAAAATGTGTGTTTAAGAATAAATTTCTAGCTGTGGAATATGCATTTCATTTAGCACAGGCCAGGGTAGATGACATACATTGATAAATGAGTTAAAATTTAAGCTGAAATCCCTTCTTTTGTAGTGTAGCTTTTTTCCCATTAAAATTATTGTTTATTTATAACATTCTTTTTTCTTTAATTTTGAGTTCCAGATTCTCTTCTTCTTGTCTCTCCCCCACCCACTTAGAAGGCAAACAATATATTAATAATATGTGTGAAATCATGCAAAATATATTTCCATATTATCCATATTGCAAAAAAAAAACCAAAGGGGGAAAATTATACTTAAGTGTGTACTCAGAGTTTATCAGTTCTCTCTCTTGAGGTGGATAGCATTTTTTCATCATAAGTCCTTTCTAATTGTCTCTGATTATTGTATTAATCAGAGTAGCCAAGTCTTTCACAATTGATCACCATGACAACATTGCTGTTATGATATACATTGATCTCCTAGTTCTCACTTCGCTTTGCATCAGTTGATAAATGTCTTGCCATGTTTTTCTGAAACCAGCTTCACATCATTTCTTATAACACAATAGCACTCCATTAAATCATCTGCCACAACTTGTTAGCCATTTCCCAACTGATTAGTATTCCCTCAATTTCTAATTCTTTGCCATCACAAAAAGAACTGCTATAAATATTTTTGTACATATAGGTCATTTTCCTTTTTCTTTGATCCCCTTAGGGTACAGACCTAGAAGTGGTATTATTGGATCAAAGGGTATTCACAGTATGCTGGATCAAAGGGTATGGCTCTTCCAATTTATAGAAAAATTATTTTCTAGAATGGTTGGGCCAGTTCACTATGCCATCAACAATTCATTAATGTGCCTATGTTCTCTCATTCCCTCCAGCATTTGTAATTTTTGGATAGGTATGAAGTTATACCTCAGAATTGTTTAATTTGTTTTTCTCTAAACAATACTGATGTAGAGCATTTTTATATCACTATAGATCATTTTGATTTCTTAATTTGAAAACTCTGTTCATATTCTTTGACCATTTATTAATTGGGGAATGGCTCTTATTTTTATAAATTTGACTCAGTTCCTTATACATTTGACAAGTGAGGCCTTTATCAGAGAACTTGCTATAAAATTTTTTGATATTACTTCATTGTCTTTGGTACCTTTTAGGAAAATGTAGTTAACCTGATTATCTATTTTAACTAGGTCTGTTTTTGCTTTTGCTTTTTATAAGATCATGATTGTTACCCCCTTCCTTTTCTTTTAAACTTTAGCTAAAGTAGAATAGATTTTTCTTCAGCCCTCTATTTTAACTTTGTGTATGTCTTTTTCTTTCAAGAGTATCTCTCGTATTGTTGGATTCTGATTTCTAATTCATTCTGCTAGCCACTGCTGTTTTGTTTTGTTATTGTAAATTTTATTTTAAACTTAAATACAAAATGAGAAAAGAAAAAAAAAACATGGCCATAAACATAGTAGACCATAAGAGAGGATTCAAGATAAAACAATAAATTTCCATTTCAAGAAAACCTATATAATAAAGATTACACATTATTTTCAAACCTGCCTAGCTTTTCTTTGCTTCCTTATTGGTTTTCTTTTGTTCTTTGCTGTGTACTTTTTCCTTTATTTTCCCCCCTTTCTTCCTCCCTGCTCCCCTCCTTCCCCAAAGAAAGCTAAAATTAAGCATACATACATATATGTATATACATAGATATCTATAAATATGCATATATATATTCTCATACACACACATATAAGACTATACAATGCTTATTTCTACCTGTCTTTCTGAAGATGGGTAGCATCTTCCTTCATAGGCTGAATTCCTTCCATGTTTTTACTAAATCAAGCTCATCATTTCCTACACCACAGCAATATGTCAACCCAATCACATCTTATTTGAGAGATTGTTTAGGAAAGCTCTCCCCCCCCCCTTTTCTGCATTCCTTCTATTCTTGGCTGCATAGGTTTTATTTATACAAGAAAATTTTAATTTAAAATAATCAAAATTATCCTTTTTACATGTCAACAACACTCTTCTTTACAATATAGTTTAATGTCTGATACTGCTGAATCTACTTCCTTTACATCTTTTTTTTTTCTGGTTTCTTTGAAGTTACTGGCTTTCTGCTCTTCCAAATGAGCTTTATTATTATTTTTCTAATTCAGTAAAATATAAGTTTTTTTAAAGTAATTTAATTGGAATGATATTGAATAAACAGGTTAGGTAAAATTGTCATTTTTTTCCACTTCTGTTTCATGGGTTAGCTTATCCCATTCACATTCACAATTACAACTAATGTGTATTTCCTTCTCTCCTTTTTCCCCCCCACTATCCTTCTTTCTTTCTTTTTATCCCGTTCCTCCTCAAAAGTCTGTTTTGTTTCTGACCACTGCCTTTCTATCTGCCCTCTCTTTTATCACATCCACCCTCCCCCCACTTCTTATCCTTTCCTTTCCCTCTTATTTCTCTATTGAATAAGATAGATTTCTATACTCAACTGAGTATGTATAGTCTTCTCTCTGAACTAATTCCAATGAGAGTGAGATGCAAGCTTTGCTTGCCCCACCACCATTTTTCCCCTCCACTATAAAAGCTCTCCCCAATATGGTTCTTTTGTGTGAAAAAATTTTCCCCTGTTCTACTTCTTCCTTCTCTCTTCTCCCAGTGCATTTCTCTTTCTTTCTCCTTCATTTTTATTTATTTATTTTTTAAAGCAATCAGGGTTAAGTAACTTGCTCAAAGTTACATGGCCAGTTATTTCTGGGTGTGGTGCTGAGTATCTGAGCCCAGATTTGATCCCCAGGTCATCCCGACACTGGAGCCGGTACTCTTACTTGCTGTGCTACCTGGCCGCCCCTCTCCATTTTTTTAAGATCATAATTGACTCACAACTATGCCCTCTCTCTATGCAAACTCTTTTAAACTGCCCTAATAATGATAAAGTTCTTAGGAGTTACATGTATCATTTTCCTATATAGAAATGCAAACACTTTAACTTTATTGAGTCCTTTTTTTATGTTTTTTTTTTTCTGCTTCTCTTGAGTCTTATACTTGAATGTCAAATTTTCTATTCTGCTGTTTAAAAAAAAAATTCATCAGGAATGCCTGGAAGTCATCTATTTCATTAAATATCCATTTGCACCCCTGTAGGATTATACTCAGTTTTGCTGGGTACGTTATTTTTGGTTGTAAGCCTAGCTCCTTTCTCTTCTGGAAAATCATATTCCAAGCCCTCTTCTCCTTTAACATGGAAACTCTTAAATCTTGTGTTATCTTAACTGTGGCTTTCCAATATTTGAATGGTTTATTTTTGATTGCTTGCAATATTTTCTCCTTCACCTGGGAGCTCTGTAATTTGACTACAATATCCTTAGAAGTTTTTATTTTGGGATCTCTTTCAAGAGGTGATCAGTAGATTGTTTTGATTTCTATTTTACCCCCTAGTTTTAGTGTCAGGGTAGTTTTCCTTGAAAAATTTCTTGAAATATGATATTTATGTTCTTTCTTTGATCATATCTTTTAATTCTTAAATCATCTCTCCTTGATCTATTTTCCAGGTCATTTGTTTTTTCAATGAGATGCTTCACATGTTCTATTTTTTTTTCATTCTTTTGACTTTGTTTTATTGTTTCTTAAAGTCTCGTGGAGTCATTACTTCCACTTGCCCAATTCTAATTTTTAAGGAAGTATTTTCTTCGGTAAGCTTTTGAACTACTTTTTCCATTTGACCTATTCTACTTTTAAAGGAGTTTTTTTCTTCAGTCAATTTTTTTTTTTATCTCTTTTACCATTAGGTTAATTCTGTTTTTATGGTGCTATTTTCTTCAGTATTTTTGGTGCCTCTTTTACCAAGCTACGAATGACTCTTTCCCTCACTTTCTTACATCATTCTCATTCCCCCCCCCCCAATTTTTCCTCCAATACTCTTATTTTTTT